>NC_089255.1:96759360-97074808 GCF_963930625.1 Muntiacus reevesi | reverse complement strand
AGGGGTTGAAACAATCATGACAAAGGGCTTGGGTATAACAAGGGGAGGAGAATTGGGGTTGATAAAATATTCCATATTTGCTTCGTTTAAGTTAGAGTCTTCATTCTTTTGTGGTTGTCAAGTCATCCTTAATTAAATTATTTTTCTTTTCAGTTCTTAACTAGCTGGGCCAGTCTGTAGGCGGCAGTGTTGATGGTTGCCACCCTCACGGTGTCATAGATGAGATCCTTCATTCTTAGTGTTTCATAGGAAAGACTTTTCTTTTAAGGCTTTTGTACTGGTAATTGTTTACTTGTTTGGGAGATTACTTATTTACCGACAGTCTACCTCATCATGTTGGGAGCCCAATGAGGTCAGGAATCATATTTATTTTATTCACTGTGGTGTCACCAGAACCTGCCACGCTCAATTATTTATTGAATAAAAATGAACAAAATTTCTGGAGAACATTATAAACACTGAATATGGTCTGATGAGTGGGATCTGACAACAGATAGTTAAAGGCTGAGCAAAATTTATAGCTTTTTTCAGAGCATGAGGAGGATCATCTGATGAATGAATTAATGAAAATCAAGAGAAGTAATTGAATAACAGGAGAATGTGTGTGTGTGTATATATATATAATTTGTATGTGTGTGTATGAATATATAAGGGCAAGAGAATCAGAAGGAAAAAGGGGAGGGAGGGAGGGGAAAGAAAGAAGGAACAAAGAGGTAATTGATGGTTCACAGCAGTTAGAGACCAGACATATCTACTCTTGGAACTGTCATCCTCTAACCGTCAATGAGTAATCAACCAGAATACACGTCACGTCAGAGCCAGTAGTGGAATGATAGACCCTGTGTATATAATATTTACATTTGAAGATGCTGATTTTCAGTTGTGCAGGTGTTGCTCCCGAGCCAACTTGCACCACAAACAGTCCAAGACGCAGAACAGGACGTTCACTGATTATAAACAGCACAGCAGTTGTCCTTATAGACTCTCTTTTCTCTCTTCATCTCATGGACCATGGACAGTCTCCACAATTTAAAAGTTGCTCCA
This sequence comes from Muntiacus reevesi, assembly GCF_963930625.1. Lineage (NCBI taxonomy): Eukaryota > Metazoa > Chordata > Mammalia > Artiodactyla > Cervidae > Muntiacus > Muntiacus reevesi. The sequence goes on along the minus strand of NC_089255.1, from coordinate 97,073,764 downwards.
TCTTCAACTGCCATACTCCAATTATTCTGTTATCTGGGAATTCTCAGTTCTGTTTGTAAGAGATACATAGCCGTCTTTGATTTTCATGGAACCACACGGAGTTTCAGAGACAAACACGACTTTTTGGCTTGGTGTCCGTCTAGTTGGTCCTAGATTCCAATCAACATTTCAGATGGTTCTTCTCTCTATTTGCACGTATGGCGTATACATGTCCTTTTAAATCAGGATCACAAATAGCTACAAGATGTTAACGACACCGTGCCATCTTTGCTGCGAGCAGCATCTTGAACTCCAGGTCACTGAAAACAGTCTAATCCTACTGATGAGACGCAGCAGGGTGCAGGGCTTCTAAATGTCTTAGAGAAACACGGTGTTTGAGAAGTTGTGTGCTTGCTATTTACACTGATTTAAAAGCCCACACAAATACTTACTGACCACCTACCCTCTTCTGATGCTGGAAGTACGAAGCTGTATGACCAGACCCCATCCTCGTGGGGCACCCAGTCTAGGGGTGAAGCTGACGGGTGTAAACTAATGGTTGCAAAGAAATGCGATGCTCATTTTAAGAGCGATGCATACAAAGTCAGTGGGCATTTGAAAGAGGAACTGATTGATTTTGCTTGAAGGGCACTCTGAGAGGGAGGTGAGGCTTAAGCTTAGGACAAGTTGGAATTTGATAAATGTGTAGTGGGTGAAGGGCAGAACAGGCAGGAGATGAAATTTGAGAGATGTCAGGGTCCAGAGAGTGGAGGACCTCCTTTGATTGTATTAAGAAGTCTGGGTTTTACACTCTAGGGTTGTAGTTTTTGAAATGTGGTCTCAGACCACCACCATCACCTGGAAACGTCTTTGAAAGGCAAACCATTGGTCCTGGCCTTAGACTTACTGCCTCAGAAACTCTGGGACTGGAACCCCATGATGATCTTTGTTTTAAGGGGTTCTCCAGATGAGTCTCCGGTGTGTTCAGGATTGGGACTACCGCTCTTGGTGATGAGGGGCCAGGAGAACATCTGAGTGGGGAAGTGGCCAGATCAGATCTAGGATTTTCGAAAGGTACCTCTGGCTGTGACATGAAGGAGGGATTTGAATTGGGAGAGAGTCTGGGGGTGAGTGGAGGCAGTGAGACCAGTTAGGAGGCTATTAAAAGCATCAGTGGGAGCTGTGATAAGGAATCCAGAAGGAGGACCTTGCTTTTGCTCTCAGTAAGATGCAGAGATTGTTAAAAGTGTGTAGGTTATTGAGACGCTTCGCATCTCGTTAAATAAATCAGTGGCAGATGAGCCCTGAAGCTACTGAAGAATTACTGTGCTGTGCTTACCAAGTCCCTTCAGTCGTGTCCGACTCTCTGCGGCCCCGTGGACCGTAGCCCGCCAGGCTCCTCTGTCCCCGGGATTCTCCAGGCAAGAATACTGCGGTGGGCTGCCATTCCCTTCTCCAGGGGATCTTCTGCACCCAGGGGTTGAACCTGGGTCTCTAAAGTCTCTTGCATTGGCAGGCAGGCTCTTTACCACTAGCACCGCCTGGGCCAGGGGCTCAAAACTTGCCTACACTAAGTAATCATGGAGCTCGTGCATATGAATGAATATGCACATTCATTTAAAGTAACTTCCAAATTCCTAGGAACATTTTTTTTCATTTCATATGTTTGCATCAGATACCAAAATATGGCTAGCATTCTAGAGGTTGTTGTTGAACAGTGGCTGAGTCGTGTCTGATTCTTTGCAACCTCATGGACTACAGCTCACCAGGCTCCTCAGTTCACCACTGTCTTTCAGAGTTTGCTGAAATTCATGTCCATTGAGCCCATGATGTTGTCTAACCATCTCATCCTCTGCCGCCCCATCTCCTTTTGCCTTCAGTCTTTCCCAGCATCAGGGTCTTTTCTAGTCAGTTGGCCCTTTGCATCAGGCGGTCAAAGTTTTGGAGCTTCAGCTTTAGCAACAGTCCTTCAAATGAATATTCAAAGTTGATTTCCTTTAGGATTGACTGGTTTGATCTCTTTGCTGTGCAAGGGACTCTCAGGAGGCTTCTCCACCATCACATTATGAAAGCATCAGTTCTTTGGTGCTCAGCATTCTTTACGGTCCAACCATAGCTTTGACTATATAGATCTTTGTCATCAAAATGATGTCTCTGCTTTCTAATACACTGTCTAGGTGTGTCATAGCTTTCCTTCCAAGGAGCAAGTGTCCTTTAATTTCAAGGGTGCATTCACTGTCTGCAGTGATTTTGGAGCCCAAGAAAACAGAGTGTGTCACTACTTTCACTTTTTCCCCCTTTATTTGTCATGAAGTGATGGGACCAGATGCCATGATCTTAGTTTTTTGAATGTTGAGTTTCAAGCTAGCTTTTTCACTGTCTTCTTTCAACCTCATCAAGAGGCTCTTTAGTTTCTCTTTACTCTCTGTCATTAGAACGGTATCATCTGCCTATCAGAAGTTGTTGATATTTCTCCCAGCAGGTTTAATTCCAGCTTGTGATTCATCCAGCCCAGCATTTAGCATGATATACTCTGCTTGTGAGTGTGCACGCTAAGTCACTCAGTCGTGTCCGAGTCTTTGTGACCCCGTGGACTGTAGCCCCCGGGCTTCTCTGTCCATGGGATTCTCCAGGCAAGAAGACTGGAGTGGGTTGCCATCCCTCCTCCAGGGGATCTTTCCAACCCAGGGATCGAATCTATGTCTCTTACATCTCATACATTGGCAGGTAGGTTCTTTACCACTAATGCCACCTGAGAAGCCCTGGACTCTGCATATAGGTTAAATATACAGGGTAACAATATACAGTATTGTCATACTCCTTTCCCAGTTTTGAACCAGTCAGTTGTTCCATGTTTGGTTCTAACTGTTGCTTCTTGAAGAATTATGGACGGAAGTTCCTAACATTCATTGTTCAGGAGGCAGTGACCAAAAACATCCCAAAGAAAACAGAAATGAGAGAAGGCTAAGTGGTTGCCTTAGGAAGCTTTACAAATAGCTAAGGAAAGAAGGGAAGGGAAAGGCAAGGCAGAAAGGGAAAGATCTACTCAACTGAATGCAGAGTTCCAGAGAATAGCAAGAAGAGATAAGAAGGCCTTCTTAAACGAACAGTGCAAAGAAATAGAGGGAAATAATAGAAGGGGAAAGACTAGAAATCTCTTCAAGAAAATTGGAGATAGCAAAGAAATATTTCATGCAAGGATGAGCATGATAAAGGACAGAAGCCATAAGGAGTTAACAGAAGCAGAAGAGATTAAGGAGAGGTGGCAAGAATACACAGAAGAACTATCCAAAAAGGTCTTAATGACCTGGGTAACCATGATGGTGTGGTTACTCATCTGAAGTCAGACATTCTGGACTGTGAAGTCAAGTGAACCTTAGGAAGCATTACCATCGATATGAACAAAGCTAGTGGAGGTGATGGAATTCCAGCAGAGCTATTTAAAATCCTCAAAGATGATGCTGTTAAAGTGTTGCACTCAACATGTCAGAAAATTTGGAAAACTCAGTGGTGGCCACAGGACTGGAAAAGGTCAGTATTCATGCCAGTCCCAGAGAAGAGCAAAGCCAAAGAATACTCAGACTATAGTGAAACTGTGCTTCTTTCACATGCTAGCAGGGTAGTGCTCAGAATCCTTCAAGTCAGGCTTCGACAGTACGTGGACCAAGAACTTCCAGATGTACAAGCTGGGTTTAGAAAAAGCAAAGGAACCAGAAATCAAATTGCCAACATTCGTTGGATCATAAAGAAACCAAGGGAATTCCAAAAAAATGTGAGCTCTGCTTCATTGAGTACACTAAAGCCTTATGATTGTGTGGATGACAGCAAACTTGGAAAATTCTTAAAGAGATGGGAGCGTTCTGTAGAAATTCCCAGTAATTTTGAAAATAATATAGTCCTTTAACTTGAAAAAGTTCACAACCCTAGACTTAGATAGGGTGTCTTGAGTGCTATTCTGCTATAATTATTGGTCATGAGGTTTGGCACAGACATGCAAGTTTTAATATTGTTTTTTTCTCCAATATTTTTTTTCTCCTTGTGGGGTTGAGCTTGTTGGCCTGGCACTCAAAAGATTGTTTAGTTCCTCTTAGTGCTTTGCATATGATTAGAATACTGGTCACCAACTAAGTAATGATTCTTACATTAGAACTTTGCAGTCTGAAACACCCAAATCTCCCAAAGGTATCATTAGTCAAAAGATTAATTTATTTTATAAACTGATTATAATTTCTTTTTACAAAGACGACATCTCTTTATTAAAACAGATAACATTAAAAAGCAAAGAAGATAGCCCCATAGAGCAAACGGCTATAAGAAAAATGCATACCTAAGTACATTTGCTGCATTTCTCATCCGTCCTTGAATCTGATCAGTCACTGTTAATCTTTGTTGCATTTTTTTTAAAATAAATTATTTACTTGTTTATTTTTTGCGCGCTGGTCTTGCTGCTGCGCGGGCTTCCCTCCAGCTGCGGTGAGCCGGGGCCTCTGGAGCTGCAGCGCGGGGTTCTCGCCGCCGTGGCCGGGGTGGCCTTGGAGCTCGCGCTCTGGGCGTGCGGGCTCGGCCGCTGCGGCGCGTGGTCGCGGCCCCGGCGTCTCCGGCCCCGGCGCACAGGCTCGGGAGTTGTGGCCACGGGCTCGGTTGCTCCGCGGCCGGTGGGATCTTCCCGGACCAGGGACGGAGCCCGTGTCCCCGGCACCGCAGGCGGCTCTTTCCCACGGAGCCACCAGGGGAATCCAGTCTTTGTTGTATTCGTAAAGCTCCGCACCATCTTTCTCCGGTTACTGGAATCTTTATACTTCGATCAAAGCTTCGGCTGTTCTGAGTAGCGCCGGAGCTGTCACCAAAGGTCCTGGCTCTCAGGATCACGAGGACGGGGTCTGCTCGTGTGTCTGGTAGGGGTCATTAACGAAAGGGGCTTTTCATGCAGACGGTGCCTCTGCTCTCCACTGCCTACCGCAGCTTTGAGGCCACCAGGTCCTCCTCCTTTATTAAAACTCGGAGACCCATCCTGAACTTCCTTCAGTGGGGCCGGATGCCTCTGATCAGGAGAGCCTTACCTCTGACTGCGACCATCCTCCAAAGCTTCCCATCTCCTCAAGCTTTGAGTTACATCATCTCTGTCCATGTAACAACTGCCATTAAAAAAACAAAAACACTTAAAGACACGCAGAACATGTTTATATCAGCAAAATGTAATGTTTATCTTAGGATTCTGCAGAAGCAGAGACACAACCAACGGTTGTATTACACACACACACACACACACACACACATGTGGATTTTTAAGACTTGACTCATGGGATTTGGGGCTTGAATGCAGAGTTCCAAAGAATAGCAGGGAGAGAGAAGAAAGCCTTCCTCAGTTATCAGTGCAAAAAATAGAGGAAAACAGTAGAATGGGAAAGACTAGAGATCTATTCAAGAAAATTAAAGATACCAAGGGAACATTTCATGCAAAGATGGGTTCGATAAAGGACAGAAATGGTAGGGACCTAACAGAAGCAGAAGATATTAAGAAGAGGCGACAAGAATACACAGAAGAACTGTACAAAAAAGATCTTCATGACCCAGATAACCATGATGGTGTGATCACTCACCTAGAACCAGACATCCTGGAATGCGAAGTCAAGTGGGCCTTAGGAAGCATCACTATGAACAAAGCTAGTAGAGGTGATAGAATTCAGTTGAGCTATTTCAAATCCTGGAAGATAATGCTGTGGAAGTGCTTCACTCAAAATGCCAGCAAATTTGGAAAACTCAGCAGTGGCCACAGGATTGGAAAAGGTCCGTTTTCATTCCAATCCCAAAGAAAGGCAACGCCAAAGAATGTTCAAACTACCGCACAGTTGCACTCATCTCACAAGCTTGAAAAGTAATGCTTAAAATTCTCCAAGCCAGACTTCAGCAATACGTGAACCATGAACTTCCAGATGTTCAAGCTGGATTTAGAAAAGGCAGAGAAACCAGAGAGTAAATTTCCAACATCTGTTGGATGATCAAAAAAGCAAGATAATTCCAGAAAAACATCTACTTCAGCTTCATTGATTATGCTAAAGTCTTTGTGTGGATCACAATAAACTGTGAAAAAATTTGAAAGGGATGGGAATACCAGACCACCTGACCTGCCTCCTGAGAAATCTGTATGCAGGTCAAGAAGCAACAGTTAGAACTGGACATGGAACAACAGACTGGGTCCAAATTGGGAAAGGAGTATGTCAAGGCTGTATATTGTCACCCTGCTTATTTAACTTGTATTGCAGAGTACATCATGAGAAATGAATGAGAGCTGAATGAAGCACAAGCTGGAATCAAGATTGCCAGGAGAAATATCAATAACCTCAGATATGCAGATGATACCACCTTTATGACAGAAAGTGAACAAGAACTAAAGAGCCTCTTGATGAAAGTGAAAGAGGAGAGTGAAAATTTTGGCTCAAAGCTCAACATTCAGAGAACTAAGATCATGGCATCCGGTCCTATCACTTCATGGGAAATAGATGGGAAAACAGTGAAAACAGTGGCTGACTTTATTTTTTTGGCCACCAAAATCACTGCAGATGGTGACTGCAGCAATGAAGTTAAGACACTTGCTCCTTGGAAGAAAAGCTATGACCAACCTCGACAGCATATTAAAAAGCAGAGACATTACTTTGCCAACAAAGGTCCATCTAGTCAAGGCTATGGTTTTTCCAGTAGTCATGTACGGATGTGAGAGTTGGACTATAAAAAAAGCTGAGCGCTGAAGAGTTGATGCTTTTGAACTGTGGTGTTGGAGAAGACTCTTGAGAGTCCTTTGGACTGCAAGGAGATCCAACCAGTCCATCCTAAAGGAAATCAGTCCTGAATATCCATTGGAAGGACTGATCCTGAAGCTGAAGTTCCAATACTTTGGCCACCTGATGTGAGGAACTGACTCATTGGAAAAGACCCTGATGCTGGGAAAGATTGAGGGCAGGAAGAGAAGGGGACGACAGAGGATGAGATGGTTGGATGGCCTCACCAACTCAATGGACATTAGTTTGAGTAAACTCCAGGAGCTGCTGATGGACAGAGAACCCTGGTGTGCCGCAGTCCATGGGTTGCAAAGAGTCAGTCATGACTGAGCAACTGAATGACTGAACTGAACTGAGTGGTAAAAGAAAATCTGCCTGCCAATGCAGGGGACATGGGTTTGGTTCCTGGGTTGGAAAGATCTTCTGGAGAAGGAAGTGGCAACCCACTCCTGTATTCTTGCCTGGGAAATCCCTTGGACAGAGGAGCCTGATGGACTACAGTGCACGCAATTGCAAAAGGGTTGGTCTCAACTTAGTGACTAAACCACAACAACTATTTAATACATGTGATTTTGGAGGCTATGCAGGATAGGCTAACAGACTAGAGACTCACGGAATAACTGACTTTGTAGCTTGAGTTGAAAAGCTGTCTAGAGGCAGAATTACCTCTTACTTGGAGCACCTCAGTTTTTTGTTTGTTTGTTTGTTTTTGTTTTTTTTTTGTGAATAGACTTTATTTTTAGAGCAGCTTGAGGCTCACAGCAAACTTTAGAGAAAGGTAGAGATTTCCCACAAACTCCCTGCCCTCACACATGCATATCCTCCCCGTGATCAACATCCTCAAACAGAGGGTACATTTGTTGCAATTGATGAACTTGCATTAACACATCATCACTCAGAAGCCCATATTTTACATTAAGGTTCACTCCTGCGGCCTTCCCTGGTTTCCCAGTGGTTAGAACCTCGCACTCCCAATGCAGGGGACCTGGAGTTCAATCCCTGGTCAGGGAAGTAGGTCCCACTTGCCGCAACTAAGGAACAAAATATCCCGCACACCAACAAGGAAGATCAAAGATCCTGCCTGCCAGAGCGAAGACCTGACGCAACCAAATGAAGGAAAGATCCTCTCTTGGTGTTACAGGGACTTCCCTCATGGTCCAGTGGTTAAGAATCTGCCTTTCAGGGAAGGGGATAGAGGTTTGATCCCTGGTCGGGGAACTAAAATCCCTCATGACTCAGGGCAACTGAGCCTGTGCTCTAGAGCCCCGTGTTCAACCACAAAAAGCGCCAGCGCCACAACCAAGGCCCAGCATAGCCCAAAGGAGCCACTCTTGCTGTTGTATATTTTATGGGTTTGGAGAAAGGTGTAAAGACCTATGTCCGTCATTATAGCATCATACAGAGTAGTTTCACTGCCCTGAAAATCCTTTGTGAACCACCTTTTTATCCCTTATTCAACAAATGATCTTTTGAAACTGTCCACAGTTTTGCCTTTCCCAGAATGTCATGTGGTTGACATTATACAGTGTGCAGACTTTTCAGACTGCCTTCTTCCATTTAGCATATGCATTTGAGCCGTGCTTTTCCATGGCTTGGTAGCATACTTCTCTGTAGCACTGAATAATACTCGGTGGCTGGATATATCAGGACCTCAGTCTTTTCTGCTTTGAGATGTTCAGCTGATGGGATGAGACCCACCCACATCTGCCGTACTCAAAGTTGACTGCTTTAAATGTTAATCTCATCTACAAAAAGTATCTTCATAGCAACATTAGACTGGAGTTTGCCCAAGTAGCCGGATTCTGTGGCCTAAGCTAGTTGACACATAAAACGAACTTCACAAGCCCATGCCTTGACAACTTGTCACCCATATACAACTCCTTAAACCATACTTAATTCCCAAATAAAGACAGTAACAAGATCATACTTTCACCTAATGTCATATGACTATCCTGCACAAAACCAAAAACACACTGTTTCCCCAGAAGGAAATGCAGGCCTTAGACGATCTTTACTCTTCTCCTTGATGTTTTGTAACCTGAACACAATGATGTAAAGTTAACAATACTTAAATATTATGGTATAAAGTCAATACATCTGACATTACATGATAGAGAAGAAAAAAGATATATAATATCTATCCAGCTTTATAAATATATAATATGCACATACAAACATGCATAACAAAATAAGGAAGAAGTATTCTTGACAGTTACAGTCCTTGCTCCTGAAACGGGCCACGTGGTCATAGCTGGTGGTTATAAATATCTTCTTTCACTGCCCATTCCGTATTCCCTTTGCTATCAGGAAGCACTTTAGCTGGCCAGGGATCTTTAACTGGTGGGCGACCTAAAACTTCTTTCCTGAAGGGTCTGGGCAGTTAGGAGTCCTGCCAGGGCTGGGTGATTGTAGTTTCCCGTCACAGACGTGGTAATACCAAGAGAAACTCCACGGGGTCCCCTGTCTTCCACACACGCTCTTCCTTGGCTGCCTTGTGAGCCGGCAGTCCAATTTCCCCTTGGTAATCAGAGTCAGCCACTGCAGTCAGCACAGTAACTCCCTCTTTGCCTGCTGATTCAGAGGCGTGAGGACCCAGAGTATCGATACCTGGGAGGCAGTCCTAACTTCCCGTTCACTGGAATCATGGTTGTTTCTCTCAGTAAAAGAATCTCTCCCTGTAACTAAGACCACCAGGCCAGCAGAGCATAAGGTCTTGGGAAAAGAAGCAAAAATTTTGCTAGGGGGTCGGTAAGAGTAATAGCGATGGGTGGCTTCTCATTTCCATCCCTTGATTGCCAGCGTGAATCCTGGTGCGGGAGAGATGGCGCCACAGAGGGAGCCCTGATTCAGAGCATATACAGCTTCCCCAGAAGCAGTGCTGTGTGGGGCACCATGACAGTGCCTAGGACATTCTGCTAAATCCACAGATGGTAGTTTTGGCAGAAGCAGCATGTATAGGAAAGGCAGCACTATATCCAGAGTGTCTATTTCCGTAAGAATGAAACATTGCCCCTTTCATGATGGAAGGGATCCAATGTAATTATCCAACTAGCTGGTTGGTCACCCCAGGCGATGATGCTGTGTGAGGGAAGCATTGCCATTCTCTGCTGCCGGCAGATTGGACTCTCAGCAGTGGCTGTAACCAAGCTGACCTTGGTGAGTAGAAGTCCATGTTGCTGAGTCTGCACAGCCTCTATCCCCATCCGCCATGGCCATTTGCTCACGAGCCCACTGGGCAACAACAGGGCTGGCAGGGAGAGAGAGGCTGGCCGCTATCTGCACAGCGGGTCATCCTATCCCCTGGACTATTAAAATCCTCTTCTGCTGGGGTCACCATTTGGTGAACGTTCTCATGGAACACAGATATTTTCCAATTTTTTGCTCGTGCAGATAGCTCTGTCCACATACCTCTTCTCCAGACCTCCTTGCCACCGATTCTCTGGTCATATTCCTTCCACGTCAAACCACGGACCTCACATGGCCGCGGGCTGTGAGTTGTGCTCTGACCGTATATCTGGCCACGTCTCCTAACAAACAAAGTGAGCAACGGGATGCACTGTTTGCACCGTTCAAAGTTCTACCAGCCAGACAGATTTCACTTCACCCTGCCCTTCAGGGGCGTCAGAGAGGACTGTGGCGCTGTGGCTGTGCACTGTGAGATGGCACCCGCGTATCACACGGACTGTTGTGCATAAGACCCAGTCCCTCCTAAGGGAAGTCAACCCTGAACACTCACCGGAAGGACTGATGCCAAGGCTGAAGCGCCAATCCTTTGGCCACCTGATGCGAAGAACTGACTCATTGGAGAAGACGCCGATGCTGGGAAAGATTGAGGGCAGGAGGAGAAGGGGACGACAGAGGATGAGATGCTTGGATGGCATCGCTGACTCGATGGACATGAGTTTGAGTAAACTCCGGGACCTGGTGAAGGACAGGGATGCCTGTGTTAAAAAGAGACACCATCGTCAACTAGACAACACGTTACAAAATCCAGATACAGCAGATCTGCTCTGCTGCAGTCCATGGGGTCAAAAAGAGTCGGACACGGCTGAGAGACTGAAAAGCAACAACGTGAGGTCATAGGTGCAGCCTGGAGGAGAGAAGGTGCTGCAGCAGGAGTGGGGGCCCAGGGAAGAGTTGATGCTGCAGTTTGACCCAAGGAAGTCTTCTGGCAGAAGTCTCTGTTCTAAGTGGGTAGTCAGTGTTTTTCCGTTAAGGCCTTCATCTGATTCGATAAGGCTCACCCACATTTTGGTGGTCTGCTTTACTCAACCTCGACTGATTTAAGTGTTAATCTGGTCTAAAAAAACCTTCACAGAAATATTTACAATATTATTTGTCCTAACATCTGGGTTCTGTAACCTAGTGAAGTTAACACGTGAAATTAACGCTCATGATGGTCTTTCCTAATAGGAAAGAGCCTGTCTTCCCTCCCTTCCCCTCCTTCTTTCCTTTCTTTCTTTCTCTCTCTGCTTTTTCTTTCTACAAACACTTCCTAAGAACCCACTAGATTCCTGATTCTAGAAGCCTACTGATGAAGTTGAACTGTCTCCTTGGTAACCGTCTCTAACCCAGAATGGAATACAAACTGCTTTCTGAAGCAGACTATCTTCTTTAGAGGGATCACATATCCCTTTCCAATTTTAAACCATAACTTACAAGAACATGATTTTACTATCTCTTTTAAACAGAAAAATAACAGTTTTACAAAGAAATTAATGACTGATGCCGCTGTTTAGCTGATGGATGCACTAATTTGGATGCTGCTACTTTAGAGTTTGTCGTGATTGGGTCAGAGATCAGCTCAGATTACTTTTGTATTACATAGTTTGTCTTGGAAATGAATGGTTTAAAAATATTTCAGAGGAAAATATTGAACCCACTTTACAAAATAAACTGTTTTCAAGCCATTTAGGTGGTTGAATATGTAAGTGATAAAACATGTAAGTTACACTACATTTTAAAATAGATTTCTTATTTGTCCAAAGGTGTCTTATTTGTCAAAACAAACTGGAAAGACCTTGTTACATCTACTTTGAGTTATAAACTCATAATACTCATAACTGTGTGGATCACAAACAACAAACTGGAGATTCTCATGGAAAAGAGCCTGATGCTGGGAAAGACGAAAGGCAAAATGGTGAAGTGGGCAGCAGAGGGTGAGGAGGTCAGATCGCAGCACCAACTCAGTGGAGATAATTTTGAGCAAACGCTGGGAGATAGTAGAGGACAGAGGAGCCTGGCGTGCCGCAGTCCATGAGGTTGCAAAGAGTCAGACATGACTTAGCAACTGAACAACGGGAACACTCATAGACTTTTTATTAAGAGGGTTGCTTTTCTAGGAATAGGACTGCCTTCCAAACCGTAACTGGAATAGGCTGGGGAAGCCCTGTCCTTGTGGAATTATGTGCTCAGCATCTCACATTGCTGTGTGATGGCTCCTCTCTGCAAATCCCCAGCAGGCACACGCCTCCCACCGAGGTTTCGCCCCTGGAGATGCAGGGATGTTCACAGTGCTCTTCACAGGTTCACAAGCTCCCACCAACCCCAATCATCTGCCGATCTTCACTCTTCTTTCCTCAACTGTTCCCAGGAAGGTGCCTCGAGCTATTTTTAAAACATGGATATTTAAAATCCCTTGAAATCAGGTCCAGCCTTATCACATGGACATATCACCAATCGTTTAATGGGTTCAAAACTATTAAAAAGGCCAGAAAATGTGTTAAAAAGAGACACCATCGTCAACCAGACAACACGTGACAAAACCCAGATATAGCAGATCTGCTGGGGTGCAGCAGGTGGACGGAGAGCACATGCTTCTTAGAACAGTAACGCTTATTGGGCGGGAGCCTATCGCGGTCTGTCACAGCCCCTCTCATTGGCTGAGCGCACACGGTCCCCCCGGCACCCGAGGAAGACTGCCGCAGTAGATGATCGAGAAATGTGTGTGGAGACGTACTTTCTGTCTTTAAATCGTGAATGTGAAAAAAACTATGAATATGGAATCAGTTCAGAAACAAGTAGTTTTATAACAAATGCCTGCTGCACAGGGTGATACTAAATGTAGTGCACGTGTAATTGAAAAATTATTTTGTCTTGAAATATATTATCTTTAATGTAGACTTTTCATGACTTCAGACCGAGTGTGTGCCCGTGCCAGATGAGTCCCATAGTTACTAAAGAAGGCAATACTTATTTTTTTAATTAAAAATGTGCTTGTTTATCCCGGCTGTGTTCACGCAGGCTTTCCCAGTTGCAGCGAGCGGAAGCGCCTCTTCCTGGCGGAGCCCGGCTAGGGCGCAGGCTCAGTAGTGTGGCTCCCGGGGCCCAGAGCCACGGTCTGCAGCCGGGGCACGTGGGGTCTCCCTGGACCAGGGTCGATCCCGTGTCCCCTGCGTTGGCAGGCGGGAATCCTGAGCCACTGCACCGCAGCGAAGTCCCCATGCTTACTTTTCAACAAGAGCAAGTTGACTCCTTGTATCAAATTTTCTCATCTTACAGGGTATTTTTGTCGTGCCTGCTGCTGCTGCTAAGTCGCTTCAGTCGTGTCCAACTCTTCTCGACCCCATGGACTGCAGCCCACCAGGCTCCCCGTCCCTGGGATTCTCCGGGCAAGAGCACTGGAGTGGGCTGCCATTGCCTGCTCCGGTCATGCCTACGAGTCCATACTTAAAAATTCCTAAGGTCTATGACATGGCCACTGCCTTTGTAAATAAAGTGTTATCAAAAGCAGCCACACTGATTGTTTCCATCTTGGTTGGGGTGGCCTTCACACTGTTTTAGGAATACAGTTGAACAGGGGAGTCCCTGCCAGGCCAGTAGTTAGGACTGCCGTGGCCTGGGTTCAATCCCTGGTCCAGGGACTAAAACCCCACAAGCCACGATGTGAAGCCAAAAGTCAGAACAAAACAACCACACGCAGAAGCGAGGTGACGGCTGTGACGCGTCGTTCGACCCCGGCCTGGGACACCGCTGCCTGGGCCTGCGGGGTGCGTGACCCTCTGCTGCGTGCTCGCCTGTTGCTGGGTGAGCCCAGCTCTTTGCAGCCCCTCGGATGGTGGCCCGCCAGGCTCTGCCCTCGGGATTTCCCAGGCAGGAACAGTGGAGCGGGTTGCCATGTCCTCCTCCAGAGGCTCCTCCTGACCCAGGGACCAACCCCAAGTCTCGTGCATCTCCTGCACGGGCAGGCAGATTCTTCACCCGGGGAACCCGCTGACCCGCTTCTACAGACACTCATAATATTTTTGTTCTTTTAGGCAGACGGAAAGGACTTTCTGGATTTAAAATACAAATTAGCATAGACTATTTACGTCTATTTCTATAAATCTTCAAAAATAAACTGCAACACCATCCATCTTAAATTCCTTAAGGAAAGAATTCCCTAGAGAAATCCTGCCCTATATCAATATAGTCTGAGCCATTTCGGTAATTTAAAATTTTCTGGTAATCACACAAAAAAGGTAAAAGGAAATACGTGAAATTAGTTTTAGGAATAGATCTTATTTAACCCAATGTATCCAATATATTATCATTTCTACATGTAATCTATAGGCAAAATTAGTAACGGTATCGTTCCCATTCTCTTTTGTTCTACGTCTTCATAATTCAGTACGTATTTTACACATACAGCACACCTAGATTCAGATTAGCCACATGTCAAGTGCTTGGTAGCCACGTGGAGCTGGTGGCTGCTGTCTTTCGTCAGCGCCAGCCCCTAAGCGAGGGTAATCGGACAACTTTTTACACTCTTTTACGCTTTTTTCATTTGTTCATTCAACTTTCATTCAAGTTTTAAAATTACTTACATCTTACAAAGGTAAGAAAAACTTCTGAAAGATTTTAATTCTTGCTTAAATACTTATATGTTGATGTTATTTTTCACTTTTCTGAGCATGAAAAGGTACGGTGATGGAAAGCCTGGCCGACATCTGAAGGGCGAGCATAACAAAGTCATGAACAGGGCTCTGAAAAGGGAGGGAGGAGGGAATTTCAACCTTGAGATGCCTTGTGTATTTGCTTTTCTCTTTTTAAATCAGAAAAAGTCAGCAGCCACTAGCAGGAATCCCATCTGCAGCCCAGGAATGCGATGGCCAAGCTAACATAGCCCAGAAGCTCCCTGAGGGCAGGAGCCCAGCATTCTGTGGATGAACTGAATTCCTTCTCTCTCTCTTTTTTTCCTCTTTTGATTTCTTCTAAAGAGCGGTCTCCCTCCCGTGTTTCTGTCAAATGTACTTTCAGTTATATGCGATTACATGGATAATTTGTTGCTATGCCTTGAACTGTCATTTAATCAATATTGTCAGTCTTTCCTGTTTTTAATGATCTGGTTGAAAACTTGCTCTCTTTAAAAATTCAGAAGAGAGAGATCCAGAAATTGTCCTGGGTTAAGAAATGGAAAAAGCCTTCATTGTGACATAGAGGTTGTTCTTTCTTCTCTTTCTCTCTGTTGGTCATATTTAAAGTATATTTGTGTTAAATATTCTTCAATCATCTTAAAATATGTCCATAATTTATATAATCCACCTACCAAATGGCCAAGAAACAAATCCGTATACACTTCATCGTCTTCAACTGCAGAAACAATACACTTGCATATTCCAGAAGCGGGTGTTGGGTATAGGTAATTGATCTTTCTAATTAGCAGAAAGTCCAGTGCTAAAGAGAGAAGCCAGTCATGAACCAGGCCTCTCCTGGTTCACTGTCAGCAGGATACAGGAGTGGGATGGCGACTTTAAGACGTGCAGATTTCCATCACCTTTGTCTTGCCCATAGTAGACACCACTTACCAGCCACTACGTTCCTTCCTGCCGAGCATAGATGTAAGCTCAGACACTTTCTAACTGTAACCTCTAGGAAGGCACTATCAAATGAGAGGAGTTTGCTTCAAGACCTATATAAACGTCTCTGGTATACAAAATAGAGTTTACAGTCCAAGACGGTGCTTATAAGATAAGAAGATGCTTATAGTCTACAACAGAATAGCCTTTATTCCCACCTGAGGGGCTTCCCAGGTGGCTCTGGGACATAAGACACATGGGTTAAATCTCTGGGTCAGGAAGACCCCCTGGAGGGGGGCGTGGCAACACTCCAGCATTCTTGCCTGGAGAATCCCATGGACAGAGGAGCCTGGAGGGCTGCAGCCATGGGGTCGCACAGAGTCAGACGTGACTGAAGCGGCTTAGAACACACGTGGCCCCCTGAACAGAGTCTTATGAGGAGGTCGGGGCAGAGGAGATGACTGTAGTTGTCATGAGGCAGGTGAAGAATGAATAGCATTGAAACTAGATAAAGGCCATTAAATCTTTATTGAACAATTCCCAAGGGTGTAAACATCTGAGCTTTTAGGAATCTCCTTCCCATTTGGGGGTTCTAAACATTTTTACTGGGGTTTGTCGTTTCAAAATCCCTTACTATAGTTTGACTTACAGGATTTAAAAATAATGGAATCTACTCTGAATAAAGGAATCATCCTCTCCATTAATGAGCTACGGATGTCTCATGAATAAGTTTTAGAAATCTATTTATGCACCAGTGTGTTCCTCTGCATGTGTAACCCTTCTAGGCACTGTGCCTACGCTACGGCTCTGTTTTCCCTGGGTGTTGTTTTTTAATGACAGAGGACATCTAAATGAACATTGGCCCTGATACTCTGAAGTTCATTTGCTGCCTATTGACTTTTCAGTGTTATGAGCAAAACAACATTTATTTTCCTATCAACTTAGCTATTCATATAATGTGACTCCCTTTAGGTCTCCTTTCCTAGAGTGTATCACTCCACCTTTTTTTGTTGTTGGGTTCTTTTGGTTGCTTTTTTTAAAAAAAACAGAGAATCCATTCTACAAAGAAAATGGAATATAGTATTAGCTGCCATTCTTATTCATTTTAAAGGAAACAATGCCTTTTTGTAGCAATAACTCACCTACCCAGAGGTCATTTTTCCAATAATGTCAGTCACTGAGAACACAGCTCAAAGAAAAAGGCCTCTGAGAAGTTAAAATAAACACCATGGATCTCATTCACTCAGCTCATGCATTTTATCTCCATCTTTTCACTCTGCCATTCAGCCACTGTCTTTTCTTATTTCAGACATGATCCTAATAAACCTGGTTACCTGTTTTCTTAGCCCATAGAAAATTAGGAACAAATAATCTGAAAAAGATCAAGAGGCTTCTAAAAAGTCACATGGTGGCTGGTGACCAGAAGATAGAAAAAGAACCAGACTCAGTGATTCAAAACCCCAGCAACGAGGAGCCGGTTTGTGTCCGGCCAAGTAGCTCCCCACCCTGCAATTAGCTCCATGATCCTGGAAACTATGTTCCTCACTGCATCTTTAAGTCATCAAGCTCATTTTCCATACTTTCCATTTAAGATGAGGCAGGTCAACAGTAGGGCTTCCCTGGTGGCCCCGTGGTAAAGAAGCCCCTGTCAGTGTTGGAGATGTAGCTTTGATCCTTGGGTTGGGAAGATCCCCTGGAGAAGGAAATGGCAAACCCACTCCAGTGCTCTTGCCCGGGAAGTCCTATGAGCAGAGGAGCCTGGGGGTCTACGGTCTACAGTGTGGCAAAAGAGTTGGACATGACTAAGCAGAGACATTACTTTGCCGACAAAGTTCTGTATAGTCAAAGCTATGGTTTCTGCAGTACTCATGTCTGGATGTGAGAGCTGGACCATAAAGGAATCTGAATGCTGTTATACATTGGCCACCTGATGCGAAGAACTGACTCATTGGAAAAGACCCTGATGCTGGGAAAGATTGAGGGCGGGAGGAGAAGGGGACGACAGAGGATGAGATGGTTGGATGGCATCACCGACTCCACGGACATGAGTTTGAGCAAGCTCTGGGAGTCAGTGATGGACAGGGAAGCCTGGCGTGCTGCAGTCCACGGGATTGCAAAGAGTCGGACACGACTGACAACAAAGACTTGGTGACTGAAAAACAGCAAGGTATATGGCATACTTTAGGAGACTCTGGATGATGGAGATGATGTGGTAAAATAGAAAGAGGACGGGCTTTGGAGTAAAGCAAGTCTTTTTGCTTCCTACAGTTTAATTGAAGTCTATTCCTGGAGTGGGGAAACTGGGTGCTTTTGCATGGGGTTCGGAGTTTACGTAGGACAGAGGGAGTGTAGGAACCATTTCACCTCATTCCCTTTTTCTGAAGATTCTTAGAATTTTGCTTCGAAATAGGTTTTTTAAAGAGCAGGTTAAGGTTCCCAGCAAAATTGAGGGGAAGGAACAGAGATTTGCCACGTGCCCTGCCTCCACACAGGTATGGCCTCTCCTGTTATAACATCCCTCACCAGAATAGTGCTTTTGTTTCAGCTGATGAATCTACCTTCACACAGTTACCCATCCAAAGTCCACACTTTACCTTAGGACTCACGTATGGGTTTGGGTGAAGGTGTGGGACACCTGTCCATCATTCCGGCATCGTAGAGAGTGGTTTCCCGGCCCTAAAACCCCAGTGTGCTCTGCCTATCCATCCCTCCCGGGGGTGCTGGTGGTAAAGAAGCCACCTGCCAACGCAGAAGGTAAGAGATGGGGGGTCGACCCCTGGGTCGGCAAGATCCCCGCGGGTAGGAAACGGCAACCTGCTCCAGGTTTCTTGCCTGGGAAATTCCACGGACAGAGGAGCCTGGTGGGCTACAGTCTAAGGGGCCGCAAAGAGTCGGTCAGGACTGAGCACGCACACCCCCCAGCCCCAACCCCTGGCAGCATTTTGACTGTCTCCATAGTTCTTTGCTTTTTCCGGAAGGTCATATGGTATGTAGCCTTTTCAGACTAGATTCTTTCATTTAGTCACACGCATTTAAGATTCCGCCATGTCCTTTCATGGCTCAATAGCTCATTTCTTCTTAGAGCTGAGCATCACCCCACTGTCCGAACGTACCAGGGTCTTTATCCACTCACCCGCTGAAGGCTGTCTTAGGTACTTCTAAATGTGCGTAATTATGAAGACAGCCGGCACAAACATTTGCGCACAGGTTTTCTGTATGGATGCAGGTTTCCGACTCCTTTGGATAAGTACCAAGGAGCACGTAAGAGCCGAATTGTCTTACAAAGTGGTTGCAGCCATTTGCATTCCCGCTGGCAACGAGTGAGGAGTCCTTGTGTTCCACCGCCTCGCCCGGCGGGCGTTGTCGGCGTTGCAGATTTGTGCCGTTCGGCTGGGTGGCCAGCGGTCCTCGCTGCTGCCCCTTGCATGCCCCAAGCATAGATGATGCAGAGCCGGTTTGGGAAACTTTTAAGCGACCTGTTGATGCGGACCTGCCCTCCACCTTTGTATCACATAAAGTCCTTCCCCAGCTCTAAGGGTGTTTATTCACTCACTCATTCACCCAGCTTTCAGCAAACACATCGTGTCTAACATGTGCCAGGCACTGCGCTAATCGCTGGAAATACAGCAGCAACAGTGACGTGTGTGTTAGAAGAAGGAGGACGTCAGGAATGGCTCCTGCTCTGCTGTCACCAAAATCCTGGGATTTATGGGACTCACCACTATGAAACTTGGCACATGTCAAATTCGGGTTGACATTGAACTGGGTCAGCATGTAGTGATGACAGAGGGAATCAGGGTTATTGTTGAGTTTAATTTCTCCCAAACATAGGGAATTAGTGGAGCCTTGATCTGGACAGTCAGTAAGCAGAACACGCCTCTTGCACTCCGCGGCTGGTCACTGGCGTGGCATCAGCCCTGCAAAGACTTCACAGATGGGGTCAACGAGAGAGAAAGTCCTCCTCACTCAAAGGGGACACCCCTAGTTTTGACAAGTGATATCTTGTTTACTGACCTAACGTTACAGCATATCTTCACATTAGGCTAGTCTCCTACCATATCTTCACGCCTTGAAAATAATCCATCATTTAAGTAATCCATCATGATCTCATCTGAGCTCATGTTTGAATATTGGATTTATATGTTGTAATTACTAGAGGAGTTACCATGACTTGATTTATAAAATAGTATTTACTACTTTAAAAGATTCAATAAAATACCAAAGTAAACACATCTTAGTTGGGAGGCAAAAAGAAAGGGGGTCAGAGTTAGGTGACTTTCCAAGTAGCCAATCACAGCTGTGCTGGAATATAGAGAAAAAGTTAGTCTTACATGAACTTAGAATTTATTATTTTTTCTTTTTTTATTGGTTTTGGCCTTGGCGAGTGTTGGAAATATGATTTCAAAGCCCTGGGTGTTCCCACGAAATCACCTGCTTCATTTTACTGACCAGGAAATTGAAGCTCAGAGAGGCGAATGATGCTTATGGCTGTCTCCTGTGTTGGCGGGAAGTCTGTCGGATGTGGACGCAGGGGAAAGGCACAGCTGTTGCTTCCTTCTCAGAAAGTCTCTCAGGCAGACGGACATCTGGAACATTCTGTTTGGAATGTCTTCTATAGTCATCGAGAATTTCATGAATGAGTCAGAGTTACCTGCATACAAAGAATTATTGATCATTTATTGCCATGCTGTTTTATCTGCTGTGCCTAGATTGGCTTTTTGCTGCTAAATGGGAAAGCTGCTAACATCCGCTTCAACTTCTTGCCTCTTTCACTTTATTCTAGGCGTGCCAACACAAAATGTCCACGGTTGTTCTTTTGAATCTCACGGCTCCCTTCTGCACCACTTTTCTGGAGCAGTGGGTCACACACTTGCTGTTTGTCTAATGAAGTTGTGACTGTGTATTTGTGTGTATGAATGTGTGTCGAATTCAGTGGTCTAAGGAATTTTACTACCCAGTTTAACAACTCAGGTAATGGGGTTTTACTTGCAAGTTTTTTTCCTTCTATATGATGAAGAAGTGATTGGCCTTTTAATTTAAAGTCTTCTCTTAAAAAGGTTGCACCAGCTACAATCAATTCTGGATAAAAATGTTGCTGCTCATTCATTTTTCACTGAGCCAACCAGTCTGCCAACCAAGCTGCTTCTTTATTTGAATTCAGATTGATAGTGAAATATTTTAAAGCAAACTATTTGTGGTTTCTTTTCTTTTTAAACTTTTTTTTTATCATTTAAAATCCAATATTGCACAGAGTGTGATTATCCCTTTCCACAAATATTTGCCATAACTTTGGAGTTAAGTTGCACTATTTTAGAAGCAGAAGGTAAATAAAAATGCAGTGAACCAAGTAAGGAGATCCTGGATTCTGATGGACTGTATAGCTATGACAAAAAGCACTTAACCTCACAGGGACTCATTTTTCCTGTTTATAAAAGAAAAGAATTGGGCTCTTGTTTTGTTGTTTAGTTGCCCAGTCGTGTCTGACTCTTTTGCGACCCCATGGACTGTAGCACTCCAGGCTCCTCTGTCCATGGGATTTCCCAGGCAAGAATACTGGCGTGGGTTGCTATTTCCTTCTCCAGGGGATCTTCCCAGGTCAGGGATTGAACCTGCATCTCCTGCACTGGCAGGCGGATTCTTTACCACTGAGCCCCCGGGTTTTTAATGCCTCTTCCAGTCCAAGCAATCACGTTTCTATATAGGTGACCAAGACGTATAGGACTCTTATCTAGACCCACGGCTAATTCAAATGGCATTTACATGTGAGTGATTCCCCACTCTTTATCTCTAGCCGAACCTCTCTCTGGAAAGCATGTACCAAAGTATTAATTTGCTGTGTCCATTTGGATGGTGAGTGGGCATCTCTGAGTTAATGAGGCCAAAGCAGAATTCCCAGTCCACCCCACTGACCTCCAGATGAGCTTTCCCAAATCAGTGAGATGACTTTACTGCCCACCAAATTGCGTATGCCAGAAATCTAGGATTTATCTCTAGTTAGCTGTCCTTCCCCACTCACACCCAGCTGCTGGCAAGTTCTGTTGACTCTCCCTTTGAATGCAGTCCTGGGTCTCACCATTTCTGCTCATCTCCTCGCCCCACTGCTCCCATCCCGGGCCTCACCACGCTCTCCTGGACCACGGCAATCACAGCCCAACTTGTTTTTCTACTTTCAATCTTGCCTCTCTGCAAATTGCTTCTTTCCACACAAAAGCTAAAGTGAGCTTTTAAAAATATAAATCAGACCCTGTTCCTCTCCTCCTGAAAGCTTTTCAGTAGCTTCTTATCAAGCTTAAGATAAATCTGAACTCCTTACTCTGACTTATAAAACGCTCAGGGATCTGGTGAGTCCCTGTCCACCACCTCCTTTTTTTCACTTTCAGCTTCCCCTATTTCACTCAGGTCATGCTGACCTTCTTTCTTTTTCTTGAACCATTAGTCAGGGTTCTCCAGAAAGAATCAATAGCTTCTTTATATTTATATACATGAAGAGATTTATTGTAAGGAATTGACTCACATGATTATAGAGGCTGAGAAGTCCCACGATCTAGCATCTGCCACTGGAAACCCAGGAGATCCACTGGTATGGGCGGTAGCCTGGATCTGAACTCCTGAGCACCAAGAAAGCTGATAATACGAGTTCGGGGCATCCCTCAAGTTTGAAGGCCTAAGAGCCAGGAACGATGATGCTAAATCCCAGTCCTAGGAAAAGAGCCAGCTCATTGGAAAAGACCCTGATACTGGGAAAGATGGAAGGCAAAAGGAGAAGGGGATGGCAGAGGATGAGATGGTTAGATAGCATCACCGACTCAATGGACGTGAATCTGAGGAAACTCCGGGAGATACTGGAGGACAGAGGAGCCTGGCGTGCTGCGGTCCATGGGGTCGCCAAGAGTTGGACAGGACTTGGCAACTAAACAGCAGCATAGGGCAAGAGAAGACCACTGGCCCAGATCAAGCGGTCAAGCAGAGAGAGTAAATTCTCCCTTCCTCCAGCGCTTTCTTCTGGCCAGGCCCCCAGTGGATTGAGTGATGCCCACTCACACTGGCGAGGCCAATCTTGTCAACTCAGTCTACAGGTTCAAACGCTAACCTCACCTGGAAACACCTTCACAGACACACCCAGAAATCACGCTGAAACGCATATCTGAGCAACCGCATACACCACGACCCAGCTGAGTTGACATAGAATTAACCATCACAGGTGTCAGCCTCATTCTTAGGGCTCATGTGCTAGTTCTGCCTTTTGCCTCCGATGCTTTCTCGTCATTGCATGGCTGATTCCTTCTTGTCATTCAGTCTCCTTGAGAGTCACCTTCTTCCAGAAAGCATCCTTCCCTGACCATTCAATGTAAAGTATCCCCCTAATTACTGTTTGTCATCGATTTTAATAATCATCAGAACACACTCATGAATACCTGATCGTTTCCCTGCTGTTTAGTCGTTTATTTTTTGCTGTCTTTCCCTCATAAAAATGCAAGTTCTGAGTGCGGAGACCTGAGCTTGGCCACCAACACAGCCTCAGCAGCGAGCAGCACTGTCAGGGTCTCAAACACTTGCTGAATGAATGGTGGATGGAGGAAGCCCTGCAGACCCTTCAGAACGCTGGAGGGCGCTAACCAGATGGTGATGCCTGCCCCTTAGATATGCTCTCACAAAGAGCTCTCTCTGTGATTTTGGAAAGAAGATTCTGCCTTACACACCCATTATAAATACCTGGATATCTCTTAAGGATTTACCTAACAGAAGTGGTCACAAAAGGTGATACAGCTGTTATAAGCTCCATGTGAGGTACCATATGATCGACAACCAAGAGGAAAAATAAACAGTAAAAATAGGCCTATAGGTAACCTAGACAATGGAAACAGCAGATAAGAGCTTTAAAATAACTATGATGACTACATTCAAGAAAATAGAAGAAAAGATAGATAATTTTATTAGAGACTTGAATTCTATTTTAAAAGAATAAAATAAAAATTTTAGAATTGAAAAGCATGATATCTGATATTAAGAGCCCCTTAAATGGGTTTAATAGTGGATCGGATAAGAAGTTAGTGATTGAAAAACAAGATAATAGAAAATGTTGAACTGAAGCACAGACAAAAGAATGAAAAAAAAAAAAAGAGGGTAAAAGATATATGAGATACAGTGAAAAACTCTAACATGTAGGTGATCAGAGACCTGGAGAGGAAGGGGATAAGATAGAAGCAATATTTGAGGAGTATTAGCCAAACATTGGAGAAGGCACTGGCAGCCCACTCCAGTCCTCTTGCCTGGAGAATCCCATGGACGGAGGAGCCTGGGGGGCTGCAGTCCATGGGGTCGCTAGGAGTCGGACACGACTGAGCGACTTCACTCTCACTTTTCACTTTCATGAACTGGAGAAGGAAATGGCAGCCCACTCCAGCGTTCTTGCCTGGAGAATCCCAAGGATGGGGGAGCCTGGGGTCTGCCGTCTATGGGGTCGCACAGAGTCGGACACGACTGAAGCGACTTAGCAGCAGCAGCCAAACATTTGCCAAAACTGATGCAGACCATCAACCTAAGATTCCAGAAGATCACGGAACCCCATGTAAGACAGATACAAGGAAGTCACACTTAGGAACATCATAGTAAACTGCTGAAAACCAAAGACAAAGGGAAAAAGACACGAGAATCAGGCAGAATTGTGAAACTCGTGATGAGGTTGTAAAAGGCCTAAATAACCCAGACACTGAGAAGTTTGTCTCTGAATAATGTAGAACACAATGTGAATCCACTTTAGTTAAAGCTATCCTATAATTTTATTCACTATAATATGTCTGAGAAGTACATTTTTATACTGCCACACATTGGACCCATTGTTATTGCCTACTACGCAATGTATTTTTTTTTATTCATTCATTCATTCATTCGCTTACTCATCCACTTAACATTCTCGCAGATATTTATTCGAGCACCTTCTCTGTGCCAGCCCCTGGGTCATGCTCTTGAGATGCAGTAGCAAACAAGAGGAACGCAGTTGTTACCTTCTGGGCACTGCTCCAAATGCTTTTAAAAAATTATCTTATTTATTCTTCCCATCCATTCTACAAAAAATGCCCATTTTACACATGTAGAAATGCAAATGCAGACATATTAAGTAAATTTTGCAGTTACAGAGCCTGTAATCGATGGAGCGGTGATTCACACCCAAAGGTATCAGATGTCAAAGCTCACATTCTCTCTTCTGAACCATGCTGTCCCCATGCAAAACATTCACGTTTCCCTTCTGTTTATCTAAGCCCTACAGATCCCAGCAAGTACAACGGAAATCCTTCTCGCTTTACGAAATCGCGTTTGATTAAGACACTGACTCTCTTTATCCATACCACACAAACTAGCACCAAACTCTACGCTGTCTTGCTGAAAGGTACAACATGTAAGTTTGGGGGCAGGGATGAGGTCTTAAACTTTTCTGGTCTCCTTTGTATCTAGCCAATGCTGAGGATCATTGGACTTAACTGGACTCCAAATTTCATCCAGTTATTCAAACTTCTGGATTAAGAGTGAACCAAAGGAAGAGGGAAAATATTGTGATGACAAGGATCTTTTTCACCCAAGAGGCCCACAATGCCTTGCAATAGTCCCATATTTTATATGCCTCTGTTTATGTATGTTATTGCCTCGTGGTCTCAAAGGAGTGTGAGAGCCACAAAAGGTCAAGAACCATTCAAAACAGTCCTAGTGGTCCACACCTGAATGCCCCATCTCAAGTTGCTCCCCATCTTCCTTTTTATCTAGAAAATCAGAATTTACATTTTATAAGGCATCACAGGTCACTTTCCCCGTGACACCCATCCTTATCCTTGAGGCCTGGCAGAGAGAAAGTGCCCATGTTCACTTTGGAACAACAACAACAAAGTTCAGTCCTAATCATTCCGAGGCAATTATGAGAAGTAAGACACGCACCACTACATTTCTGACAGGCTTTTACAATCCACTTTTATTATTCAGTTCTTACTAAAATGCTAATCCCCTGGGAGGGAAAAAAAAAATCTCTCTATGAGTGCTTTAGCACAAACAAACATCTTAAAGGAAACGTGAAATAAGACCACGCTGACATGGTTTCAGAGCTAACAGTGGAAGGGATGGAGCCCCTGCCTGCCTCTGCGGAGGGGAGGCGGGAGAACAGGAGCCTGCGTAAAGCAGGGCGAGCTGAGCTGGGAAGGGGGAAGGCGAGGGGGCGCGTCTTCCTAAATCCACGAGCCTGTGACGGCAGTAAGGGTGAGCCCCAGCGCGAGGCCCAGATTTCCTGATGGCGTGCCTCTTGGGCTGATGCCCCTCAATGACTTTAAGAGCAATGTTACAGCATGTCCGCCCAAATGAACGAATGGCCCTTTTTGACATTAGCAAAAGCAAATCCATATGATCTAGCCTATGTAACCATCAGTCAATAAAAAAATAGAAAGCACATCACGGGGGACTTCCTCAGTGGTCCAGTGGCTAAGGCTCCACGCTCCCAATACAAGGGCCTGGCTTTGATCCCCGGTCAGGGAACAGAGTCCCACATCCTGCAACTAAGACCTGGTGCAACCTATATATATATTTTTAAAATATATTTTATATATATAAACATTACATATTTATAGATTATATGTAATAAAGCACATCATGGGGTTACACACTTATAACTCCCAAGAAGTGATAAACTTTCTTCTTCTTAATCTTCCGTGGCAACACCAGGAGAACTGCCCTTGGAATTTTGTTCTAGAAATTAAAGTTATATACTATATAGCACCCTAGATTACATCACTGGGATGGACTATATCCGTGCTTCGGTTCTGACTTCTGCTAAGTTCTCATGAAAATGGAGCACCACCCAAGGGAATAAATTTGGGGCTGTTTGTGTTACTAACTTTGTTTGTAATCTCATCTTCCCATTTTGTTTAGCAGCTATTCTGAAGAAGCATGCTAACTCACTTCAGTCATGTCCGACTCTTTCCGACCCCATGGACTGTAGCCCGCCAGGCTCCTCTGTCCATAGGCAAGAGTGCTGGAGTGGGAGGCTGTTTCTTCCTCCAGGGGATCTTCCTGACCCAGGGATCAAACCCACATCTCTTATATCTCCTGCATTGGCAGGTAGGTTCTTTACCACTAGCACACCTGGGAAGGCCCAGATAATTCTGGTTAATTCAACAGGAGAAGTTGAGTGCCTATGTGCCGGGCACAGAGATAACTGGCTGGCTCACTCAGTCGTGTCCGACTCTTTGCAACCCCGAGGACTGTAGCCCGCCAGGCTCCTCTGTCCATGGAATTCTCCAGGCAAGAATACTGGAGTGGGTTGTATTCCTTTCTCCAGGGATCTTCCTGGCCCAGGGATTGAACCTGGCTGGGTCCCCTGCATTGCAGACAGCTTCATTACCATCTGAGCCTCCAAGGAAGCCCCTGAAGAGGCACTCATGGTGAACAATTCCCACTTTCAGAGGGCATGAACCAGGGCACGTGAAGACAAGGAAGGGTGCCGGGGCTACAGTCAAGAAATGTTAAGGATTTGAAGCAGTGTTTGGCTCTTGGACCCAGGAGTGTCCAGGGCTGCCTGGTCTACCCTCTCTGACGTCTACTGCAGCCTGTGATGGATTGCTCGCCCCTCTGAGTCCTACAAAGGGGGATCTAGGGGTGATTTCCAAAGCCCATCTCTAGACCTCAGCCCTATGCCTATGTCCCTCGTCCCTCTAGATTTGTTCAAACGCCAAGGCTAACTTTTCTCCAAAGCCGCGGTACAGTTCTTGCCCTCCCCACACCCAGAAATGATAACTCGATTCTTGTGTTGTCTGTCTGTCCTGCTAAATTACCTAGTAGCACGGGTCCTCTAAGAGAAGCTGCTCGAAGTCCCCCTAAAAGCTAGGGAGCCCTTGCTTACCAGCGCGCACTTAATTCTGGCTGTTGGCCACACCTCTGGGTCCCTGTTGCTCTGCTGGGTCATGCCAGAGCGTGTGAGCCTGCCAGCGAAGGTGCCCACTGCAGAGCCGGCACCCGCTGGTGGGGGCCCCGCCAGCGCCCGCGCCGGGGCGGCTCCGTTGGCCCAGTTCTGGGGCCCGACGCCCCAGCCTGCCCTGTAAGAGCCCAAGATGCATCCCGCCGGGTCCTGGGGTGTAAGGTGAAAAGCGCAGGTGCCCCTCGCTCAGTCCTGTCCGCCCCGCCAGCCGGGGACTGCAGCCCGCCAGGCCCCTCGGCCCACGGGCTTTTCCAGGCAGGAGTACTGGGCCGGGCTGCCGTTTGCTCCTCCAGGCTTGTTAAGCAGAAGATGCTTAAACCGCCCCTGCCCAAGATCTGGACTTGTTCTGGACCCCTGAACCTTCTAGACTCTGAAGATCGGCGTGGGCTCACCCCACACAGGCGGGTCAGTGGTTTCAGCCGTGGGGAGAGCGGCGGAAGGGGGTTCTGGGGAAGAGTAAACCCGGCTCTCCTGGGCACAGAGAGACCAGAAAAAAGCGACAGAGAGCGCGTTGAGCGTCCTCTCTCCTTTCCCTCCCGCGGTTCCAGCCCGGCTGGCTCACGCGGGTGGTGCAGGGAGGGCGGCCCGCAGACCTGACCCGGAGGCCGCCGCCTTAGGGGCGCGGGCAGCCCCGCTCGCGCCCACAGGGGGGTCCGGGGAGAGCCGCAGAGCAGGGTCCGACCCGCAGGACGCGAATCGCGCGCGCGGGGGAGACGAGGCGCTGGGCCGGGGCCGCGGGCCGCGAAGGCGGGTTGCCCAGGGGTCCTGGGCCTCCTGGCTCCGTCCACATCTCACGACCGGCCCCTGGGAAGCCTGTGTGAAAGCATGCTTGGTCACGACTGCAGGAGCGCGGAGTCAGCTTTGAAGGACACCCTCCTCCAGGGCGCAGGGGCGTCCTTCTGCAACGTGGCCGGAGCCTCGCGTGAGGGCAGCGCTAGCCGAGGGACGGGGCAGCAGTGCCCCGTCTTTTTGGCTCCCGTGGGACGGCTTGGGCCTTGGGATTGGCAGCAACCCCCTACCCACCCCGCCTGGTTCACTGATAACTCGGCCTTGGCACAGCAGTTTGTTCTCTTTTTTAATGTTAACTCCTAAAATTAGCTGCTTGTTTCTTTGGCCGGGCCGGGTCTCAGCTGCCGCACGGGGCATCCTTCCCCGTGGTACGTGGGCTCTTCCTGGCAACTCGGGAGCGTCTCTCTAGCGGTGTCTGCAGGACTTGCTGCCCTCAGATTCGTGGCAAGCCCCCCCAGCCAGGGATCAGATCCCCGTCCTCTCTATTGGAAGGTGGATTCTCAGCCACTGGACCACCCAGAAAGTCCCTAATTCTAATTTTTTAAAACTATATGCTGTTATTATAAAAATTCAAGCACAAAAAGGAACTTTACTAAAATTATTAAGGACTTAAGATATGCAATTTCTCGTGCTTTGGAGGAATATAAAGAAGTAAGCAAAGGACTCTTAAAGAGCAATTATTCAGCAAACTCTGTAAGCCATACATGTAAGCATGGAGATTACAAGGCTTTCTCTGGCATGTTTTGTGAGCTGCAAAAACAATAAAAAACTCCTTAGGAATGTTTTTCCAAGTGTGGCCTGTGGCCTCATCTATATTAGATTCACTGAGGGGTTTATTTAAAAATGCTTATTTCTAGTCCCAATCCCAGACCTCCTGAAACAGAACCTCTGGAAATGGGACCCTGGAAATTGTGTGATTAAAAAGCACTCCAGATGAATCTTTGTGCCACAGAGTTGAGAATCAACACCCTTGGAGTTTAAAAGAGAGAAAACACTTGCGTCCATAAGGTGACACGACCATCTCTGTGATGGTGAGACCTGGGAGATTCCCAGAAGGATGCTCCCAGGCCGTTGTCCGGCAGCATCATTGCAGAACTGATCCCATTGGAAACTAACTTCCTTTCCCTTGCCTATCTTTCTGGTGGATAAAGAGCTCTTCAAGGAGAGACGTTTGTCTTCTTTGCGGGAATCCAGTTGGCCCCCGATTGGCTCTCAATAAATATTGGTTGAGGAAATGAATAATCATGTGTGATCTAAACAAACAAGTTTGAAGAGTTAAAGGATGGGGTTCTAGGAGGAGTAAGGGCATGGGCCAGATTTCAGCGATTGGAAAATCAAGGTCGATACTTCCGCGTGGCAGAGGAGAAAGGTTAATTTCAGGGACCAAGTGGAGATAACTCGGGGGACCAGAGGCGTGAGACAGATTACCGGGGTCCTGGAGTGTTCAGACGGGATGTAAACTCTACGCTGTATATTCTGTGAATGATGGGGGGTCGCAGAGATCAGGGGCCAGAAAGTGATGGAACCAAAGTGGTATTTCAGGGTAAGTAATTATATGGCTCTAGGGATTGGCTTGGTTGCTGGTATAGGCAGGACTTGCTGAGATCTCACAGCTTTCTCTTCCATTCAAGCCTCAGACCCATCCAGGGTCCCGACTTCCTGAGAAATCTTTGTTCTTCTTTCGCTCCCAGCTGCTTAGATCCCCAGGTCTGGTGGGCTTCTCCCATCTGCTTATCAGTGTGAGCATGACTGGGAAGCAGGGTGGGATGCTGGGGGTGGATCAAGAGGTGAGGGGCTTACCGGAGACGAGGGCACGGGGACGGAGATGAGGGCCCATGCCGAGGAGCCGTTCCTGAGGCAGAATCTGCGGAATTCAGAGCCTGAATGTAGGGCCGGAAGGACGAGCGGGGTCAGGATCATGTTGAGGTCTTTGAGTGCTGAACCTGGGGATATAGAAGGAAGAGGTTTGGAGCGGGAGGGTAAATCACTCAGAATGGGAACATGGATATTGAGGTTGAGGTGACAGCAAAGTATCCCACGTCGAGCAGACGATGACCTTATTGGAGACAGAGGTGTGGAACTCAGGAGAGAGCTGGGTGCTGGTTATGGGGTCTTGGTGATCATTCCAAGGCACGGAAATGGATGTGATCACCCAGAGAGAGAGAGCAAGTGGAAAGAAAAGAGGGGAATAAAAAGCCCATGATACACAGCAGCATCAGGAAGCAGGCAGAGGTGGAGAAACCAGGAGGGACTGGCCGGAAAGGGGGGAGGAAAACCAGCAGAAAGCAGAGCTTCGGAGAGCAAGGGCTCCCAGGAAACCAAGCAGCAACGTCCCAGTGCAGGCGGGGGTGAGCCGTGGGGGGCGCTCTAGAGCGTTAGTGAGGGGCCCCCGTGGGAGCCAGGGTGACGGAGGCAAGGGCCACCCATGAGGCAAGGGCGGACGGCGCGGACAGTGGCCCCCACGCTTTGCAGCCCTGTGATGGGATGCCCACCTTTCTCCCCGAGTAACGGGGACTATTACTCCAGACGACTGAACGCAAGGGGTTCAACAGGAAAGGTGGGGTGCCTTCCACCGAGACCTCCACCACCACCACCCTGCCCCCAGTCTCTTCAACACCCCCCCTGCTCTCATCTGAGACTGAAGCATTTGTTCCTTGGCTTATTTTCGTGGCTGCTCAAAGTAAGTGCAAGTGAAAGGCTTAATGATCTCTTTGCCTACTCATTTTATAAGAAATGATTCCACTTCCACATTTAACTTGCTGGGAGAATAATAGGAAAGACTTGCATTCCTGGTTTGCATCAGCAGAAATTCATATTTTCTCAATCTTTTAAGGAATCAGTTCTTTGCTTTTTGAGACAAAATGATCCAATCTCACACTGAAAGTTCCTCATTGCCAAGTTCAATGTCATCAAGAAGAGTCGGTGGATGAATTACAAGTATGTTCCACAATGGGATTTCTACAAGACAAAGGGAAAGGCTGAGTAAGGAAGATGAACGGAATATGGAAACTGTTTCTTCTCTATTTAAAACAGCAGCAGCAAAAATGATGTTTTCTCTGTCCCTTTGAAGGTTTGTTTTATTTTTTGTTTTGGACTAAAACTCTAATGCATTACATTCTTTAATGTTGCAAAAAAAAAAAAAATTAACTACCCTGCCTACAGTACCAGAAACATGTATACAATACATGCTTCATTTTATCCACACAGAAATGTATCTGAGATTAAATTTGCTTGCATTTCTGGTTGATTCACTTAGCAGCAGCAGCCAAGGTAACTAGTTAAATCCCCCATGGGAGCAACTGGCTTATTCCGTGACCACAGGCGGCCTGGTACCTAAGTGTGGTTATTATAAGGAGTGTGATGACAGAGTGAGGGCGCCTGCAAAGCCAGCACTGCGGTTCCGCACGCGATGGCCCATCGACTCGGCCGGTACCCACCAGGGAGACCGTGAGGCGGGCCCTGGTGTCCGTCAGCACAGGCCAAGTCTAGCCTGTCTGAGCAGAACGGGCATTTATGCCCAGCTCGGCAGGTGGCCCCCAGGACTCCCCGGGGGGGGGGGCTGGAGGCGGAGCCATGCGGGGACGCGGCGTCGTGCGAAGCCTGCGGTCTCGCTGCAGAGGGGTCTGTTGATGGACCTGCCGTGGCCCCCAGCGACGCTGCATGGGGCCCTGGTGACTGCCACCGCGCCTGCGGCTGCGGCACTCTGCACCATCCCACTCCTTCAGCGGCTGCAGGCGGAGCCCAGGTCATGCTGCCTTTGGCATTCTCAGTCTCCAGCAGGGGGCGGGCGCTGGGGGTGCGGCGGGTGGCTTTGCCTCCAGAGGTTGGAGATTCCCCCAGCACAGGAAGCAGGTCACGGCAGAGGCAGCTGAGAACAGTCACAGATGCATTCCTGCACCGGGGACCACATCTTCACCTCTGTGCCCAGGCCCCGCACAACGCCCCGCACACAGCAAGCCAGGAGTGCTTTCGATGATGAGGCGCTTTGCCAACAAACATTCAGGGAGACTCACGCTTCACAGACCCCTGACAGCTTAGAGGCCCCTCCCAGGTGGCGCTGGTGGCAAAGAACCCAGCTGCCAACTGCAGGAGACACGGGAGATGTGGGTTCGATGGGGAAGAGCCCCTGGAGGGGGGCATGGCAGCCCGCTCCAGCCTTCTTGCTGGAGAACCGCGTGGACCGAGGAGCCCGGCGGGCCACAGTCCGTGGGGTTGGAAAGAGTGGGACAGACTGAGCACAGCTGCTGCTTTTTTCTCGGTGACTTAGCGAGCGGAGCACCCTGAGGACACGCGTGTCCCACCTCTGAGAGCAGCGGCTGTTTCCCTGAACCTGCTGTAACGTGGCTGCAGGATATTCACGGTCTCCACGTCACCACCATCAGCAGAGCTCACCGTCGGAAGTGAGTGCCCTTCGGACATCTCCTTCTGACCCCCACGAGTACATCACAGTTTGCGTGGTACAAGAAATAAGGTAATAAAAGTAAGGAATAAAAATAAAGAAGTTAAAAACCTCAGTCCCCTTCAGGTGAGAGACAGAGAGAAGATCTCAGCATTTTAAGATGAATGTCTCAAAAACTGGACTCTGGGTGGCCAGCAGAATAATCTGCGGTGTCATTGGACGGGATTGTTCTTTGTCGTCACTGCCCACCAGAAGGGAAAGCCTGGAGCTGACTGCGTGGAGAGTCGTCCATTTCCCCTGAAAGAAGGGACGCCCTGGGGGCTTACGTGGTAAAGTTATCAAACATCTCGCGTCCGAACGGCCACCTTAAAATGACTTCCACGCAGGCAGCGTTTTTTGTTTTTGTTTTTCTTCATGGTAATGTTTGCTATTTTAACGTTCAAGATGGTGCCTTGCCGACACTGGAAACTCAAGGAATTTTTCTTGGTGGTGATAACAGCTAGAGATAACATTCAGTTGCCTCTTATTTTGGTAACAACAACAACAAAAAAAAAATTTGGCAATTTTGAACCATAAGGAGGTATCTTTACAGTAGTATACTAAAAGCACAGATGATGTATTATTTAAATTAAAAGACGCTCTTTGGAAGGAAACTTATGACCAACCTAGACAGCATATTAAAAAGCAGAGACATTACTTTGCCAACAAATGTCCATCTGGTCAAGGCTATGGTTTTTCCAGTGGTCATGTATGGATGTGAGAGTTGGACTGTGAAGAAAGCTGAGTGCCGAAAAATTGATGCTTTTGAACTGTGGTGTTGGAGAAGACTCTTGAGAGTCCCTTGGACTGCAAGGAGATCCAACCAGTTCATCCTAAAGGAGATCAATCCTGGGTGTTCATTGGAAGGACTGATGCTGAAGCTGAAACTCCAATACTTTGGCCACCTGATGCGAAGAGCTGACTCATTGGAAAAGACCCTGATGCTGGGAGGGATTGGGGGCAGGAGGAGAAGGGGATGACAGAGGATGAGATGGCTGGATGGCATCACCAACTTGATGGGCATGAGTTTGAGTAAACTCCAGGAGTTGGTGATGGACAGGGAGGCCTGTCATGCTGCGATTCATGGGGTCGCAAAGAGTCGGACACGACTGAGCGGCTGAACTGAACTGAACTGATGCCCTATACCTACTGTGTGAGTGTTACTGATTTTGCCGCCTTTTAATACGTTTATTGTTGTTGTCAGGTGAGCATCTGTTCCAGAGAAAGAAGGGTTCCAGTGTACCACTCACCCAACTTCCTGTAATGTCAGTATTGTAAGTGTCCCTGATACATTTATCAAAACTAAGACACGGAAATGGTATAAGCTGTCAACTAAGCTACAGACTTCATTGGGATTCCCCAGCCATTTCTTGTCAATGAGAGACTTCAGTGCTAATTTGAGATAAAGCTTCCAACGCAGCCAGAGAACTACATTAATTCAGATGGACTGGGATTAGCTAGGGAGATGGTTCAGAAAACTATAAAATACACTGTTTTATGTGCCAAACATAAATATGTTTTACATTTTGGTCCTCAATATTTTGCACGCCTGATCTAATTTCATTCTCTGCAGAAACCACGCTGGCAGGGTGGGGGAGTGGGGGGTCGGGGGGGATGGTGGTGGCAGGAGTGGATGCCTCATAAACATCGGGGGCCAGGATTCCAAGCAAAGTGCGCAAGACAGCTCAGCTGGAAGTGGCAGGGCCGGGGTATGGCTAAGGCCTCTCTGATTCCAAAGCCCGTGACCATAGCCCTCACCACGACCGCACAGACTGAAGGGCTCCTAAGAGGACGATCCAGATGGGCGTTGTCGCTCAGTCGTGTCCGACTCTCCGCGGCCCCATGGGCTGCAGCACGCCAGGCCTCCCTGTCCATCACTGTCTCCGGGAGTTTGCTCACACTCATGCCCACTGAGTCAATGATGCCACCCAACCATCTCATTGTCTGTCACCCCTTCTCCTACCCTCGATCTTTCCCAGCATCAGGGTATTTCCAGTGAGTGGGTTCTTTGAATCAGGTGGCCAAAGTATTGGCGCTTCGGCTTCAGCGTCAGTCTTTCCAGTGAATATTCAGAGTTGATTTCGTTTAGGATTTAGGAATCAGTTCAGCCTGCTTCATCCCAACCCCGCGCTTTACCGGCTTCTTCTTCCTCCTGAATGGGGAGGGGCACAGCTGACATCCCAGTGAGCTGTTCGCTTTTCTTTGCTGGGTGTTTCAAGGCTTAATTAACATGTGTAAAGTGATCTGAAATGAGGAGCTAGAATGAGCCAGGGAGCTGCAGCATGGATGATCACCTGGGCGAGACAGCTGAAAGGGGGGCCCGGAGGACAAAGCGGAGCTGGGAGGACCCCCAGAGCCCGCAGCTCCGCCGCCAGCTGGCTGGCCCGGAGCCAGGCCAGGCTGCGTCTGGCTTTCCTTCAAGGCCAACACTGCAGCTCTGCTCGGTAGTCAGACCCCAGGATAAATCACTCCTAAAGGACAGAGCCAGAGCCAAGGAAGACGGGTCTGAGGACACAGGTCGCAGATAGCTCTATAACTGACCCTAGAGAGAAGGGAATACCAGCCCTCTTCCTCTACTGGAGGACCGTCTGCGAATGACCTGATTTGGTCAATTAAGGGGTAAGTGTGATCAGTATCAGAGACGAACGCAGCAAAGCGACGTTTCTTCGTTCCTCTCGACGAGCATGGATTCACAGAAGTGATTTACTGCTGTCACCTGTGGGAGGCATTAAGTCTCTTAGAAAGTGGGTAAAGATGAAGTCTGAGTCATATGAGGGTGAACCTTCTCTTTAAGTGTAGGTTCGCAGAAGCGCAAGGCTATCGGTTTCAGGGAGGATGTGAAGGTTCGTGACCTCATAAAGGCAAAGGCCAGTGGCGTCTTATTGCAATTGAAAGCATCCAAAGAAGCGAGTGGAAAAATCTTTCAACATCACCAGATGACATCTGGATCTCGAAGGTTGGTATTATGACGTCATTTCCAACTGAGTGAGGATGTCTGTATCTCTCCGTCTGTATCTAAGTGGTGGCTAGATAGACAAGCTATTCTAAACTGTTTATGACAGTGGAGCAGTAGAAGGAGTGTTTGGATAATCCAGAGTTTATCTTGCACTTTGATCACATTTTTGTGTCCTGCTTGGGCTAATAGTTGGGCCGTGACCCATCTCCTGAGGCCACAAACCGAGGGTGTGGTTGTGGGCAGCACCCTGTAGCTTTGGAAACCAGAGCAGAAGGGGACCTACTTCGCCCCGCTCTTGTTAGGGAATTCTAGAAGACTCTGATCAGCCTGGTACAGGGTCAAGGGCCCACCCCGGGGCCAATCGTACAGGCAGAGAATGAGGGTCACATGATAAGCTGCCTGGTCCGTTCAACACCAGGTCCATCAAGTGCAACGGAAAATCCTCCAAAGTAGAGTCGAGGAGCCACCCCGACTTGTGTCTACTCCAGCTGAACTGTTAGAGAGGCTGGAAGATGCTCTGGTCCCCAGAAAGGGACTTTCAATGGCCAGGACCCACCAGAGCCTTCCAGTTGGCTCTTTTCTGGACATTGGAGTCTGATTCATCCCGGAGCTGTGTTTCTGTGATGCCCTTGCTGTGTGTAACATCACGTCACCCATGGGCTGCAGAGGGGTCATCTGGAGCTGCCAACAGCGGGTTTCTGCAGGTGTGCATCCGTTCTTGCCCAAGCTGATATAGCAGTAGCCTCCTCATGAATCTCCTGCCTTTGTCTTGCTGCCTTATAAATCACTCTCCTTACAGTCTAGAATGGCCCTTTAAGACGTATGTGTGGGTGTTCAGTCGTGTCTGGCTACATGCAGCCCCAAGGACAGTAGCCGGCCAGGCTCCTCTGTCCATGGGATTCTTCAGACAAGAATACTGGCGTGGGTTGCCATTTCCTCCTCCAGTGTAAAACACAGAGTCCCTGTTAATACTACGATGGTGAGCTTTACCTATCAACTTGACTGGACCGTGGGATACCTAGATATGTGGTCACATACCTGGTTACACCAGTGATGGTGTTTTGGATGAGATTGATATTTGACTCAGTAGACTGGATAAAGCAGATGGCCCTCCCTGATGTGGGTGGGCCTCATACCCTCAGTTGAAGGCCTGAATTGGACAAAAGGGTTGAGTAAGGAAGAATTCCTCCTCCTGATTGCCTTGAACTGGGACATCAGTTCCCTCCTGCCTTCAGACCCCAGCTGAAACATCTGTACTTCCTGGGCCTTGAGCCTGCCACTGTTCCGACCAAGACCACACCATTGGTTCTCCTGGGTCTCCAGCTTGCTGACTGCAGATCTTGGGACTTCACCTCTATCATCATGTTAGCCAATGCCTTACAATAAATTGCTTTCTATATATCTCTACGTCCTATTGGTTCTGTTTCTGTGGAGTATCCTGGCTGAGAGAAATGCCTTTTTGTTTACTAAATTCATTCATTAAAAAAATTATCGATCACCTCCTGTAGGCTGGATACTGTTTTGCATTCCTAGAAATGATCCCTGAACAAAACAGATTCCTGGCCTTGTGAAAATTTTACTTGTGTGGGGGCCGGTAGTGAAGGGAGAGAGTGAACAATGCGTAAATGACTAAGGGGTGAGTACAAGGGGGAAAAGGAAAAAAAGTACAGCAGAATGGGGAGGCTCAAGAGACACTGAGGATGGGGTCACTGGAGCAAAGGTTTAAGGGAGATAGAGGAGTCCGCCACGTGCAGGTCAAGATCAAGTGTAAACCTGGGGGTCACCCGCCCTGCCGCGTCTCCGGTGGGGCCTGCAGGACATCCTCCCTTGAAACCCTCGTTTCAGCCTCCCTGCCCTGCACGTGGCTCTCTGACCACCCGCCTTTCATCCCTCCTCGCCTTTGCCCACACTTGAGATCTCCCCTCCGTGAAGTCCTGCTTCTGCCCACATTTGCTCACACCTTAACCTCTATCGGTCCTTGAAGACGCAGTCTCGTGGTGTCTACCGAGTCTGCCCACTATGGGGCCTTGTTGACCCTCTTTTTGTGCCCTGCAGACTTGTAATTGGGCTGCTATTCTGCCCATAAATAATCTGTGCCTTTTGGGGCAAGTCTGTTCATCTGTAAAATGGAAATAAAAATAGTACCCTGCTTATAAGGGGCTAGAAACGAGAAGAGGCATGTACAATGACTCAGCGCCTCTGAGCTGCTGTTATTACTGTTCTTCCTTCCCCCCTTCCTCCCGGGGCCCCCTCCCCCTTCCTCTCCTCTCGGTCCACCCCCAAAGGTGGGGCCAGCCCCACCCCCAACAGTGTCTGAAGCAGCCTCTCTGCTCCCCCTGGACCTGGCTCCACAAGGAGCCGGCTCTCTCCGTTTCCCCGCTCACAGCCATCTCCTGCCTCTCATCAGCCTTGCCCAGACCGCATTCTGGCTTCAGACTCAGGTTTTCTCCTGGCTTCCCAGAGCTGCTTGATCCCTTGCGGGGCGGTTTCTTGATGTCAGGACCATGAACCCCCCTGTCCTAGGTCCCAGTAAAAAAGCCCCCAGATCTGCTAGGCCGGACGTAGCCCCTGCTTAGGAAGGGAGGCAGTGGGGGTTTCCATAGTAGGAAAATAAAACCACTTCAAATGTTTACCATGGAAGGATTTTTTTTGTTTGCTTTTAAATAGACTTTTGAAAAATCACAGGTTTAAACTGACAGAAAAGTTGAGAAAATAGTACAAAGAGTCCCCACCCATCTCACACTCACTTTCCCATATTACGAGCATCTTATGCGTCAGTGTATGGTACTATTATAATCAATGAGCCAATATTGATACAGTATTACCGGCTAACATCCATAGTTCATTTAAATTTTCTTGATTTTTACCTTCTGTCCTTTTTCTGTCCCCGATCCCATCCAATCTGCTGCAGTACATGGAATTGTCATGTACCCTTAAAGCTCCTCTTTGCTGTAACAGTTTCTCAGCATTTCCTGGTTTTTAATGACTCTACTTGGGTTTCCCTGGTGGCTAAGATGGTAGAATCCATCTGCAGGGTGGGAGACCTGGGTTCAATCCCTGGGTTGGGAAGATCCCCTGGAGAAGGACATGGCCACCCACTCCAGTACTCTTGCCTGGAGAATCCCATGAACAGAGGAGCCTGGTGGGCTACAGTTCACAGGATCGCAAAGAGTCTGACACGACTGAAGTGACTTAGCGTGCATGCATCCTTTTGAGGAGTACTGCTCAGGTCGTTTTGTAAGTTACCAGCCCACTGGGATTTGCTGATGTGCACAGAAGGGATTTAATGCAGGGCATTGCCCTGCAGGAGATGGAGGATCTGAAATGCAAAGAGAGGAAGAAGTTACCAGCAACTAATCTTAACAGAAAGTCATTCACGTCATTAAGCTGGAGAGTTAATGGGAAGTCTGAGCCAAGGGCTGGGGTCACCTGGCAGAAGCCTTGGTCAGATGCAGTCATGGCCGGAGATGCTGTCAGAGGCAAGAGGGAAGTGAAGAAATTCTCTTAACTTTTCTCCCACCTTCCACTGTTTCTCCAACACTGTTCATGGGCCATATCTAGCTATTAGCCACCTGACCCAAGATTCTGTAAATCTCGGCCTGCAAGAGTCAGCTCCTAGCTAAACAGAGCAGAGCGCGAGGCTGAGACGGGCTCTGAAGTCGAGCTGGTCTAAGACTTGCACCATGGACCACAGGACCCAGGGCCTGAGGCAGGAGATAGATGAGCCCCACCCCAGAGGGTAAAGCAGTTGGAGATTCTTCCCCTGTGGACTGAAACTCCAAGACAAGAACAGCAGGACGATTACGGGAGGAGGCTGGGCCCTGCCTAGACCACACAGTTCTCGTTCTTGACGTCAGCAGGCCACCCTGACCACACATGTGCAGAAAGGCTCTTTGGAGGCCAAAGGAGACTTATGTCAAGGGATGTTCTACCCAGACGCCTTTTTAGTAAAATCCGTCTTGGCTAAGAGACGCGTGTGCACATGTGGGAGGATCCTGTGCCTGTGTACGAACTCGCTTCAGTCGAGTTTGACTCTTTGTGACCCCGTGGACGGTGCCCCACCAGGCTCCTCTGTCCATGGGACTCTTTAGGCAAGAATACTGGAGTTGGTTGCCACTCCCTTCTCCAGGGGATCTTCCCAACCCAGGGACTGAACCCAGGCCTCCTGCATTGAAGGTGGATTCTTTACCATCTGAGTCATGAGGGAAGCTCTGGGGGGATTCTGAGATACACCAGATACACACTGTGAACCAGGCAAATCCACAGGATTGGCCAAAGGAAACTCAGAAGAAATAGCCTATGAAAGTAATTCAAACTTTCCGAGGGCACGACTCAGGAGCTCTGCCTCTGAGCTTGCCCATGTGCCTATCCACACACACTCTGCTCTTTTCCTCTTAATAAATACTTTGTTTCACCACTTCCTGTCTTTGTGGGAATTCTTTTTTGCAAAGCCAAAGGCCCAGGGCTCTTGTCACTGATCACAAGTCTAGTGGCTAGGATCTGGTGCTTCCACCACCACCGCCACCCAGCCCAATCTCTGGCTGGGAACCAAGCCCTGCTCCACGCTGCTGCAGTCCCAGGCCATCCGAGATCACCTGTAACATGGTTTTCCTGCAGCATTTACACCACCGCCCTGCAACTGTTTGCCTGTCTGAGGGCTCTGTATGATGCATTCTTTTATTTCTTATACTCAGAGCCTAGAACAGTACCTTGCTTACAGGTTTTCAACGTGTGAGGTTTCCAGAATAAATGAAAAAATGGTGGTTTCTTCTGACCAGTCCATCTTCTGGTGTGCTGTAGCTTTGAGGAGCTGCTCACCACTCTCTTTTCTGTTCAGTTTCTCATCAGCTCCTATTGGTGCTAAGATGACTTTTGGCCTAGCATTTGTTAACATTTGAAGGCCACAGTGGATGGTGTGACTATAATGAGATTTTTTTTTTTCAATTAAAAAAAATTTGTTTAAGTCTTTATTGAATTTGGAACAGTACTGCTTATATTTTTGGCTGCAAGGTATGTGGCATCTTAGTTCCCCAACCAGGGATGGAACCCACACCCCCTGCACTGGAAGGCAAAATCTTAACCACTTAACTGCTGGGGAAGTCCCGGGACCAGTGTCAACAAAGGAGTCAAATGAACTCACCAAGTAGGTTTCGCATTAATCCATCCAAGGCAATGTCTTCTGAGGACTGCCATGCCTAACCCCTTCCTTACGAGCTGTATAAGAAAAGGAAAGAATCATTTTTTTAAGAATCAGGTATTTCTGTCTTTTCCGTTAAGTGTCAGCCAGCCCTCACCTGGCTGGTATTTAGGTGGTTTGGGACCCATCATCAGAGAAGTCACATTTCCTTTCGGCGGAGGGGAGGAGGAAGTGGAGTGCCACAAACAGAACTGACTGCTGACTTTCCCAGGGGTGCAGGAGGGCTGAGAAGTCCCGCCCCGCTTGTCAGCAGGTCGGGACAGGATGGCCAGCCTCTCTCCAACAGGCCACCTGGCATCGGAGACTTCTGGGGTTCCAGAGCTCCCGTGGACTTTCAGTGCTGGGGCTGAGGACACCGCACTCCTCCACGTGCCAGGCGGAGTCAGCCCGTGATAAGTGTGGAAGGTGTGCGGCTGACAGGGGCGCTGCGTGGCCCCGGAGCTCCAGTTTCCAGTCTGCCGGGTGCCCTGGGCCGCCACAGGACAGAAACTTGACCGGGCAGCTTCCTCGTGTAGCAGAGATGAAAACCTTTGCAACTAACTTCTTATTTCCATTCTGGTAGATCGCTGCTCTACAACAGGTAAGAAATTGTGACTGCAGGAGCCTGTGTTTTGGACGCCTCATTTTCCTTAGTGTTTGTAGAGAAATAGCTGGGAGGCAGGTGGGCACTGGGAAAAGCAGGAATCAGTTGGAAATGCTGGCATCTCACCTGAGGATCCCAGCTGCTCCAAGGACCAGCTGTGTGATCTTGGACAAGCCCCTCTACTCTTCAGGACCTCCCCTTCCCTTCGTTTCTTGAAAACCAGGGATTATAGTGTCTGTTTTACCACAGAAGTAGGGTAAAGATTACATGAGATGTCTGCAGGAGGACTTTGAAGATGGACAAATGTAACATAGTACATCTATTTCTTTGCGTGGACATCAAGAAGCAGAAAAGGTGCCTTTGATGTTTAATTAATACTAAAAATCTTCCATTACATTTATTTAGCTATAATTGGGAAGGGGGAGGGCAAGAGTAATTTTCGAAGGGACTTTTTGAGCTCCTGAAATAGAAACTCAGAAAACACATATTTGCTTTTCCTTTTGGTGTCAAACCACGGTGCCATTGTTATTAGCAGTTTTGCAGAATTGTGACCTTCAAACTTGGTGATATCAAAGACGGAAAGAAAACTCCCAGTCTTGAAGCCTTTTAAACAGGCTTTTCAAACTAAAGCACTTTTATTTTGAATTAAGAGCTAATAGAATTGGCCTCTTAAATGAGCATTTGCAAGTTTAAAAGTTACCTTCCAGGTGGGCCGCAAGAAATGACTGTACTGAGCTGAAGGCCCTTTGGGGAGCAAATGAGGGAAATCTCTTCTTGTAACAGACTTTCTGCAGTTAGAGGAATCTAGAACTTACATTTCCCCTAATTGCACATAAACTGATTTGTGTATACATCTAGGGTCATCACTTACTTTCAGTTTAGTGAATTTGTGAATTTTTGCATTTGTTTTAATTTGTAATTAAGTTTCCTCCACGAAGCACACCATATGCCACCATTAATTCTTGCTCGTTGATTTCTTAGGAGATACACGAGTGCATATTCTGATGCAATTTTTGAGGTCTTTTGAAAACCAAATGACTACGTGTTTAGCCATATGGGCCTTTGTTATTTAAAATAGCACATGAAAAAGTGAGAGCAAAATGCAGAAGGGCGTGTTGGGGGGAAAATCACTGGAAAACTGTTTAAAACTTAAACACACCGTTTTCGATCTTTAAAAAAAAATTTGGGGGGGGCGTTATGTTTTTGAAGCCTGTCACTCCGGACCCCGCAGGGATCACTCGGCGGACTGTCTCAAGTGCAGCAGGCGAATCTGCGGGGCCCGGGGCCCCCCGGTGCCTGCCGCGCGCCGCGGGCGCCCCGCTTTCCCCTCGGCGTCCCGGGCGGGGGTCGCGCACGCCGCCCGGCGCGCCCGCACCTGCCGCGGCCGCGGCTCGGCCTGCGCGGGCCGGACGTGCGGCTGCAGGCGGGCGGCGCGCGCTAGGACCCGGCGGGCCCGCGCCCGCGGAGCCGCCGACCCGGGCGGGCGCCGGGCTGGAGCCGGGTTCCGGCCGCGACCGGCGGCAGCTCGGCCCGGAGACGGCGCGGCCCGGCGGCGGGGCCCCCGCGAGTGCAGCGCCGCCGCGGCCCCCGATGCGGCCGCGAGGAGCCGGGGGCGCGCCGACCGCAGGTAACGCCCGGGGCCCCCTCCCGCCCCCGCAGCCCTGCCCGGCTTCGGCTTTGCGGGGGCGCCCGCGCCGCGCGGGCTCGGCTGCGCTTTGGGGGCGCCCGGGGCTCTGTCTAGGGTG
Organism: Muntiacus reevesi; assembly: GCF_963930625.1. Classification (NCBI taxonomy): domain Eukaryota; kingdom Metazoa; phylum Chordata; class Mammalia; order Artiodactyla; family Cervidae; genus Muntiacus; species Muntiacus reevesi. Next base: position 97,030,571 of record NC_089255.1, on the reverse strand, counting down.
TCCGTCCCCGCGCCCCGCCTGGCTTCGGACGGATTCGTAGCCTGCACTTCACGCGGGAGAGGTCCGGGGGACGGCGAGTTGCATATTTTTCATTAGTTCTGTCTCAGAAGTAAGTTCATTAAAAAAAAAAAAAGTTTCTCAGAAATGTGTGGATAGTCACTTAAAAAAAAAATAAAGAAAACCCAGCAGACAAGTGGATAATTTATTAAAATGATCAAATAATTGCAGTAATTCTGTTAATTACTTTCTCAGTCTTTACTTTTGTGGGCTCCCCAAGACATTACTTTTATTTTCAAGGAACTAATGTGTTAAATGTGGAGTTTGGCTGGCAGAGTTTACAGCATTGCTGTCGCAACTGTTTTGCTATCAATTATAAACAGTGTCAAATCTGGGGGCAGTTTAAACCTCTTTTCAGATACTGTAACTGGTTTTCCTGATATGACATCTACAGACTGAGACTTTCCTTGGAAGGCAGTAAGAATATTTCTCTTTTTGGAGAAGCCTTGTTTGGCGGAGAAAAACCTTGATTCCTGGCTGGGAAGGCTGGAGAGACTATTTTTCATGCTTTGTTTATGCTGCCCGATTGACATTTGGAGAAGGGAAAGCGCGGTCCTTCTCGGCAGCTTTTGGTGGTGGGATTATTAATTTATTTAATTTATTAGTTGCAATTGGTTGGGCTCCGGGAGCCCTCTGTCACAGAATGTGCTTAGAGGTGACACTTTTGCCAGCAGTTGGGACACGGGATTGCAAATATAAAATGCTTCAGCCCCAAGGTCTGATCTGCTGGGAGCCCCCATGCGGAGCTACCCTGGGCTGGGTGGGACTGGCTCATTGAGGAAAAAGGGAATCATTTTCCTTCACTGAGGAAGACATCCTGTTATATTCCTTTTGTTCCCTGTTTTTCATTGATCGCCTGCTCTGCCTTAGAGAGGGGAGAGCGCAGAGCTCGGAAGACTGCACAGATGACTCCAGCCCACTCTGCTGTCACACCGATTGGTCAGTTAGATGGAGACTTAGGGAAACAGTCACCCAAAACCGTCTTTGAAAATCATGCTGTCGTTTCAGAGTAGCCTTCTTGGGCCCAGATTTCTGCAAGGTTGATTTTTAACTCGGGTGCACTTGGCTTGAGACACCTTGGTGTTTAGTTTTTTGTTCTTGCTTCTATTCAGATAAAGTAGGCCATTTTGGTGACAAATTTCTTTGCAGACGTCAGCTACTAGCTTGCATTTGTAGACATATCACTTTACAATACGATCTCGGTGATTTCTGCTTGGGAGTTGTAGAATGCAAAGTTGTCCAACTCAGAATAATTTTTCCTAACCGTTTTTTGGATCTGAAGAGTTAAATATTACCATCGGCGGAGGGGTGCTTAACTGTATCTTTGCTTTGATAATGTAAGTGTCTTGTGCATGTATCATGCACTAAATTTCTAAATTTTAGTCTGTAACAGTGAAAGAAAAAGGCCATGAAGAGCCAACAATCAAAATCTTTGTGCACTCATAAGATTGTGACATCTGGTTTGAGGAGAATGCTTTTCAGAGAAAAAGGGCATCCCTCACCTTAAAAGAATGTGAATTGGTAAATGTGAAATGTTCTATATAAGAGGAAAAACATAAGGCTGGTGGGCAACTTCATTTGAGGCTTAAAACACCCCAATTAAAGAAAGACAGTCCCAGAAGTTGTTAAATGTATAAACACTTTTCTGATTGGCTTAAAAATTTAGACACAGGAAGTGGATGGTATCTAATAACCCATGAGTAGAGACATGGTTGTCATGGAAACTGAAACGAGTAACCTCCCCCCCACCCCCCAACACACATACACCACCATAACCACCACTTAAAAAAAAAAAAAAAAGCCTGCATGTCATCACAGATGCCTGGAGAACATGCTGGCTTCTGTAAGCTTTCTCACAGCATCTGTTGAAACCTGAGACCGTGCCTGTCAAATCAAGGTCATTTTACAACAACAACCAAAAATGCAGTCTCCTGGATTTCATAGCTGTGTTTTTATGGAAAGATGTGAGGAAAAGGGCTGAAAGCAAGGGTGAGCACACACGCTTAGTAGCTTGCATTCTGTTACCTCGGAGTTGCGCCGGGGAAGGCCGAGAAGCATGTATTTGATCACTTAATTCTGGGAGCAGACTGATTCGTGTGTCTGCTGTTTGTGGAGCTGTAGACTATAGGCTGTTACCTGGAGCGGAAGAGGCACGTGGGGACAGTATAATGAAGAGTTTCAGTTTGCCAGAGACTTCGAACTTGAACTGTAGCAATTGAATGTAAAGAGCTGTGGCATTTTGGAGCTTTGCTCTAAGGCTCCCTGTGCAGGATGGTTGACGAATCTGGTGCTTTGGCTGATAAGGAAGGGTGTTCTCAGTAACTGAATAGGGGAAGGATACTCCTACACGGAATTAAGAGCTCTTTCAAAACTGCAATTATTATTATTCTTAACTTAGAAAAAGTTTCCTTTTCTGTGGTTAGAGAAGAGTGCTTTAATTTTTAGGATAATTGAGAGGCTCCCAGCTCAGGGTTGTGAATGTGTTCAGTATCTTCGTGGTGGTTTTAGTGAGGAGAGGAAAGAAAGGGGAAACGTCTGGGGATCTCCCCCTTTCACTTTGCTAAGCAAGACATTAGCCAAGGAGGCTGAATTCTGACTCTGGGGGACAACACTGAAGCTTGTAAATATATAGCCAGTACATTTCTTACATGTTTTCTAATCTTGTCCATGGTGGTCTTTAAATTTTGAAGTGCGTGATATTCATTTAGAAATATCCTTCTTACAGTCATGATGATTTATAGCGTTGTATTGCTTAATCTTAATTGAAAATGGTCAATTTTAATCTCAATTAACTAACACTTTGATCTTTTTAAAAAACAAGCAGAAAATGTCCCTTGTTTTCATCAACTAATTGCATAGAGGGGGAGCAGGGAGAGGAGGTGGAAAGAATCATAAATGTACTGTAATATTTACTTACTACCCTGCCTCTGGGCTTCCCATGTGGCTCAGCTGGTAAAGAATCCGCATGCAGTGCAGGAGACCTGGGTTCGATCCCTGGGTTGGGAAGATCCCCTGGAGGAGGGAAAGGCTACCCACTCCAGTGTTCTGGCCTGGAGAATTCCATGGATTGTATAGTCCATGGGGGTCGCAAAGAGTTGGACATGACTGAGCGACTTTCGCTTCACTTCTCGTCACCCTGCGTCTGTGTCATAGGAAATACAGACATTAGAGGCAATACAGCATCACTGGGGGTGATTCAGCAGGTATTTCATGATCCCATGTGGTCAGATGTTTAACTAATTGAGATTTGGTGAAAAAGGTTAACCTTAATGGCATAACTGTTCTCTTTAGCAAAGGATTTCCTGTAAGGAGCTTTCTTATCTGCAGCTATGTTCATTGGCAGGAAACTTGTCAGTTGCTTGTTTTTACAAACTGAAGGAAATGAATGGGATTTGTTGGTTTCAAGAATCTGCCTTCATGCTCCATGGTCTGTCAAGGAGTTTGCTCAGAACGTTTAGTTTTTAAATGGACTGTTGAGGAGTACAATTAAATTACTTCAGATCTTTGGCATTTCTGTTCATTTATTTTTGGCTTTGAGATTAGAAAAATTGATCATTATCCCGCTATGTACAACTTATTCGACCAACACACGTTAACAAGATGTTCAGTAAAATTCCAGTTCATTTTCAGTTGTCAGATATATAGACACTGACCGAAGTTGGCGTTTTTTGATGACTATGCCAAATTTCTAATAATTAGCCCAGAATACCAATCAAATGCCAGGTTTGTGGAGAGGTAAAGGGAACGAGGCCGCTTCATTCCTCTCTTGGCTTGTAACAGCAGAATCCGTAAAGATTAAATGTCAGGTGTATGCCTCCGTTGCAGACAGTTTATGGGGAGAGTTGGAATTTGAGGCAGGGGTATAGTCAAAGCCAGGCTGGAGTCTATATGAGAAAAGCAAATCTTCACCTTGAAAAGATTTGTTGTGCAAACCTCCAGATTAATTTTTGAATATTATAAATATATTTAGTAGTTTCAATTCATGTTTCAAAGTTTGAAAGAGGAAACAGGCAGAGGTTCTTTAGAGGAAAAGAAACACATAAACCTCCATTCGAAGGGGGTGGCCTGGGGAGGGCGTAAGAGAGCCTCAGGGAGGGCTTGTTGCAGTGGTTTTCACACGTTTTTGAAGACGTCACTTTGGTTTTATATTCAGCACCCAATGGAATCTTAGGCGAGACCCTAGTATGTGAGTGGAATAAAACGAGAGGTGCTTTGGCGGGAGCCCAGCGCCAGGAGCCCCGAGCCCATGCCCTCTCCTGGGCTGTGCCCTAGGAGCCTAGGGCCCCGTGAGCTCTTGGGAAACCACTGCTCCTAAAGTGCCCCAGGTCAGCCCCGGGGGAACTGCCGGCAGAGCCCTGGAACTTCTGAGATGGAGAGAGAACCAGCTTCGGCCCTGACGGCTGCAGAGGGCCGCTCCGCGTGGGGCCGGCTGCGCCTGCCTGCACCAGCCTGCTCGCGCCGGCGGCCGAGGAGGCTTGCGAAGGGCCCCCTTGCCTGGGCGCGGCGGGCCGGCGTGGAGGAGTTTGAGACGAGCGGAGTGTCACCGTCCTGGACGGCGCCACCTCAGGACCTGTTGTATCACCGTCCCTCAGTTTCTCAGCGAAGGTGACTTCATGTTAAGTGTCGCTCCTGAAGTGAAGGTTTGCCAGGCTGTGCGGTCTGCCGGGCAGTGACGGTAGTGATTTGAGTGTTGAGGAAAATGACACGCGGATGATATTTGAATATCATCAAATATTCTCCGATTGTCTCTTCTGTTGTGAGATTTACTGAAATGGCAGTGTTGGTCCCCCTTTTTCCATCCCAGAGGCCATGAATACTAAGGTTTCTAGGGGTGATGGAGGGAGGGATCCCCTTCCCTTCCACTAATTTTGACAACTCCGTGATGCTCGCGTGCGTCGTGGCAGAAGGAAGGAGCAGAGACGGCAGGCCAAGTGTAGTAGCCCTCTGCTGCTTAGGGCGCAGCAGACTCCCTGCATTGCTTCTTGGGGGCTGCAGTTTACACGAGGAGAAGGCATAGCCTCCTGTCCGACTCTTGTGACCCCATGGACCACAGCCCGCCAGCCTCCTCTGTCCATGGAATTCTCCAGGCAAGAATACTGGAGTGGGTAGCCGTTCCTTCTCCAGGGGATCTTCCCAACCCAGGGATCGAACCCGGGTCTCCCGCATTGCAGGCAGACTCTTGACTGTCTGAGCGGCCAGGGAGGCCCCTCCTGTCTGTAGGCTCCTGTTAGTTCCACTGTGCTTCTGTTACCTGCGTGGGGTCGGAGGGGCGATCAAAGTCATCGATATTCTGGGAAGCTGCAGATCTTCCAACAATTTGTGCTGAAGCTTTTTCTTTTTTTTTTAAAGAAGATATTTCCTCTAGAAAGATGAAGCTGATATAGGCACAAAATAGTTGGCTGTGGTGGCAGATAGAATGATTGTGTTTAACTTTTGTTTGTTGAATTGAGTTGAATAAAGGTTTTCACGTTTGGGCTGTGGAAACCTGTCTTATTCCTTCTCCCACCTGCATTTCAAAGAGGAAGGAGTGTGTCCCGTCATAGAAACGAATAGAGCTGTCCCGGGGCGTGTTCATAGCAGCAGCCCAGGGATTCTCCTCCAGTGAGCGTTTACTCGCCAGTGCTCTTGGGGACGTTGTTTTGGAACTCAAAGCTGTCCAGCTACCCCGGCCTTGCTGAAGTGGGTAATGGAGGACTCCAAGCATTAGTGTGTGTTCGTTGCCTTTGCAGACGGCACTTTATCTTAAAATTCAGTTCAGTTCAGTTGCTCAGTCGTGTCTGACTCTATGTGACCCCATGGACTGCAGCACGCCAGGCCTCCCTGTCCATCACCAACTCCCGGAGTTTACTCAAACCCATGTCCGTTGAGTCGGTGATGCCATCCAACCATCTCATCCTCTGTCGTCCCCTTCTCCTCCTGCTTTCAACCTTTCCAAAACATCTTAAAATTCAGACAGTAGCAAATCCTACTTGAAGAGGTAATTTTTAGTATATTATACAAGGTTACATTTTAGGTAACCTCAGATATCTCTTTAAACTCTGAAATGTTCTGACTTGGCAAACTTAGCATTTTTGCAGCCTTTAAAATGAAAACAGTTACCATTTAATGACTAGTTAACACTTTCACTTTTTAAATAATGGCTCTTAATTAAGACTGTCATATGGTTTCATGGGACTGGAGTTAGCATTTAGAATGGTCTCGGAAAAGAAGTAAGCTACTCATGGTAAGTTTGGCAGTATTGGATAACACAGAAAAATCACCTCAAATCGGTAAGGGCTTTTCATTTATCAGATGCTGACCCAATTTATTCTTATGATAATCTAGTATTAATATAATGTTACTGCTACTAAGAAATAATGATAATATGCATTCGTGTGCCATTTTACAGATGAATGGACCGAGGTCACGATGTTTCCAGGGCCAACACCCTCCAGTAGCCACCTCGCTCTCCCCCTTGGGCCCCCTGACTCCGAGCTGCAGGCATCTTCCAGCCCACTGGCCCCTCACGCCTGGTCCTCTGTGTCTCTTCCAGGGCTGATCCTTGAGAGCTCTGTCCACGCTTGAGACGGAGTCTCCTCCTGGGAAAAAATGGCAGGGGTGGCGTGGGGTAATGTTTGCTCTGATTTTGGCAAGAGGTAGGGTTTTACTTCTCGACGTTCTGTACTCCCACGTCTTCCGACCATTACTGATGGGAGGAACATTTTAGCTCCCTTGTCAGAGGTTATCTTCCTTAATCTGTCTTCATCGTTTGAATTTCCCTTCATGCGTCCCTGAGCACATTCACCGAGTTGGTAAACAAAAGGCCCTTACCGCAGGGATATGATTTTCCTGAATTACCCAAATATTACATTTAGAATTTCTCTTGGTGGCATCCATAAAGACAGATTTCCTAGACAGCGTTCTCTTTTATTGTTGTTGAGCCACTCAGTCGTGTCTGATTCTCTGTGACCCCGTGGACCGCATCACGCCAGGTTCCCCTGTTCTTCACTGTCTTTTTAATTCACACGAACTGCTTAAAACACTCCGACATGCAAATATGGGGATATCTCCTTTATTTCTTTTGAAATGAAAAAAAAAACTGGCTTAAATTGTCAGATTAAGAGGCTGTTGACTATCTCCTTCTTGGGACATCCTTACCCACAAGTTGTACAAACTCCACATGTGTTTATAGAGACCAAGCAAAACTGGGTTAGTCTGATTTCCTCATCTAAGCAAGGAGCTCTGCTTTTCTGCTAGCAAACAGGAAACGTGACAAGTTAAGTCTTCACCAGGCATCCCACTTGGCCTGGTATGTATGTGACTGGTTGGAACTTGAAATGGAACCGATGTGGACATTTTCAATAACGTGCAGTTGCCTGGCACTTTCCAGTTCTCTTGACGATTTCAGGTGAATGGTCGGTAACTAATTCATACTTCACATGCAGGCTCTCACAGATTTTGTCTGTGAAATCATTTTAAAGAATTGATCTAGGGACATGCCCAAGATATATCTGCGCCAGTCTGGGGAAACGAATCGTACACCCATTCGTTGAATGAGCAGTTAGTGAGTGATTGCCGTGCCCCGGGGACTTTGCTCTGCGGTAGGGATGTTAAGGGGATGCGGTCGCTGGCAGAGTCTGCCATCCGTTGCCTAACGGACTGGCTTCTTAAACTGGGAGCATCCCCCAGCGTGGCCCTTGTGAAGTTCATGTTCTAAACTGATCTTGACAGACGCAAGTGGCACCCTCCCTGAGTTCCTCTCTGCGGGTATAAACGCCTGTTTTAGTTTCACAGTTGTCCGTGCCAGGAGAATTCCAGGGTGGGTAGTTTATCTGGGAGACGACCCCAGGAAGTGGGGGGAGGTGGGCCACCAGTGGGGGGCGGCCCATTCTTCCCGCCCTAAACCCTGCCCCCAGCCCTGGCCACCGTGGTTCGTGGGCCGTGTGTCTCATTTGTCGCCAGGGTTCCTTGCTGCTGTCTTTGAAACCCACCTCGTGGTCCCCTCCTCATCTTGAGTTTTGGTGTCTGACTGAGAATACGGCCGGGAACCTGCTGGGGGTTCTGTCCCTCCTGACTCCTTCCCTCTTCCTGCTGAAGACCTCTGTCCCTAAACTGCTCGCAAGAGGGGACTTAGGCTTCTTCTCCCTCCTCTTTCTAAGGCTCCGGATGCTGGAGGGCTGTGGGCACAAGGCCACCCCTCTGTCCTCAGAGGTACCTCCTCTATCAAGAGGCAGAATCCCCCAGGGAGAAGTCAGACAAGCAGTCTGCACTGTCTTCTTATCTGCTTTCTCTTTGCCATCATTCACTGGGCTCAGGAAGGGGTGGGCTCTTCTTTCACTTCCCCTCCACCATCCCATCCTTCCACCTGCCAGACAGAAAGATTAGGGACTTCACCGTCCCTCATGGGTGAAGGCAGCATCTCCTACTGTCTGCAGGTCTGTTCTCTGAGCCGGGTCCTCTGGACTCCTGTAAAGGGTGAAAATCCCGTCCCTGACTTTCAAGGCTGTGGAATTTCTGCCTGTGGCAGAGTCTACTGGCTTCCAACATATGTCCGTTAACGGCCTTGTTTCTCAGACTCCCTTGCAGCTAAGAAGGGCAGAATTCCTTCTGCTTGGAGGTAAGTAGATGTGAAGTGTCTTGTTTCTGGCTTGTATTGTTTTTCTTTATAATGTTGCCACATACTTTTTTATTGTGAAACTGCTTATGGTTTAGTTGTGCGTGCTCTCATGTAAATGGAAACATTATGCATGTATACACACAAATGCACACCATTTGTAGTATATATGGATATACAGTATGTGAAGTGAAAGTGAAGTCGCTCAGCCATGTCCGACTCTTTGCGACCCCATGAACTGTAGCCTACCAGGCTCCTCCATCCATGGGATTTCCCAGGCAAGAATACTGGAGTGAGTTGCCATTTCCTTCTCCAGGATATATAGTATAAATGTGTATATTTAAATATATATGTAAACATATGCTGTGTGTGTATTTGTCTGTGGTTACATTTGTAGACAGATGGTTTTTTAAGCGAGTACACCTATGTAACCAGCACCTATATTAAAAAAATAGAATGTTAGCTTCACCCAAGAAGTCCCCTCATGACCCCAAGCCACCATCTTTTGTAAGATGACCACTATCCTAATTTGATCTACTTTTTTAGCTGAGAAAAGTGTGTTGAAAATCTCTTACTAAGATGATAGATGATGGTTTTTTTCTTGACACATTTTGAAGTTACACTATTTGGCATGTACACATTTAGAATTCTTGCACCTTCTTGGAGATTTGAATGTTTTTATTGTTATGAAGTAGCACACTTTATTTCTCAGAGCAGTTTTGTCTTAAAGTGTATTTTGTGTGGCATCTGTGGGGTATAATCGACTTCTTGGTTGTTAGTTTTTCCTATTAGGTTTCCGTTCTTTGTTTTTTCAGACTCTCCATGTCCTGTGTTGTATTTTTAAATGCTTTCATTTATTTGCTCATCTTTGGCTGCGCTGGCCCTTGGTGGCCGCCGGGCTTTTCTCCAGGTGCAGCAGGTGGGGTCTGCTCTCCACTCGCCACGTGGGGGTCTCTTATCGTGTGGCTTCTCTTGCTGTGGAACACCGACTCTAGGGCTCCTGGGCGTCAGTAGCTGCGTTGCGTAGGTTCAGCGGTTGTGGTTCCCGGGCTCTGGAGCACAGGCTCCATGGTTGTCGTGCAAGGGCTTAGCCGCCCTGCGGCATGTGGGATCTTCCTGGACTAGGGATCAAACCCACGTCTCCCGCACTGGCAGGCAGATTCCTTACCTCTGAGCCACCAGGGAAGCCCTATGTCCTGTATTTTAGATGCATCTTTTATCAATGACATAATGCTGGATCTTTTTGTGAAGTCTGTAATATCTTTTAAATGAATTATATAATCCATTTATATTTGTTGCAATTTCAGATTTATTTCATTGTATTCCTTCATGTTATTTCATTCTTTCAATTTGTCCTACCTCTTCATGTTTCTTTTTCTTTCATTTCTTATCTTCTATTGAGTTGACTTTTTCCCTTATTTCATATATTATGCTATAGTAGTTTGGAAGGTTTACACTCTTATTATTATTCTTTCAGCGGTTCTCTAGACATTTCAGCGTGCATACGTAAGAGTTGGAAGGGAATCAGCATCTTTCCTCTCCTCGTAAACAATTCAGGGACTTCAAATCATTCAGTTCCAGTCATTACCACCCCTCAGCCCGCTCCCCTGCCAGCTAGGGTCCCATTTTTCACGCAGTGCTTTAGTTCTGTAGTTTATTTTAGCCTTGTAGGTTAGATGTTGTCATTTTAAAGTATAAATGTTTGTTCAGATTTACCCACATATTTACCACGTTCTGTGCTCGTGGTTCCTTCCCCGACTTGCGCCCTCCCTTCCTTGCCTCTATTTCTCTTCACAGATTTCATTAAGTGAGAATCAGTTGAAGGAGACCTATTTTGCCTATTGTTTGTTGGAAAATTCTAAATCACTCCCTTCTTTTTTTCCCCCTCTCCCTTAAAGTATAGTTTTGCTAGGTATAAAATATATTTTTGTTAGGTATAAAATTCAGCTTAGGGCTTCCCTGGGGCTCCGTGGAATCCTGGCAGAATCCTCCTGCCAGTGCAAGACACACAGGTTCGACCCCTGAGCCAGGAAGACCCCACATGCCGTGGAGTAACTGAGCTTCTGTGCTGCAGCTGTTCAGCCTGTGCTCCAGAGCCCCAGCCACGGACGCCTGTAACCCCTGAGCCTGTGCTCGGCCGCAAAAAGAAGATGCGCCGCAAGGAGAGGTCTGGGCGCTGCAACTAGAGAAAAGACTCAACGTGGCCAAAAATGAATAAATAAAATAAAATTATTTAAAAAATTCTGGTTATTTTCTCTCAACCTATTAAAGATGTTCCATTGTTTTCTGTCTTCTGCTGCTAGGAAATCAATACTAAATCTAATTCCCACTTGTCTTCAAAGGTATTCTGTTTTCAGAAGTGCAGTATGGCTGCTTTGAAGATATTCTTTTTGTCTTTGGCATTCTTCAGTTTTGTTATAAAGTGTCTATAGATGTGAATTTCTTTTTTTTATGTATTTATTTTGCTTAGGATTTTTTGTTTGTTTTGTGAATTTGTGGACTGATTTCTTTCATCAGTTCGAGAAGATTCTCAGAGTACTGTCCCTGTTGTGTAGTTTTTTTTTCCTATTTTTGAATTTTAGATTAGGTGTATGTTAGACTTCTGTGGTCTTCTCTGTGTTTTAACCTCTTTTTTCACATTTTCTGTCTCCATATTTTTATGTGCTACAGTTGACAGGTTTTTCAGTCTTTTTCATTTTCTGCATCTAATCTGGCTCATCTTGCTCACAGTTTACATACTTGTTTCCTTCTATTATATATATATATATTTCTATTATATTTTTAATTTTATATTGTGTCTGATAACTTTTAGACTTTTGAAAAACTGGCATAGAGTTGATGTACAATATTATGTCCTTTGATCATTTTAAAATTTGAAGTCTGTAGGTTCATTTCTACTATGTCATTTCTGTTAGTTGTTCATGATGCTTTTTTCTTATGCATTTGTCTATTTGTGATTTTTATTTTACTTTGTTTTATTTTACTGTGACTTTATTATTTTTATTTGATTTTTTAATTGAAGTAGATTTGATTTACAATGTTGTGTAAACTCCTGCAGAGCAAACTGATTCAGTTACAAACACACACACATGTATACACACGTATATGCACACATGTACACATACACACATATACACACACACGTTCACACATATACACATATACACACACATACACACATACACACCCACACACATATATACACACACATATACACACATACACACATATACACACACGCACACACATATACACACAGACATATATACACACATACACACCCACACACATATACACACACGTACACACATATACACACATGTACACATATACACACACACACACGTACACACACGTATATGCACACACACATGTATACACACGTATATGCACACATACACACATATACACATATACACACAGACATATACACACACACATATACACACACTTACACACATACACACCCACACACATATATACACACACATATACACACATGTACACATACACAGACGCACACACATATACACATATACACACACATGCACACACATATACACACACACATATACACACATACGCACATGCACACACATACACATACACACACACATACATTCTTTTGTGTTCTTTTCCATTATGGTTTATTATAGAATATTGAATATGGTTCTGTTTCTGTTTTCTAGGTAGGTTCATTTGTATGTATGTAACCTTACTATTATTATTTTTTGAGACTTTACTGGTGGGAATTATTTGAGGCATGAATTGAAGGTGAGTTTCCCTAGATTTTGCATTTGTTTCTCCTGAGTACCTGGGTTTATCACCGATTTGTAAAGCAAAGACTCAACTGGAGGTTTGGGGGCCAGCCACACAATCCGTTCATACTCAAAGCCCATGTGAGGATGGTCTGTGATTACAAATTTTTAGTAAAGCTTTCTCCCCTCTGCTCAGCACTAATTTTTGAGACAGGTAGTTCTGGTAGCCTTTTGGAGCCCTGTCGTTGGTGGGCCCTGACTTTGTCAGAGCCAACAAATTTATTTGCTGTTCCCTATGCCTTGCTGACTTATAAAAATAGAAGCTCAAGTTCTCCCAGTTTGTTAAAGCCTTTAATGGGAAAGCTGATAACAGTATTATGCAGTGAGTGGACCTTATTTTCCTGTCAGATTATAAATACATTTCAAACATTTTTCAAGAAATATTTTGTCCTGCAGTTTTGGTTGTTTTCATAGGATTTGAGAGGTATCTATTCTGCCATACTGCCAGAAAAGGAACCCCCATTCTTTCTCTTTGTTTTCCTTATTTAATAATCCGAGTAGTCCCTGAAACATATGAATGCATCTAGGCTACCAGGGTGAAAATCATATGTGCAAAAAACAGTCAAGGAAAAGCACAGTGATTATTTTCAAAATCTTACCTTCTAACACGTAGTCTAGGGTAATTGGGCCGTAACTTGTATCAGTTGAGGTGACACTTGAGTGCGTGTTTGGTCTCTAAGTAGTGTCCGACCCTTGGTGACCCCATGGATGGTAGCCCCGCAGTCTCCACTGTCCATGGGATTCTCCTGGCAAGAAGACTGGAGTGGGCTGCCATGCCATCCCCTAGGGTCTTCCCCACGCAGGGTTCAAACCCACATCTCCTGCATTGAAGGCAGATTCTTTACCACTGAGCCACTTGGGAAGCCTGGGGTAACGCGAGTTGCCTCAGTAAATCCAACATAGTGCGATGGATCAAAACAATGGATGTTGGTTCCTTGCGTGTCCAAAGTGGGCGTCCTGTTAGAGGATGGCTGTCCTCCGGGTGGCGGGTAGGGAGCGAGGCGCTTTCCTTCCAGTGGCTCCCAAGGTCACTGTGCTTATTGGGACCACACTGGCCCAAAAGGAGGGAATGTGAAACTCTCGAGTGACGTGTCTCCACCAGCCAGCCCTAGATGTGGCACAGTCCACTTCCCTCCCCGCTCTGTTAGGCTAACGCTCGGTGGGATTGCCACCTCTGTCTGCAGGGAGGGGCTGTTGAGAAAAGGAGTCTGGATGTGTGTCTAGGACAAAGAAGAAACAGCTTTAACATGGGTAAGTAACCAGTGTGTGTCTGTTCCGTGCTTTCTGAAGCTTCAGCCCAGCCTGACTTCTCACTGCTCCTGCTTCCCTTACAACCAGCCCCACCAGGTCTCGGGTCTGATTATCCCGAAGCGCGGCACGTTTGTGTAGTTTAAACCCCCCGCTGCACAGTAACTTCCTGGAAGGTGTGAACTTTGTTCACAGTTTTTGAAACTGTCTGCTGCTGCTTAGGTTTGAACACCCTTTATGCTCTATAAAAAAATAAACCTCCGAATAAAAGAAGTTTCTTGTTTTAATGTATTTAGGGATGCAGCACTGTGGTCTGCTGTTTATTCATTATGTGATTCCTTCAGCTTTTCTTCTTAGATTTGAAACAGGTCAAGATAAAAATTTGGAGAGAAATAAATAACCATGGAGTTTGGGGGGACACTGCAGGCAGCAGTGGCGTTTCCACGGGGGGATCAGTTTAATCTGTCTTGGTTGTTTGTCCTGTAGTGTTGAGATCAGCCTTTTCAGCTCTTTCTGGGTTGTGATGAGAATTCATTCAGTCATTCTGGAAATATTTCTTGAGGTCTAGGGAGTGCTGGATATTGTGGAGAGGCTGGGCATTGGAAGATGAGCAATACAGATAAGACTCTGCCGTGGAAGGGGTTGGGTGACTGTTTTGAGTGGAGAAAGACTTTTTCTGTTGACTTTGTGGTTGATACAGTGACGGTGAGGTTCTAGTTATTTGTATGATGTGGAAGAGAGAAAAGGGCTTGGGGCTGTCTCAAGCCCTGAAGTAGAGACCTCACCCTCCTTTTTCCTTTGGTCTTGGATCTTGCTTAAGGAGGCCAACCTTTCTCCAGACTAGTATTTAATAGCAGGCAGAGGAACTTCGCACTTGAATATTTTTTCAGAGCCACAGATCATCTCAGCTGGGTTATTGGCCTCAGCATTACTCTCTCCTTGAGTTTCACTCATTACTTTGTTGTTAGACTCAATGTTTCCAGTGCTTCGCTTTTATTTTTTGTTGCTAGTGGTTTTAGTAGATGAGAATGACATATGGACCTGAGTTAAACTGTTGGAAGGATGATTTGTTTTCTTTTCATTGAGTAGTTTTCTTTCTCTACTTCAGGGCACTGTGCATGGGAAAATACACGGACATCTTTGTAACTCTAATCTATTATCCACCTGCTAGGATGCAAACACAATGCCTCTGCCAAATTACTTTATATACTTGATAAAGCCTGTGTTTTGGAAAAATGTTGGGGTGTTTATATACAAAACATTGTTTTGAATCAAGCCATCTAAAATATGCAGATGAAGAAAAGGAAGTGTAATCTGAATAGCATCATCAAAATTCCAGGAAGGGTCAGGCTGCAAAATACAAGATGTGGTGCGCCTGTAATTGGGTATTGGCCATGTTTTATTCAGTTGAGCAGCTCCTTGGGCTTAGCTCTGGCACTGGTCAGAGAGAAAGCTTTCCAGCCCAGAGGAGTTCGCTTTAGAAGATGACTCGGTGGATAATCTAGTTCTTTCAAAAGCTAAGGCAGAGCTAGCCCTTCACTTGTTGATGTTGTTTCCTCCATGGAATAGGGTGTGGAGTTTCTGGCCGATGAGAGCAGCGTGCGGAATTTCTAATAGGAGAGATGAAGTTGGCGGGGCGGGAGGTGTAGTACACTGCACTCTTTTTGGAAATTATGTCCATTTTCTTCTCAGCTCTAATGCTCCTCTTATCTTTTTAGAAAAAATTCTCTGTTCTTTAGAAGAGTTTCCAATGCTACTCTTTTGGAGGTGCCAAGTCTCAGCCAAGGACATTAATTTATAGAGCCCATGAACTCGCAGGCTGGGTGGAGTAGTTAACTCCTTCTACTGACAATGAGCTCCTGAATGGTATCGTAGCAGGGGCTCATTTGTATCCTTAATGTCAAATATTCTGTCAATACAAAGGGAAGGGACAAGACCTCCACATTCCTGATATGGCCAATGTGAATTTTAAATTGATCTATATATTTTAAGCAAAATGCTCCATGTATTATTATTGGGGTGCCCATATATCTTGATTTGTTTGTGGTGGTTTGGGTTTGTGCCTACTATCCCAATGCAATCACTAATACTGCTTCCTTTCATTTTCAAAAAATCCCGATTATTTGTGTGATAAATTATGATCACCTTATAATGGTAGTCAGTATGTATAGTGATAGTAGATCAAGTTTGTTTAGACCAACTCTTCTGCTGAGAAAAGCTGCTTAAAAATTAAAAACAAAAATCAGTTTTAGAGGTATTGGAGAACCATCAAGGCCATGAGGAATTGCAGAGCTAAGATTTGGGGGGAGGAATGTCCCCTCTAAGAGGTGAGCCCAGCTTTTGCATTTTCTTTAAGGCAAGGATCAGTTCCAAAAGTAGCCGTTGAGAGGCTAAAAGCTTAGAGCTTCCAACAAGCTCGTGGGGCCGGGGACATGTCCTCAAGTTCTGCCGAGGAGCAAAGACCCCAGCGAACAGCCTCAGCTTTTGTTTGGAACCCTGAATCAAGATGAGCCAGAAATAGAAAAACTCTCACAGGGACTGAAGCCAAAAATAAAATATTTTCAGATTAGTGTCACTAGCTTAGAAGCCTGCCAGAAGCAAAAGCAAAAATCCTCTCTGGAGGAAGATACATCTTCCAGAGCCTCATGTTCACTAGAGTTTTTCATGTACTATATCTGTCAACCAATGAAAAATAACTGGGTATATGAGAAAATAAGACATAATAAAAAAACCAAGAAAAAAATCTGACAAATAAGATGTATCTACAAGGGATCCAGATAGTGGATTAATCAGATATAGACTCTAAAATAACTATGATTAATACATTCAAAGAATTAAAAGATAAGATTTAAAAATTTGCCAGAGAACTGAAAATTATAAATAAGAACCTAGACATGAAGGATATGGTTACTGAAGTTAAACAGGTGAGCTCTGGGGGGTGATGGAAGTGCTGTGAGACTGGACCACAGCGATGGCGATGGTTGCACGACTGAGCTAATGTACTAAGATCATTGAATATGCATTTATAGTAGGTGCATTTTTATGGTAGGAAGATTATACTTTAGTAAAGCTGCTAGAATAAATGCAGTTGAACAGAGAGTTAGTGAACTAGAATATAAGGCAGAAGAAAATACCCAAATGACGCACAGAGAGGCAAAATGATAGGAATTTGGAAGACTTGTGAAATATAGACGAAAGGCCTTATATACAAGTAATTGGAGTTTCAGTAGGTGGGGAGAGAGAAAATGGAAAAGGAGAAATAATTGGGGAAATGACTGAGAATTATCCAAAACCAGTGAATGGCCCAGAGCTGCTCAAGAAGGTCTGGGATACCAAGCAGGGTCAGTGTAAAGAAATCTCACCCGGAACAACACAGGACAGTTTCTGAAAATAAAAACGGAGAAAAACTGAAAAGCGGTCAGTGTTGGAGGAGTGGGTATCTCTTGTCTTCAAAGGAGCATCAGCAAGATAAAAATAACAGAAGTCAAAGGGAATGGATGATTCCTTCAAGTTGCTGAAAGAAAACAACTGTCAATCTTAAGTTCTGTATCTACCTAAAAGATTCTTCAGAAATGAATAAAAAACTAAAAATGTTTAAGAAAATTACTATGAGCACATCTATCCTGAAGGAAATACTAAAAAGCATCCTTTGGGCAGAAGGAAAATTATCCCAGATCAAAGCTCAGAGATAAAGGAAGGAATGAAGAATAACATAGATAATAATTAGTTAAATGTGAATAAATGCTAGCCATACAAAGTAATGATAATTTTGTCTTGTGGAATTTAAAATATATCGAGAATAAATACCTATGATCAAAGTAGAACTCAACTCTGGACAAATTAATGAAATTAAATTCTTCCAAAGCTCTTATATTGTAAAGGAAGTGATAAAAACTAATTAATATTAGCCATTAATAAGGGATCATGTTTTTTAACTCTGGATAATCTTTAAAAGAATGATGAAGGAATATATAAATAATAAGCTAAGAAGAGGGGAAAATAGGATAGTAAAAATCACTCAATTCAGCAGAAGGTGGAAAATGGGGAAAAAGGATCCTAGACTAGATTAGGACAAATAAAAACTAGTAGATTTAGCCCCAAATATATCAGCAATTTTATTAAATATAAACTGAGTAAATAATTAAATGTCAAAGATTATTAGATTGAATTTTTAAAAAACCTATATACTGCTCTAAAGATGCATTCATTATTTAATAATATACAGAAGGGTCAAATATAAGAGGATGTAAAAAGATATGCTATGCAAACACTAGCCAAAAGAAAGATTCTATAGCTAAATTAATGTCAGATAATGTAGACTCTCTTAACAGGTAAGAAGTGTTGTCAGGGATGAAGAAAGATATTTCATGATGGAGAAGATTCAATTTGCCAGGAAAATGAAATATTTCTAAATCTATGTGCATTTTTAAAATACACACACATACAATCATATACACACAGTTACACAAGGAGAAATAGATATTGATATAGTTAGAAATTTTAACATATCTCTCCTAGTAATTGCTACAATGAGCAGACAGTAAAATTCAGTTAGGATTATAGACAGTTTGAACAAAGTTAATTAACAGACCTGATCTAATTATAAAACAGTGCACTTGACAAACATAAAATACTCATTTCTTTCAAGACACAGAAGATATTTTTCGACATTGCTCATAGTCTGAGTCATTATGCAACTCAGCAAATTTTGAAGGATTGAAATCATACAGAGTGTGTTTTCAGATAACAATGACATTAAACTAGAATTCAACAGTCAAAAAGATAACTGAAATATCCCTGTATGTTCATAAGTTAAGCAATCATGGGTCAAGGAAGAAATGGCAATGAAAATTAAATAGCGTTTACAAATGAAAGACAGTGAAGTATGGGATACCAAACATGGAATACGGTTGTAGTCGTGACTAGAGGGATATTTACGTCTCGAATGCACACATTAGAACACAAGAGGTTTACAAATAAATAACCTAAGCATTAATTTCAAGAAATTAGCTAAGAGAAGAATTAAGCTTTTTTAAAAGGTAGGAGGAAGGAAATAATACAAATAAGAGAAGATAGAATGAGATAGAAAACAGACATTCCACATATAGTATCAGCAAACTGAAAGGACTAATAAAATTAATAAATTCTGGTGAGACTAATCAAGAAAAAAAAAGCACAAATAGTTAATATGAGGAATGAAGCCAGGAACATCGCTACCTTTAAAAGATAAGTTCAGAATATGATGAATAACACTGTGGCAAATTATGAAGTGAAAATTTTGGAAGAAATGGACAAACTTTCTGAAAATATCACTTATCAAAACTGACATAAGAAAAATAACAGTCTGAGTAGCTGTATCTCTACTCGTATGAATATGCAATTAAAAACCTTACCCCAGGGACAACTTCAGACCCAGATGGTTTTTCTGTTAAAATCATTAAATCATCAAGGAAGAAATAGCACATATTTTCCACAAACTCTTCCAGGTAAAAGAAAAGAAGGAACACTCGTGACTTGTCTTAAGAGGTCAGCAGAAGATTGATACTAAAACTTGACATAAATAAGAAAAATTCTGGGCCAGTTTTACTTATGAGTACAGATTCAAAAATCCTAAACAAAGTGCTAGAAAAGTGAATCCAGCAATAAATTACTGCATCATGATCAGATTGATTATCTGCAGAATTGTAAGGTTGAGGTAATAATTTTGAAAGTGAGTCAGTGTAACTCAGCGTATAACGGAATAAAAAATCATCTGGTCGTCTCAATGAATACAGGAAGTGTGTGTGATGTAATCCAACATTTATTCACGATTTATTAAAAGATTCAGCAAACTATTGAATAAACAGGGAGAAAAGTTTCTTACCTGGAGAAGAATATCTACAAAAAATACTGTGTGAAATTAAAAAGTAGGAAATGTCATCCATAATGGGTGAAATTTTAAAACTTTAAGAAAAAAGACATATGTCAGTTTTCACTGCTTCTGTTCATCGCTGCATGACAGATCCTAGCTAATACAATAAGGCACAAAAGAGAAATAAAGATATTAGGGTTGAAAGGAATAAATAAAACTGCAATTATTGGACACTATAACTATGTGTATAGAAAATTCAAAAGGAATTTCAGGTAAAGTGTTGGATCTAAAATGTGGATTTACCAAGTTGGTGGGATACAAAGTAAATATGAAAAAATAAATTCTATTTCTACTTATTACCAATAAAGAGATACACAGTGAATTTACATCGGAATAAAAATCATCAGATATCTAGGAATCTAACAGAAGTTATGAGGACCTATTTTGAAAACCATTTGCCATCATTGAGAGAAATTAAAGAAGATGTAAGCAAATGGAAAGATATGTCATGTTTATGAAATGGAAGGCTCGGTTTTTTAAAAAGTTGTCAATCTCAAACTGTCAGTAAAATCTCAATCGAAATCTCAAGAGGGTTTTCATGAAAATTGATAAGCTGATCCTAAAACTTATATGGAAATACACAGGGCCAGGAATAGCCAAGATGCTCTTGAAGAAGAATAAGGAAAGAGGACTTGGGCCACCAGATCCTGAGATTTATTGTTGTTCTGCTAGAGTAATTGACGGAGTGTGGCCTTGGTGCAGCATAGATGAAATAGGCTAGTGATGAAGAGTCCCCAAACAGAACTGTGTTTACACAGACACTCTATCAAAGATTAAAAATCCCACCCCCTTGTTTATTAAACAATTACATATCAATATAGACACTTGACCCTATATTTACAACATGTACCAAACTCCATTCCAAGTGAATCCAAGATCTAAGTGTGAAAGACAAAATAATAAAATATCCAGATGATAATATAGGGTAATATACTCATGATTTTGGCTAGGAAAGGAATTCTAGCACAGGATCCAAAAGAACCAATCATAGAAAAGACAATAAAATTGGACTATATTAAAATGAAGAACTTACGTTCATCAAAAGACACAGTTAAGAGAGTGAGTCAAATTAGAGATATTTGCAATATCTATGATTTACATAAGGCTCATGGAAAGAATATACAAAGAATTCCTCAAATCAGTAAAAGAAACAGAAAAATGGGTAATAGGCTTCACAAAAGATGATAGCCATATGTCCAATAGACATGTGAAGAAAGTGCTCTAATTCTAACTTTTCAGGGGAATTCGAATTAGAAACCACATCTGTTCTACCCACTGCCTAAAATTAAAAATGACTTTCAGTACCAACAAGTGCTCAGGCTTTGGAGATAGGAGAATTCTTACACACTGCTGGTGAGACTATAAATTGGTACAGCCATTTTGGAAAACTAATTAGTATTATCTAATAAAATTGGAAAAAGGCATATGCTGTGAGTCAGCAATTCTAATCTGATGTACAGATTCAAGGGAAAAGTGAATACATATATACCAAAAATAATGGAGAGAAAAGATTATAGCAGCAGTATTCATAATGGAAAGAAAGAAAGTGAAAGTCGCTCAGTTGTGTCTGACTCTTTGCAACCCCATGGACTATTCAGTTCGTGGAATTCTCCAGTCCAGAATACTAGAGTGGATAGCCTTTCCCTTCTCCAGGGGATCTTCCCAACCCAGGGATTGAACCCAGGTCTCCGGCATTGCAGGAGGATTCTTTACCAGATGAACCACAAGGGAAGCCCAAGAATACTGGAGTGGGTAGCTTTTCCCTTCTCCAGGGGATCTTCCCGACCCAGGGATCGAACTTGGGTCTCCTGCATTGAAGGCGGATTCTTTACTAGCTGAGCCACAGGGGGAGACCAATACCAAGTCAAAGGGTATTTAGCCCATTCATAATGGCCCTAAACTGAAAACTACCCTGTATCATTGAGTATAATATAATGTGTGAAAAAGGATACACCAATGAAAGCAAACTATAGCAAGCATCGCAGTCTAGATGAGTCTCATTGATGTTAAGGTGTGAAAGAAGTCACGCACATACACACACTCAGTCTTGATGAAACTAGAGGCTTTAGGGAGGCTTGGTTAGTTAGCAAAACTATAAAGTGATTTCTCTCAAAGTTAACATAATAGTTGTAGGGGAGGAGAAGGGTGCTAACTAGGAGGAGAAAGATAAGAGTTCCAGGGGTGCTTGCAAAGTTCTGTGTTTTGAGCTGGGTAATGATTGCATGGATGTCTGCTTTGAGTTAAATCGTTGGGCTGTACAATTTGTTTTGTGCACTTTTCTCTGTATATTGTATGTTATAATTCATGATGGAAATGGTTTAAAAATCAGTAATGTATCTTTGGGCTTCCCAGTAGTAAAGAACCCACTTGCCAATGCAGGAGATGCAAGAGACGGAGGTTCAACCTCTGGGTCGGGAAGATCCCCTGGAGAAGGAAATGGCAACCCACTCCAGTATTCTTGCCTGGAGAATCCCATGGACAGAGGAGCCTGGGGGGCTATAGTTCATCGAGTTGCAAAGAGTTGGACATGACTGAGCATGCACATTCAGTGTACCCTTACCATCATTTTCTTGATTTTTAATCAATTTAAAATATTACCCTTGACTTGGTATTGTGATAATTAAGATCTCCCCCCTTCCCTTCTTTTGAATTCACACTGTTTGTATTATTACATAAACACTACATGCATCAGTGAGACCAATGACATACCGTGATTACAAATTTCTTTCTTGTGCATCTTTTAGACTTTTCCCTATTATTAAACACTGCTTCTTTTCTATTGTGGGCATATTTGGACATATAAAAATATACACTTTCTTCCCTCCCTCCCTTCTTTTTTCCTTTGTCTCTAGTTCTTCTTATGCTTTTCTAATAGCATCTCTCAGTCCCGTTTTGCTCTTGGTCAGACGTATCAGATCACGTACCCCTTCTCCTTTGTTTTTCCTGGTGTTCTGTGCTCTGATTGCTCTGGAGCCTGTTCTGGAACAGGCTTTGTGCAGGGATTTCTCTCTTATCTGTGTTCTGTGTGGTTCCTACGTCCTGGATCCCGTGGTTTTTCCTTTTTGGTTTGCTGCTTTTATTGGAGCATATCTGCTAATAGTTTACTAAAAAGCAAACACAGGAGATACATTTTCAGAGAACTTAATGTTGAGAAATGTCTTTAATCCTCTTTCTTAGTCAATGGTTTGGGTACATGTATGATTCTAGATTGAAAGTTGTCTTCCCTCCATATTATGAAGGTCACACTGGATTGACTTCCAGCTTCTGTTGTTGAGAAGTCATGTGCCATTTTGATTGTTCATCTTTTCTATGTAAACACACTTTTTTTTTCTTTCTGGAAGCTTTTAGAATTTTGTTGTGTTTTTATAAAACCTTTCAACTGAGAGACTTGTGCTCCTGTTTTAGGGAAGGTGTGGGTTTGTCTTTGTATCTGTTTGTTTGTGTGTTGTTTTTAATCATTTTCTTCGAACCCTTAGAAACTCTAATAGTTGAACTTTAGACTGATTTTTAAATTTTCTTATTTTTTTCCCTTTTGTCTTGATAATCTCTCTGTCTTATTGCCTTACTTTCTGGATGATTTCACCTACCTTATTTCCAAATCATCTGTTGAATTTTAAAGTTTTGTCCATCGTATTTTTAATTTCCAAGAACTTTACGTTTTCCCTTGCTTCTTCTTGCAACATCCTGTTCTTTTCTTTTGAAAAAAGAAAAAAAAGCAATGCCTTCTCTTATCTTACATAATATATTAATTAGGGTTTTTGGTATTTTCTTCTGTTTCCTGCATTATCTGTTTCCTCAAACTTTCTTGCTTTTCCTAGTTGCTTAGGGCCCCCCCGGTGACTCAGATGGTAGAGAATCTGCCTGCAATGCAGGAGACCTGGGTTGGGAAGATCCCTCGGAGGGGGACATGACTACCCATTCCAATATTCTTGCCTGGAGAATCCCCATGAACAGAGGAGCCTGGCGGGCTATAGTCCATGGAGCTGCAGAGTTGGACATGACTGACCAACTAAGCAGTAGGTGTCTTATAACACGGGTTTTCCTCAGATGTCCTTTCATATTTAAATGTGAGGTTCTGAAGAGCTTATTGGAAGCTGTGTGCTTGAGGGGGCTTCCAGTGGATGGCTGGCCTGGGACCCAGTTGTTTTTAAATTTTAGCATCTCTCCAGAGGTTTCCTTCTGGGGCCATTGCTTTTCTTCAGAGAAGGGTCTGTATGAGGGGTAAGCCTGGGTGCTGGTGTTCTGACAGCCAGCTGGGCAAAGGGGAGCGGGCTCTTGATGTCCATTCTGCCTTCTGCTTCTAGTCTGGCGTCTCATCCCTGTTCTTCCTTTTAATTTATCTAGCATTAATCTTGACTTGTGTGGAACAGAGGGAGGGGGAATCATCTGGTTATGCCCAGGAAATGTTGAGAACGTGAAGATCTAGTGTTTCATTGTAGAGTCTGTAACTAACCTCCACACCTCACTCCCCCATCCACTGTGTTTGATGCCCCCAATCCCAGAGCCCCAGAGGGGTTCTGTGAGGCGCATCCTCTGGCATCGGTCGGTCTTCCCTCTGGCAGACTGACTCAGCCTTCAGTCTCCTTCCTTGTGCCTGAATTCAGCCATCACTCCCCTGCCTTCTAGACATTGCTCGACAGCTCTCAGCTCCTCTCCCGTTCCTTTCGTCCTTGTGGGTTAGGTTACCTCTCTGGGGACAGAACGCACGACTTACACGTCTTTAGTTCACTTCGGTCACGTTGACTGACTGACGGCTGTCCGCCTCCCTAGTCACGGCAGTACTCTGCCTTCTTGCTTTCTTGGCCCTTCCTCTCTTGATTCTCATTTGCACGTGGGTAGATGCAAAGGCCAACACCTACTTGGGTGCTCCATCCAGCTCTTGGTAGGTTCCTCTTTCTTTCTGTCGCTTGGGTGCCCAGCAGACCTGGACGCTTCTAGGCATTAGCCCATCACAAGTGCCCAGCGCTTCTGCCTGTTTCCAAGCTGCCCTGCTTCCAGACTGTCTGGAAAGGATGAGTAGGGAAGGGAAGGAAGATGGCTCTGATGTCTCTGAAGGGGCCGAGTTTCCCTTCTCCTCCTAGGTAGAAGCAGAAGGTTCTTCAAAGAGCCTTTGGAGCTTTTGTGATATGAATTCAGCTACACAGCCCTTCTCAGGATGGGTTTATTGTTGAAAGGAAAAAGTCTCTGGGAATATGCGCACCCCACTCCATTTTCAGGGCAGATTTGAGACGCTGCATCTTGACTGCTGTTGCTAGGTGATTGCAGGGTACCTACTCCCAGTCCTGGGCTTGTGTTCACAGTATCTCTGACTGATGCTCCCTGGCGCTGCGCAATTCTTCTCCTGTAGACCTCAGCTGGGCGGGCCTTCGCTCCCTCCTCCTCCTGCTGTGTGGAGTGAAATAGGCAGCGTGGCCACAGGGTTCTTGAATTACGAGGAGCGCTGAGACCAGGCCCAGTGGTCCAGAGCCCTTCTCCCTCTTGCTCCTTAGGAACTGGAAAATTGTTTAAGCACGGTCAGTTTCTTTGCCGTCCTTGAGATTTTTTTTTAATGAGACTCCTTTGAGTTTTGTGAGTAATTTGATTTTATAGAAATTAATAAAGGTTCTGGCCAGAGTATTGTGTTTTGAATGGCCCATATCTATAGGTAAACTTGAAATGCTTCAGTAAATCTGGTTTCACGGTGATCTGGAGGGAAGAGTGCCTCTCTTCTAAAGATGATAAGAACACATCATCTTGTACAAAGACAGATATGGTTTTAATCTCATGATCTGGAAGTGTCTGTAGTCAGCACTCTGTTATTTAGCTATTGCCGGGGGGAAAAAATGGTTGCAGTTCAAATATCACTTAAACATTTTTGTGTGTATTTGTTTCTGGCTGTGCCGGGTCCTCACGGCTGTGAGCAGACGCGCCCTCGCTTCAGGGAGCAGGTTGTCAGCGCTCGCTGCTCATCGCGGTGGCTTCTCTGGCTGCATAGCACGGGCTCTGGGTGCTCCGGCGTCAGTATTTCTGTCTCTCAGGCTCTAGAGCGTGGGCTCAGTAACATGGTGCTTAGCTGCCCCCGGCATCTTCCCGGACCAGGGATCGAACCTCTCTCCCCTGCACTGGCAGGCGGATTCTTAACCACTGGACCACCAGGGATGTCCCTCAAATATTAAGTAATTTAATTTTTTGGTAGGCACTTCCCAGGCTTAAAGTAGTTAATGTGAAAGAAGTGAAAGTGAAGCGTCAGTCACTCGGTCGTGGCTGACTCTTTGCGACCCCGTGGACTGTAGCCCGCCAGGCTCCTCAGTCCGTGGAATTCTCCAGGCAAGAATACTGGAGCGGGTTGCCATTTCCTTCTCCAGGGGATCTTCCCGACCCAGGGACTGAACCCAGGTCTCCTGCATTGGAGGCAGATTATCTACCAACTGAGTCACCCGGGAAGTCCTAAAATAGTTTGTAGTTAATAATATCTTACAACAGGTGTCTTATTTTGTGACGTATGTTTTGCAGTTAGTTAATCTTGGGGGGGTCTATCAAGAAGTTGCCCGGTTGGAAGATAAATGTGGTATATCCTTTTAGAGATGTGTGGTGGATTATGTTTTACCAAATTCCAGGCTGAAAGTATTTCAATCATACTATGTGTGTATACATATACATATGCACGTATGTGTATACACATACACTGTGTATGTACACATATCCTGTGTGTATATACACACACACACACATATACACATACACACCTCCATTAGTTCTGTCTTCTGGAGATCCTTGGCTAATAGACATAATGAGCTCTTTGTACACACACAGGGGCAAACAGTTGCTTTGCCTGTGCCTGGGAACAGCCCACATGTTCAACAGGTGAATTGAAAAACAAATGATGAAACATCCATACAATGGAACACTGTTCAGTAATACAAATGAATGAAATATTAGACATGCAACAGCACGGATGTATCTCAAAATAATTTTGTTGAGTGGAAGGAAAAGAGTTTATTAGGGGAGAGTGTTGGTATTGGCACAAAGGATCGTGCAGATTGAGGCTAGCGTGGGGGACCTCTTGAAATCACTTACTCCCTTCTCTGGCCCAAAGCCCTCCCGTAGGACGAGATCACCTCCCCTCAGAGGGTTTAGGGAACGTGGCATCGTATCTGGCCGTGTTTGTGGTCTCTAACTCTTGACTTTGCACATATGATTGCTCAGTGTAACAGAGCCCGGAAGAGTGGTGTCTGTTCACAGAACGCATTTCAGTTAAAACTTCTCAACGTGGTAATAGTCTTAAAAAACAAGCACCTGAGAATTTGCAAAAAACTCTATAATCAGGAAGGAAACTGACTTTCCTTCATATAGACATGAAGGAAACATGTCTTCTAATACTTCCATGAGACACTCATTTTGTTCACCCATTTTATAGATGACAAAGTTGTGGTAGAAGAGAAGTTCAGAGTCTAATAGAAGTCTTAAGAAGCTTATTTCTGGAAAATCTTGGAAACAGAGTTTCTCTTGATTGGATTTTCTAGGCTCTTCTAGAAATACTAATCTGATATCTGGAAAGATGGGCATTGGCGTCCTATAGATTTAGATTCAGATTCTGACTGCCTATAATTACCTGAATGACTTTGGACATATACCCCTGGAAACCTCAATTTTCTCCTTTGCAAAATAGGAATGAAAGTGAAAGTGAAATTCGCTCAGTCGTGTCTGACTCTTTGCAACCCCATGGACTATACAGTCCATGGAATTCTCCAGACCAGAATACTGGAGTGGGTAGCCATTCTCTTCTCCAGGGGATCTTTCCAACCCAGGGATCAAACCCAAGTCTCCCACATTGCAGGTGGGAGATTCAAAATAGGAATACTCTTATCTCAAAAGTTAGGAGAAAATACAGGGGAATATATTTATTCACTTATGTGCTTACTGAGCAAATATTATTGGGTATCTGCTCTGTACTCTGAGTGCTGAAGAATTGATGTTTTTGGATTGTGGTCCTAGAGAAAACTCTCGAGAGTCCTTTGGACAGCAAGGTTATCACACAGTCAGTTCTAAAGGAAATCAACCCTGAATGTTCATTGGAAGGACCGATGCTGAAGCTGAAGCTGCAATACTTTGGCCACCTGATGCAAAGAGCTGACTCATTAGAAAAGACCCTGATGCTGGGAAAGATTGAGGGCAGGAGGAGAAGGGGGTGGCAGAGGATGAGATGGTTGGATGGCATCACCGACTCAATAGACATGAGTTTGAACGAGCTCTGGGAGATAGTAATGGACAGGAAAGCCTGGTGTGCTGTATTCCACGGGGTTGCAAGGACTTGGACACTTCTTTCCGACTGATCAACGGCTCTGTAGCACTGAGGAGGATGGTGAGTGTTTCTGGTGTCACGGAGCTGACGTTTGATTGAAGCGACAAGGAAGCAGTAAGTAGCTAAATAAATAAATACGTAAGATGCTGTCAGGTATGAAATAACTGTGCAGGGTAAAGAACGATAAAAAGCGAGAGTGGCACCGCCTTGATAAGGGCGACCAGACAAGAATTCTTTAGTTATAAAGTGTTGGCCACAGGGCACGGTACGTGCACAGGTCCTGAGGTGGAAAACAGCTTGCATGTTTGAGGAACAGGAAGAAGGACCAGTGTGGCTAAGGACTGGTGAGTAGTGGAGTGAGTGGGAGATGAAAGGCAGGGCCCAGCCCGTCGGGTCTTATGGGTAGGGGAAGAGGGACTTAATCCTGGGTATACGGGGAAACCAACAGAGAGTTTTAAACAGAGGCGTTGCCGAGTATGATTTATTAAAAATTTTTTTAAATTATATTTATTTATTTTTTTGGCCACGCTGTGCGGCATGGATCTTAGTTTCCCCAGCAGGGATCCAACCGATGCCCCTTGCATTGAGAACATAGAGTCTTAACCCCCGACTGCCAGAGAAGTCATACTTTTTAAGATTAATTTATCTGTGGCCGCGCTGGAGCCTCGCTGCTTTGCTCGGGCTGTCTCTGGTTGCGGTGAGTAGGCGCTGCTCTTCCCTGGGGCCTTGGGCTTCCCCGTGGGGAGGCTCGTCTCATGGAGCACGGGCTCTGGGTGTGCAGGCTTCCCCGTGGGGAGGCTCGCCTTGTGCAGCACGGGCTCTGGGTGTGCAGGCTTCCCCGTGGGGAGGCTCGTCTTGTGGAGCACGGACTCTGGGTGTGCAGGCTTCCCCGTGGGGAGGCTCGTCTTGTGGAGCACGGACTCTGGGTGTGCAGGCTTCCCCGTGGGGAGGCTCGTCTTGTGGAGCACGGGCTCTGGGTGTGCAGGCTTCCCCGTGGGGAGGCTCGCCTTGTGCAGCACGGACTCTGGGTGTGCAGGCTTCCCTGTGGGGAGGCTCGTCTTGTGGAGCACGGGCTCTGGGTGTGCAGGCTTCCCCGTGGGGAGGCTCGTCTTGTGGAGCACGGACTCTGGGTGTGCAGGCTTCCCCGTGGGGAGGCTCGTCTTGTGGAGCACGGGCTCTGGGTGTGCAGGCTTCCCCGTGGGGAGGCTCGTCTTGTGCAGCACGGACTCTGGGTGTGCAGGCTTCCCCGTGGGGAGGCTCGTCTTGTGCAGCACGGGCTTGAGGTGTGCAGGCTTCAGTAGTTGCAGCCGGTGCTCCCTGGAGCTGCGGCTCCGTGGCTGTGGGGCCCCGTTCCCCACCGCGTGTGGAACCTTCCCGGACCAGGGATCGAACCCGTGTCCCCTGCATTGGCAGGCGGATTCTTATTGTGCCACCAGAGACGTCCCTAATTTATTTCTGTAGAAGAATATTCTGCCTACAGTGTGGAGGATGGCCTTACAGAGAGGCCACTTCAGAGGTATGACCGTGACTGGGAGAGAAGGGATTTCAATTATAGTGCTAAATTGGAAGAGTGTGAGTAAAGAGATTCAGAGCTCATGGACTGGAAGCAGGGAGAGGGGAAAAGGAGCAATGGAGGATTAGTTGAGGAGTTTGGAATGCAGTGTCATTTCGTGAGATTGGGAAGACCTGGGGCAGGAATGGAGCTCTGGAATTTATAGCCTAAGTTTGAGATGCCTGCTGGGCACGTCAGGAAGGCACCAGGCACTGCCGTCTAGAACGTGGGGGGCAGGGTCATCGGCATGTGGGTGGTGTCCACAGCTACAAGATTGGGTGAGATTGTCCAGAGAGGGGGTGCAGCAAAAAGGGTCCAGAACAGAGCTTTGAGCGCTAAAATTTAGCCATCCGCCCAAGAAAATACGAGCTCGCAGAAGTAACTGAGAACGAGCTTTCACTGAGGTTGGAGAAGAATTGGGTTGTGGTGTCAGAAACAAGAGAAAAATCGAATCGAACAGCCAGCGCTGGACATGCTCAGTGAAAGTTAAGTTTCCCCTTAATGGAAATAGTAGCATTCATTTATTTTAGGTCTTTCAAAAGATATAATGTTACCTTTCATCCCAGCATAAATTCAATTTGCAGTGACATTTTTTACCTCTTTCATATGTCTTTCAAGGTTGAAATATGGAGCCCCAAAGAACTGTGGGTTGGTTACCCCTCTTCGAAAGCGTACATTTACCAGCTTGCAAATCCACAAAGCAAAGATTTCTTTTTCCACCTTAAGTTCACATGATTTAATTTGCCTGAGTAACCTGCTGTCATAGGTTTTCATAGAGTCCTGACATCTAGCAGAGTAATTAATGCTTTAGGCTTTTAGGAACTGTTTCAGGATTTTATTAATCACCGTTGTGATTGCACATATGAATTATGAAGGAGTTATTTTGGTAGTCGGATTTCCCCCTCAGAAAAATTTCCATATTTGTTCATTATGAACTGATAGCCTGGAGAAGAATGAAAATGGAGAATATTTGCTGGGTCCTGTGCAGACTTTTCAAATTATCCAGAATCAGGATGACTTCACAGTACGCCAATGGAGTGTGAGTTGTTTGAAGTTGGTAGTCAAATGCTTTCTCTTTGCCTTACCGTAAATTAATTAGCGATTCTCTGTGACTTTCTCAAATATATGGATTTTGTGAACTGTTTAAAGATGCATGAAATCAGAAGGGATTTGTGTGTTATGTTTGATTCTGCCGTGATTCCCATCATTGGAGGAATCACTCTTAGAACTATTATGACTAGTGTATTATTCTTTGGGGGGGTCTTCCAGGAGAAGAAGGGTATCCAGGTAACTGGGAAGAAATAGGAACCTATCCTTCTGATTTCTTTTTCATTTTCTGTATGGAACACATTATGGAATTTCACAATTATGGGATGGTGTTTGAAATCAGTGTATGAAAGAGAAATGTTATGGGGGGTGTTTGTCCCTAGGATTCAATCTGAAGTGTGAAAAACAAAACGCAGTAACTGTTTTCTTTGAAACTCTTCCCCCTAAGGCATCTGCTCACCCCAGACATTTGCAGGTTCTCTGCATAAATGCTTGTGTGGCCGCCTTTGGGTCCCCACTGACCATTTTCCTTAGCTTGGGGGTAAATGTGAGTTTCGCTTGTGTTTAGAGGAAATTTTACTCTGTGCATTTTACTCTGACAAGAGAAGCCTTGCTGCTTTACTGGGAACGGGGCTCTTTTCAATGATTAGAGTGATTTTCTGTGATTCTGCCATTCTTGAGAAAGACGGTTGAGATGACAAATAAAAGACAAAGTACTTATATCAGTGTGGGGATGGAGCAGCCGCTCTCAGAATCCAGTGCCTTGACTATTGAGTGAAAATACCTGTTATTGCTCTAACTGCCATTTTTACTCTTCCTAAGTGGCTGGTGGGGATGCGAGGTAGGAGAAGGAGCTGGGTGAGGCCGGAGGAAGTCCATTTGCAAAGTCAACAGCGGAAGCATTCAGGCATAGCAGCAGACATCTGACCTGAATTCTGTATAGATAAGGCTGGGTGTACAGGCAGCTGGGCCACCCTGCTCTTTCTCACAGTAGCTTGCTGTGACAGACTAATCTTAGGGTATTTTCATCTTAATTTACTTGCATTCTGCTTTTTGTAGGTAACAGCATTTCTGCCAAAGGTGATAAATTTGCTAAAGCTTACCATTAAGATTCTTTCCTCATATGAGTGTTATATAATTATATATACATTCGGGCTCAAAGGTCCCCGTCTAACAAATTCCCTGCACAGAAGTACCATTTGAGGGCCCATTCTCTCATTAATTTTATTTGACATTTATGTCAACATTACATTCCTAGCCTAAAAGGAGCAATGACATGCACACGCAGGGGTGTGTTAGAAAGTGGAGTATTTAGTTTGGCAGTGCAAAGCAGTCGGCTAAGTCTGCGAAAGCAAAGTGTTCTAAATTAGTTAATACAAAGTGGTCTAAATGCACTCAATTGAAGTCGTTCCACAAGGCGCCAAGTGCCCGCTCACGTGGCTGTTCTGATACGCCTAGCGTTTTCCCTCTCAGGGTTTCCAGAATGTCCTCACGTGGTGTCTCTGGCAGATTACTAAGGGGTCATCAGAGGGAAAGAGGTCGGGGCTGAAGAGAAGTCACTGTGGCATCAGGAATGGAAGTTGCAAAAATCGAAGACCCGATTCTTCTCCCCCTTCACTGACAGAGTGAGGGGTTTGTCGGTAGGACATGGTGCGTGGCGCCGGGAGGCCGTGGGGCGCCCCCTCCGGACATCGAGAGGTACCCTACTTCTCGGACCACGTGGCTGCGGCATCGCTTCGCGCCTCCAAAAGTAGACAGAAGCGTGATCTGGGGTTGTTAACCCTAAACATGAAAGGATTGTTAGACAACACCTCTGACTCCTGGTCCGCTGGGTTGAATTTCGAATCCCTGGAGGCTTCGAGAGAGAGAGAAGTCAGAGAGAGGGATGGAGCCAGCTGTGAGCCGCGTCCAAGGGACCGAGCGTGGCGGTTCCGTTCTGTTCCGGAATGCTGACTCTGACTTAGCTGTGGTCTGTGTGTTCTCGGGCTGGGTTTCGTGCTTGCTGGTGACGGTCAGCTGTAGACTTGGGCTTTTGTCTTGCAGAGAATTCACCAGCAGCGGCGAGGACTGTAAGTGGAGGTGGAATTTGAATCTGTTCTCTGAGTGGGGAGTGGGCAGATGGTCTGACCCCCTCACTCTTTTTCACTCCAACATGCCCCCAGTGTTTCCCCCAGCCTTGCCAGCCCGTTTACTCCCCCAAATAAACACTGCGCCCCCTACTTCTGTCTTTAGGGTGAATCTGGAGGGCCAAGTGGCTGATGGCCAGCAGACCTGGGAACCTGTCTGGAAGATCGAGTCCCTCGAGGTCATCAGCTTGCGCGATGATGGCTGTGACCGTCTGGAGTCAGTGTCTCCTGGGGTCCCCTTGGTGGTCCGGCCGCTTCATGTCTCTGAAAGGTGGGGACTTCATCAAGGACAGAGAGGAGGAGGAGGATAGCGGCTTGTGAAGGGGAAACTGAGTTTGGGTTGACTTCATCCCTGTCAGCTCAGACAACACTGTTCTCAGCAGCTCCTGCTGGCTTTGAGGACTCTGATTTTCTCACCTGATCTTGTCTGCTTAAGCTCTGGCTTGTCTGGCTAGGTTGCTAGGGTACAGGGCGCGTTCTTGTGGTGCTTGGGGGGGTGTGTTTTGCATTGGAGTTCTGGTATACCCTGCTGACCCCCTTAAAGGCGCTGCGTGCAGAACTAAGAGCTTCATAGTTATCGCGCTGGCAAGGCAGTTCTGGATCTTAGGGAAGAGACGTTGTGAGCTGGAAGGGCCTGGGGGTCTGGGCCACCTTTGCCCGTGTAGATGAGCCCAGAGAGTTTAGAGCCAGGTCTGCGGACGGTTGCCCACTCTGTCCTCCTTGTCTGTGGGACGATAGGGAAACTTCCCACTGCACTGCCGATGTCGTGGGTTGGGGTTGGCGGGAAAGCCGTTGCTGAGAGTGGTGACAGTTACGTTCCAGCACCTTTGGACAGAGAGGCCCCTGAGGACTGCGCCGTCAGATCCTGGGCTCTCAGCTGGGGGTGGCAGAGCCGGGACCGGCGCCTGGTGCCCGCAGCCCTTGGCTCAGCCGTCCCGCAGGGCCTTCTGGGCGTGAGACAAGGAGAAGCTCGCTCTCTCTGCCCTCCCCGCCTGCTCTCTCCAGGCCGTCATCAACCCCGCAAAGACCTAAAACCTTGTTAGAGAAGAGCGTTCCCTGTGGACGGACTCTGTGCTTTTTGAGCCGCTGCCTCCACTCGAAGCTCCGTTAACGGGCTCCCGTTCCCTAGAGAACAGCCGTCTCCCTGGACCTCTGGCCGCTGATGCCAGCGGGTGTGTGCGTCTGCTCAGGCCGCTAGGACGAAGCGCCGCAGGCGGGGCGGCTTGTAAACAGCGCACATTTGTTTGTATTTCTCCCAGTCTGGAGCCGACGGTCTGGGCTCACGGTGTCCGTGAGGTTAGGGGAGAGCCCTCTTCTAGTTCCAGACTTCTCCTCATGGCCCTCCACAGCGGACGGGGCTTGACGGCTCTCTGGGGCCTCCTTTCTGAGGGCGCTAATCCGTTCACGAGGGCTCTGCCTTCATGACCCAGCCGCCTCCTAACGCCATCACACTGGGTGTTAGGATTCCAACGTGAATTTTTGGGGGACACCAACATGCCAACCATCACAGGGGTGCCACGTTGCAGCCAGAGAGTGGCAAGGGTCTGCCATGTAGACGAGTGAGTGATGGGGGGCTGCAGGAAAAGATGCCGAGATCAACAGTAGCTGTAGGCAGTGACCGCGGGGGTAATTCCCTTAACCTCCTGCCCTCTTAAAAAATGTCCCTTCTTGGCTGAGTCATGTTGATGTTTGGCAGAAGCCAACGCAATTCTGTAAAGCAATAATC
Organism: Muntiacus reevesi; assembly: GCF_963930625.1. Classification (NCBI taxonomy): domain Eukaryota; kingdom Metazoa; phylum Chordata; class Mammalia; order Artiodactyla; family Cervidae; genus Muntiacus; species Muntiacus reevesi. Next base: position 96,996,212 of record NC_089255.1, on the reverse strand, counting down.
CTAAATTAAAAAAAAAGAAGTCCCCACTTGGGACTTCCCTGGCGGTCCAGTGGTTAGGAGTCCACGAGCTACCGCAAGGGACAGAGGTTCAGCCCCTGGTCCGGGAAGACCCCACGTGCCCGCGGAGCAGCTGAGCCGGGCGCCGCAGCCTTTGAGCTTGCGTGGCACAGCTTCTGAAGCCCGTGAGTCCAGGGCCCGTGCTCCACCGCAGGAGAAGGCCCTGCGATGAGCAACCCCAGCACCGCAGCTAGAGAGGAGCCCCACTCGCTGCAGCCAGAGCAAGCCCACGCTCAGCGATGAAGACCGCTGCAACAGAGACCCAGCGCAGCCGCCAGTCAATTAGATTTAAGAAGCCCCCCGTAGCCACTGAAGACCTCGCTTTGCACAGATTACGCCTCCTCCCGTGGTCTTCAGGCCTGGCCTGGAGGGCCATGTCTGAGGGGCCCCTGTGTGCTGTCCCCCACAGCTCGTCTACGAGGCACCCGGCTCACTGCTTGGCTGGGAACGGGAGCTCTGCTGACGTCCATGCTGTTTGCAGCAGGGCCCACAGGCAAGCTTTCCTCTCCATGAAATGTAGAAATTGCTGGTGGACTGACTCCGTGGGTGGAGGGCCCATTCCCTCCTTTGACAGAATATTCGGAAGAGCAAGCAGTGCCCGTGGTCTTCGCTAAGCGCCACCTCATTGGCACTTGGCTCCTTCTAATATATTTTTAATATACTATATATGCTGTATCGGAGTAAATCAGTAGGTATGTTTTGAAATTAAATATTTGCTAAGGGCTAGGTTCTCCCGATGTTAAATTATTGATAACAAACTTCACAGACGCTGTATGAGACTTGATGATATGTGAGTTTTGAGTGACCTGCCATTTATTAGACTTTATCTGCCCGTGAAATCCATTTCCAATTCAGACCATATCTACTGCAGGATTGCTTGCCCGAAATCTGTTCCCAGGTTTCTCCTTATTTCCGTGAAATATCTCTGGCTCAGCACCTTTCCCAAGGTGTCTGATCTAATCGGGGCCCGATCGCTTATCACTTCTCATTTCCGTTGGCAGGTCTGTCCAGCCGGGAAGTGCATCCCGGGGACACTTGGGAGCAGTAGTCGACCTCCCCCCCTTTGCCCTTTCCCCCGCTTAGAGGAAGCTGAGCTCCCTGAACCACAGCCCCGCCCTGGGGTCCGTGAGCAGAAAGAGGACCACGTGTGTGGTCAGGAAAATGGGCTGGCCTCCCCGTCTTCCCTGGTGTCAGGAGCTGTCGGGGGCCTCCCAGCGCCCGCAGTGTTCAGTGACCCCGAGCGATCCGGCCGGCCGCTGGGCCCCCCGACTTTCTGCTCCCTCTCCTCGCTGTGTGGACAGGTGTGCGCTTCTGGCCGCTGCAAGGTCCAGCTGGCAGGAGGACTCCAGCTTGTCATCACAGAAATGAAATTTGTCACCTCCGTGTTCCCCACCTCTGTGCTTTCATGTTTAACCAGCATTCGGAGTCTTTATAAACATGTCAGGGCGTCTGTTTTTCCTTCCTAATTAATTCAGAAAAGGAGCAGAACACATTGCTAATGATAGAAAAGAGAAAGGGATGCGTAGGGCTCAGAGTGGCTTTTTTGTTTTTCTGTTAGAAAAGGCAGTTGAAAAAAAAAAAAAAAAGGCAGTTGAATGAATATGGGCGTCCGGTAATTTGAGAAATTACTTGGGGCTTCTGAGTGAGTGCCTTGGTGATTCTTGGGCTGGTCCTGGACTGATCAGAATTTATGAACAGGTCTAAACTGACCAAATCCGATGGCAGACTTTCCTGCTCATAAACGAATGGGCAGTGGTACTTCATCTTCCCACACACAAGGGAGAATGAAAATTTACACATATATTAACTTTTTAATTATTTGAAATGTGTTCTTTTTAGCCCTATTTCTGAAATCCTTTTCTCTGAGGACATTGAACCCAGTTTAACCTTTGTCTTGATGATGTATAGTCATCTTTCTAAACATCTAGAACTGTGTACTTTAGCGATTCCAGAATCTTAACAACCTCAAGGGTGTAGTGGTTTAATTAAATGAGCATTTCCTCTGTTCATTGTTATCGAAAAGGCTAAAATAATAGACATGGAATAATGGAAAGAGTCCTAAACATAGAATCAAAACACTGGCTCTAATTTAAGTTTAATTGTTAATTAGCTGTTTGACTTTTAGCAAGTCTCTTAACCTCTCTGAGAATTTACTTCTCCATCTATAAAAATGGGATGTTGGACCATAATATTCCCAAGATTGTTTAGATTTCTAAACTTCTGTAATTTTATGATGGAGGACCGTGATATTCTGTAACGCCAGTTGTCCTAAAGGGCTATTGAGGTTGGGATTATTTGTTTCTTTAAGATATAGTCCGAGACTGCTAAGATTTTTCTAGCTATTGTGTTGGTTTTAAAAGTTTCTTCTATTCCATGGTTTGCAAACTGTAGCCTCTGGGCCAAACTTGACCTGCCACCTGTTTCTGTAAATAAAATTTTATTGGAACTCAGCCACGCTCCTTCATTTACACATTGGTCTGTGGCTTATTTTGAGCTGCACGGGTGAAGTTGAGTCGTCACAACAGAGAACGTGTGATCCATGATGCCTAAAATGTTTTCTTTCTGATCCTTATCTTTATAGGAAAAGTTTGCCAACCTCTGCTTGATTCTTTTTTTTTTTTTCCTACTCTGTCACTTTTCATTGTAATCACTCTCTCTCCTTCCAGGAACCCGTTTTAATTTACCATATCTACCTGGCTAGAGGTTAAGAAACCAGACAATACAACCGATTAGAGTTGTGTTCAAAGTAAGAGTTAATCGGTTCTGGACAGAAGTTCAAGGGGACAGCACTGGGCTGAGTGCGCTGAGTGCATGAGCCTGTTAGCCACCGAGAGGCCCTTCTTTCTCACTGAAATGTCTGGGTCATTGTGGAGAGCTGGCGTGCTGCAGCCCACGGGGTCACAAAGGGCTGACTCTTTGTGAGTTGACATGACTTGGCAACTGAACACACACCACACATTCCAGGTAGTTGAAGTCTTTCCACAATTTGAAATTGCTAGAAACAGTTGCTTTTAGGTTGCTGACCATGATCACGGATTGGCCATAAAAGTTCCTCCGAGTATGTGCCACTTCATATGTGTGACATCTCCTATCATGGTGAGCCTCAGTACCGGAGTCGTGAACTGAACCCGAGATCAAGTTTAGACCCTCCTCAGCCATCCCGTGACTGTCTGACTTTGGGCCGTCAGTCCCTTTAGAAGCCTGCTTGTTCGTCTGTGAAGTGGGAACGACATTCACTACCATACATCGTAGGATGCGCTGCAGGGGCTCTGCGTTCAGCTCCTCCCTCAGCTGTGCTTCCATCGCTTGGGTGGAGCAGGTGTGAGACCTGGACCAAGTTATGAACATGAAATGGGCCACAGCCATGGTGGGCAAGACCACCACGCCTTAAAAATTACCAGGTGACTCCAAGTGTTCCCCCTCATTCTGACACCCCGGTGAGTAATCCTTGCCAGAGTGGTGGATAGGCTGAGCTCCTGATAAAGCCAAATTTTGACTCCCTGCTAGGCCCTTATTCCTGTGACTAGTTCAATGGTTGGTAAAGTGAAGGAGTTGGGGTGAGGGGAAGAGGCAGACCTTCCTGGGTCCCTAGTTGTAATAGCATCCACCCCAGTGGTGGGGCTAGTGGTAAAGAACCCACCTTCCAATGCAGGTAGACGTAAAAGACACGGGTTTGATCCCTGGGTCGGGAAGATCCCCTGGAGGAGGGCATGGTGATCCACTCCAGTATCCTTGCCTGGAAAATGTCATGGACAGAGGAGCCTGGTGGGCTGCAGTCCACGGGGCCGCAAAGAGTTGGGCGCGACTGAGTGACTCACACTTACTTACTCGGGAGACAGAAGGAGGCAGGCTACGGGTGCGGCGGAGCTGGGCCACAGTCCCCGATGCTCACCAGGATGACCACGCCTTTCCGTCCCTGCTGCTCTTTCCCTGACTCTGAGGCTCCACCTACTCCTCATCTCCATCTCTTTTGCCCTGTTGCTGCCCTTGGATAATCTGGATCAGACTGGGGGAACTGAAAAGGCAGACTGATCTACAGCTCTGCTTGAAGGTTTTCCTCGAAGGGGCTGAACCATCCATGTTCCAAGATGCATAAGCTTCCTTTTCTTTGGCTGCTTGGTTCAATATCTTTTTAAAAAGTTAATTAATTTTTGTTGTTGTATACTCGCTTTGCAGTGTTGCGTGAACTTCAACACGGGTGAACACTCACATTGATGTATATGGTCCTGGTGGTGGTGGTTTAGTTGCTAAATTGTATCCAACTCTTGTGACCTCATGGACGGTAGCCCGCCAGGCTCCTCTGTCCATGGGATTCTCCAGGCAAGAATACTGGAGTGGGTTACCATTTCCTTCTCCAAGGGATCTTCCCAACCAAGGGATCAAAGCCGTGTGCCCGCACCGCAGGCGGGGTCTTAACCGCTGGACCACCACGGGCTTCCCCCTTCCAGAATCTTAAAATCCAGAAGGAGGAGCTTATTACGCTGATGGTGGAAAGAAGAGCGTCTGGGGGGAGGGCGCCGTGCGAGCCAAGACCACGAGGCCGATGAAGGGGTCCTGGCTGGTTTGTGGGACTGTGGCGGCAGGAACGTTTGGGGGAGCAGGGCCCAGTGGAGGCCCCTGGAGCTGATCTGATGGGGTCGGTGGCTGGATTTATTTATGGGAAACCTCGGGCTGGGGTCAGTCCTGGAGGCCGAGTGAGTGAAGGCCCTGGGCTAGACGAGATCAAGCGAAGATGAAGATGACGTTCTGGTGCATTGGATGGAAGTGGGAGGGACAAGGAGGTCTTGGGATGCTGACACAGTCTCGGAGGAGGACTTTACTAAGATGAGAGGCACTTGACGGAGGAGTGGGAGAGAGGACAGACTGGGGGGGGCGGACTTAACTTCTGCTTTGGAATGAGGTGCCCCAGGGGCAGAGGCACCTTTTGGAGCTAACATGAACTGGGGTAACCTTTCTTGTCCCCACCACTCGGGAATCACACTTAGCACGCTCTGAAAAACGACCAGCCTTCTTGCTCACATGGGACTCTTCCCTGGATACCACTTTGTACCTGGGTTTATACCATGTCACCCCTTTGGTAAACGCTTACCGGAGGTGCTCGGTGAATATCTGGTGATGGCTTGTCTGCTCCGAGCATCCTCAGCTTGTTCACAGAGCTTGACTCTGAAGCAGGAACTCTGTGGGTAAGGGGAAGAGAGGCAAATGAAGAGGGATTTGGTTTTTTTGGGGTGTGTGTGTGTGTGTGTGTGTGTGTGTGTGTGTGTGTGTGGTGTTGATGATGAAGTGGCTATTTTTCTAAAAAGAGACTTCAGCTGAGTGGGGAGGATGGAATGAAAGTGAAACTGACTTGAGGGACACGTCTAGACATCTGGGTCCTGCCCGCTCTTTCTTGTCCTCCAGACACAGCGTCTCGGGTCGGCTCGACTCTCTAGACTCCGAGGCTAGCGGCCAAGAAAAGGGAGTCAGGGTCCCACCTGCACACCCGTCTTCCCTTCCCTTTGCTGTCTTTTTTCCCTCCCTGTTCTTTTATCCCCACCTTAGAGAAGAAAAGGCGAAGTTTCCTGGAGGGAAGGGGAGGAGAGTGAAGCTGAGAGCTCCACTCTGAGGTCTCGGGCCCGGGGATAGCGTTTGCACCACGTCGCTGCAGTCACACACGAACCCGAATGAGTCATGAGTATTTCATGCCCCGAAAACCAGCAGGACTTCCATCATTTTCAGCGCATTGTCCCGGTGTTCCGGAAGACGAAAGCTGGTGATGGCGGTACCTCTTCTTAACTCAGAAGTGCCTTTCCGTGACCTGTCCCGTCTCCCCAGCTGGTGGTTTTTGACAAAGCAAACTAGTGAGGGTGGCATCTTATGATTTTAAAAGGTAAGCATTTGTTGCATTTTTAAAAATATATAAGTTATTTCTTCCCTGTAGGAAAGTAAAGAAATCTGTGATAAAAATAATAATTAAATGCTGACAGTGCTAAATTTCTACTCAGCGTGAGCTGGCAGCAGCTTCATACCAAAACATTAGGTCATTGGAAGAAAAAAAAAAATCTGATTAAATACCTCTGTAGGCTTTCCTGATTAGCTGTTCTTAAAACGCGTCCATGACAGTAATGAAAGGGTGTAATTTGACAGCCGCAATTTACTCTTGGGAAAAAAAAGGTAAAAGGGAATGGTGCGCCTGAGTGAGAGTTTTTCCAGGAATTTCTTGTTGGTCTTTACTAGTGGAGTTTGTTTCATAGTTATTAGTTTCTGGCAGTTTCGGAGAGCCCCCCAGCTGAAAAGCTGATTGTGTAACTGGGATGAGGGCTGAGGGACAGTTTCAATGCCAGCCTTCCTTTTTCTTTTTTTGTCTTCCGCAGGCAGCAGGATTCGTATTTCTGGGGTTAAATGACCTTGACACAAGCAGGTTTGGGAAACACAGTGTGGGTCGTGGAGATTCTTATCCCGTGCATTAATTTTCTGTGTCTGGCGGCTCGCAGTGTCTCTTTGTATTAACTCGCCATGGCGTGAGGGCTGCAGGCCAGATTTGATGTGAAGATGCAGTGATTATGTGGCATATGGTAAAGGCAGGGACCACTGCTAATCACTCTTTTCCCTTTCTCCTTGACTTCTACTGGTGATGGGAGGGTTCTTGAATCTGCAAGTGTTTTCCTCTTTCAGCCCCATCACGCTCTCCCCATTAGTAGATGTTTGAGCAGATGATTTTCTTAGCTGGGGTGTGATGGAGCACGAGTTTTAAACCTGAAAGAGGACGCGCTGCTCGCTTAGGTTAAAATGCTCTATTTCAGCGACGAGGACGCTGGGTGCACGGAGGTCCAGCTGAGGAGTGGCCGCAGAGTGGAGCCTGGAACTCGGGTCCCCAGACCCCAGGGCTGCTGGTGTTTCCCTTGCTGTCACGTCCCAGAGGCTGTAGTGAAGCCAGTGTATTCATGCCCTCAGCTGCTCTAACAAAACGTACCACAAGTGAAAGTGACAGTGAAGTCAAAGTGAAAGTCGCTCGGTTGTGTCTGACTCTTTGCGACCCCATGGACTGTACAACCCATGGAATCTCCGGGCCAGAACACTGGAGTGGGTAGCCTATCCCTTCTCCAGGGGATCTACCCGACCCAGGGATCGAACCCGGGTCTAAGAGCTGTGATGACCGAGTGGTTAAGGCATTGGACTCGAACCCGGGTCTCCTGCCTTGCAAACTGAGGGACTTTTAAAAAATTCTTTTAAATTAAAAAATACATTTTTATTTATTTGGCTGTGCCACGTCTTAGTCCTGGCATGCGGGATCTTCGTTTGCAGCATGTGGGATCTAGTTCCCTGATGAAGGATCAAACCTGGGCTGCCTGCCCTGGGAGTGCAGTCTTAGCTACTGGACCACTAGGGGTAACTTTAATCACCAGGGAAGTGGCTTTAATTAAGGCAACAGAAACTTTTTCTCTATATTCTGGAGGCTGGCAATCCGAGATTGAGGTCTTGGCCGTGCTCCGCAGACTGCAGGCTCTGTGGGACCCTCCCGGGCTGTCTCTAGCTTCTGGTAGCACTGCTGGTCCTCAGCGTTCCCAGGCAGCAGAGCTCCAGTCTCTGCCCCCAGCATCACCTGCCTTTCTCCTTGGGTGCGTCTGAGTCTTTTCTCTCTTCATAAGGGCACCTCTCACACTGGATTCAGAGCCTACCTTACCCCAGCAAAACATCATCTTAACTAATTGCATCTACGAGTTTCTGAATAAGGTCATGTTCTGAGGTCTGGGGAGTTCGGGCTTCTGTGTGGTTTTGGAGGGGACACAGTCCGACACAGAACGGGTGGGCTTGGGTAAGGCTCTCCACGGGAGGGTTTTGGAGCCGTCGAAGGGCGATGAGTCATCATCACCTTCAGCTGTACTCTGGGAGCGTGTTCTGTCTTGATGCCTTTCCTGTCAAGTGCAGGAACCTGAGTCTTCTCCGTTTATTATTAATGAGGAGGATATGTAGTTTCACTTTTTAGCAGGGAGTGAGAGCGTGTGAGTCAACCCGAGGATTAGCCACAGAAAAAGGATAAAGTTAGAAACAATTCAGAGACAAGATTTGAGCTGCAGACATTATTATGGAGATGCTCTGGGTTCTTTTTCCGTCTCATTAAAGTCCTTCAGTTTGGAGAGTTGGTTCTATTTATTCTTACGCGTGCTCAGTCGCTCAGTCGTATACTAGTTCTATATTTATTTATAATTTAGAATAATTATAATTTAGAATATACAGTAATTTATTCTATATTACTTATTCTGTAATTTATTCAGCAGTCACAATTATCCTACTTGTCTCCTTAAATATTATTTTTTTCACTCTCCCCTCACTCTAAATTTAGGCTTCCATCATAGCTCAGTTGGTAAAGAATCCGCCTGCAATGCCCAGAGACTCTGGTTCAATTCCCAGGTGGGGAAGATCTGCTGGAGAAGGGATAGGCTACCCATTCCAGTATTGATGCTTCCCTTGTGGCTCAGCTGGTAGAAAATCCGCCTGCAGTGCGGGAGACCTGGGTTCGATCCCTGGGTTGGGACGATTCCCCTGCAGAAGGGAGGCTTCCATGGACTGTATAGTCCATGCACTCGCAAAGAGGACATGACTGACCAACTGTTACTTTCAGTTTTTCACTCTAAATTCACCTTCTGGAAAGCGTGAAATTTGATTTTATTATTTATTCGTTTATTTGGCTGAGTTGGGTCTTAGTCTCCGTCTGCAAGTTCTTTCATTATAGCAAGCAGGCTTAGTTGTGGCATGTGGAGTCTTATTAATAATCCCCCCACCAGGGACTGAACCTACGGCCCCTCGTTGGAAGATGGATGTCTAACCACTGGACCACCAGGGAAAGCTGAACATTTTCCTTCCTTCCGTCCTGTTGCGCTCCAGACGGAGCTCATCACGGCGCCCGTTTCCTGCCGTGGCTGTCTCCCGAGCTCGCCCTGCCAAGCCTCTTTCAGACCACACGGACCCACCGGCTGACCTGCAGACGTCCGTCGGACCGTCCGCCTTCACGCTCCGCCGTGGCTCCTTTGGCTGTGTTCAGCATCCCCTCTCCTCTCCGCCCTTCGGACACTAGCTGCCCTCGAAGCCCCGATCGCCCCCCATCCGTGGGTACTGCCCAGACAGGAGGTGATCTCCTGAGCGAACGCCTGTAGGACTGCTTGTCAGGAGCGCGCAGGCGGCCTTTCCTGCTCTCCCCAGAGGAGCCGTGAGCGAGCAGCCACGGGCCCTGCCTCCTAGCGTGGATCTGCCATCGCGACTGCGTGTGGCCGTGGGGCATGTCAGTGCTGCCTGCCTCGTCCTGGTTCTGTGAGGATCCAGTGAGATAGAAGCTTCAAGTTACGTGAAACCCGTCTTTGAGGAGTACTACCGAAATATTCATTTCTTTCTGGCTGCACTGGGCCCTCACTGCCATGCCCGGGCTCCTCTCCAGGGGCGGCGCCCCGGCTTTTCATGGCCGGGGCTTCTTTTGTTGTGGAGCACGGATTCTAGAGCATGTGGGTGCAGTCGTTGGGGCATGCGAGCCTGGCTGTCTCTTGGCACGTCGCGTCTCCCTGGACCAGAGATTGAACCCAGCTGCCCTGCACTGCAAGGTGGATTCGTAACCACAGGGCCACCAGGGAGATCTGACTATTTAAACAGTGATTACTTAACGCACCTCGATTTACTCATCTGTCAGTCGGTCAGTCAGTTGCTCAGTCGTGTCCGACTCTGTGCGACCCCATGGACCGCAGCACGCCAGGCCTCCCTCTCCATCACCAGCTCCCGGAGTTTACTCAGACTCATGTTCATCGAGTCAGTGACCCCATCCAACCATCTCATCCTCTGTCGTTCCCTTCTTCTCCTGCCCTCAATCTTTCCCAACATCAGGGTCTTTTCCAATTAGTCAGTTCTTCACATCAGGTGGCCAAAATATTGGAGTTTCAGCTTCAGCATCAGTCCTTCCAATGAATATTCAGGACTGATCTCCTTTAGGATGGACTGGTTGGATCTCCTTGCAGTCCAAGGAACTCTCAAGAGTCTTCTCCAACACCACAGTTCAAAAGCATGAATTCTTCAGTGCTCAGCCTTCTTTATAGTCCAACTCTCACATCCATACATGACCACTGGAAAAGCCATAGCCTTGACTAGACAGACCTTTGTTGGCAAAGTAATGTCTCTGCTTTTTAATATGCTGTCTAGGTTGGTCATAACTTTCCTTCCATGGAGTAAGCGTCTTTTAATTTCATGGCTGCAATCACCATCTGCAGTGATTTTGGAGCCCAGAAAAATAAAGTCAGCCACCGTTTCCACTGTTTCGCCATCTATTTGCCATGAAGTGATGGGACTGGATGCCATGATCTTAGTTTTCTGAATGTTGAGCTTTAAGCCAACTTTTTCACTCTACTGTTTCACTTTCATCAAGAGGCTCTTTAGTTCTTCTTCACATTCTGTCATAAGGGTGGTGTCATCTGCATATCTGAGGTTATTGATTTTCTCCCGGCGATCTTGATTCCAGCTTGTGCTTCCTCCAGCGTTTCTCATGATGTACTCTGCATTTAAGTTAAAGAGCAGGGTGACAATATACAGCCTTGACATATTCCTTTTCCAATTTGGAACCAGTCGGATGTTCCATGTCCAGTTCTAACTGTTGCTTCCTGACCTGCATACAGATTTCTCAGGAGGCAGGTAGGGTGGTCTGGTATTCCCATCTCTTTCAGAATTTTCCACAGTTTGTTGTGATCCACACAGTCAGAGGCTTTGGCCTAGTCAATAAAGCAGAAATAGATGTTTTTTTGGAATTCTCTTGCTTTATTGATAATCCAGTGGATGTTGGCCATTTGATTTCTGTTTCCTCTGCCTTTTGTAAATCCACCTTGAACATCTGGAAGTTCATGGTTCACTTACTGTTGAAACCTGGCTTGGAGAATTACTCATCTCTAAAATGGAACTATTAATCAGTAGTACTTGGTGAGTATTAATATGATAAAGCCCACGGGACAGTACCCTGGAGAAGGAAATGGCAACCCACTCCAGTGTTCTTGCCTGGAGAATCCCATGGACAGAGGAGCCTGGGGGGCTACAGTTCATGGGGTCGCAAAGAGGCGGACACGACTGCGTGACTGACGTCTGGGACAGCACCTGACTCCGGAGGCGGTCACCCTCACCTCCTCGTGGTCAGTGTCTTCAGACGGGACCGTGGCCCCGTTCGGTGTGGGCTGAACTTTGGCGCCTCTTCTTGCATAGGATGGAAGCTTGTCGCAGACGCTCTGTAAGCACTTGCTGGCTGAATTGTGAGTTCCAGTCTTCCTGTGTGCGGTACTCACATTCACTTTTTTTCCTCTCTTTTCCCAAGACATTAAAATTCCCACTGATCACGCTTGGGCCTGGAAGTTTTTAAATGAATAGAAATCAACTCTGACAGCAGTGTTGATTTGGGCTCCAAGCCTAAATTAGTCTGATAGGTGAATCGCTGTGGTAATGCAGATGTCATCTTTCGAAAGCGGTCCAAATTCACTTTCTTTTGACGCCTCCTCATCAGGATGTAACACGGGCATGTTTTGAAACGGAACATCCTCTGTTAGTTTAATTGAGCGCAGGTTTGACAGCGTCAAGGTTTGTGCCGGGTCCTCGAGGTAACCCTGTGAAGGCACGGTCTACAGACGGGTGGGATAGAGCATTTCTGTTCTGTCTTCCGGTCCCAGGTCTGGGGTAAGGTGACATTCCCTGTCATCTGAGTGGAGGCTGTGCCTCCTGTCTCCCTGAGCTCACACTCAGGGCTGGTTTCAGCCCGAAGACGCCTGGACCCCCATACCTGTCATTTATTACCCACCTCCTTTCCAGCTGGCCTAGGCATGCTGTTCAGTCGCTAAGTCATGTCCGACTCTTTGCAACCCCATGGACTGCAGCACGCCAGGCTTCCCCGTCCTTCACTGTTTCCCGGAGTTTGCCCAAACTCATATCCATTGAATTAGTGATGCCATCCAACCATCTCATCCTCTGTCACCTGCTTCTCCTCCTGCCCTCAATCTTTCCCAGCGTCTGGGTCTTTTCCAATGAGTCAGCTCTTGGCACCAGGAGGCCAAAGTATTGCAGAAGATTCCAGCCCCACAGTTTGAAAGCATCAGTTCTTCGGTGCTCAGCCATCTCACATCCATTCGTGACTACTGGAAAAACCATAGTTTTGACTAGACGGACCTCTGTAGGCAAAGTGATGTCTTTGCTTTTTAATATGCTGTCTAGGTTGGTCACAGCTTTTCTTCCGAGGAGCAAGTGTCCTTTCATTTCGTGGCTGCAATCTAGGCATGGGCATGGTAGGTGTTGCATGATCTAAATAATCTGGAGCACCTCTGTTGGAGGTTTCTGAGCTGAGACTCTGTCTGGAGGACAGAGAGCAAAGTCAGGCAGAGGAGCCTGGCTTCCCGTGTCGGCTTGTCTGGTGGTCGGCTCTGTGGTCCTGAGAAAGTTAGTTACGGCCTCAGGGCCCTGTGTGAAGCGCTTATCCCGGTAACTGGCACGCAGGACACATTCAATAAGTGGTGTAACCAGTTTTCTCTTTCTTCTGAATTTCCTCGGAGATAACAGAACGTAAATCACCTGCAAGCAAGTAATACTTGCTGGGTGGTGCAATTTTGGGTCCGTAACCATAAGTCATTGTAAAGTAACGAGACTCAGACTTATAAACCGGCGCGAGAGTCGCTTCTAAAATCAGCGACAAGTTTACCGCTGTTCCTAAAGCATAAAGCCCAGGGCTAGAGTTTTGGTGCCCAGAGCCTCTGTATCAGGACGGAGCTGGATGCGGAACCGAGGGGCAGGGCGTGGTTGCCCCTCGTTGCCTCCAGTCAAGACAGGCGGGCTGAGGGGTGGCCCCCGTTCTTCCTTCTGTGACCCGGGGGAGGCACGTGGCCACGTCCTGGTCTTGCTGATGCTCGTGATGGGCTTGTGCCGGGAAGAGTCGCTGGGCAGACCCTCACTGTCTTGGAGAGACCACCTCTCCCCGCAGGTTGTGTTTGAACTAGCGTAGTGGCCTCTTTCTCCTCAGAGAGCATCTCCGCTCTTTCCTGACCCCCTCCGTTCAGGGTTGAGGGGAACTTGGCTTCCGGACCCGATTTGTACACGGAAGTCCAGATACGTCGTATAGAAAGTGACAGTCCTGGCTTTGTTACTGGTTTTTGTTTCACTTACTCGTTCGTGGCCGCGCCGGGCCTTCGTGGCTGCGTGTAGCCTTTTCTCCAGCTGCAGGAGGCGGCCGCTCCATCGCGGTGAGCGGGCTCTCCGCAGTGGCTTCTCCTTGCGGAGCTCGGGCTCCGGGGCCCGGACTTGAGTCGTGGTGGTGGGCGGGCTCGGGGCCTGTGGCTTGTGGGTCTAGTCGCTCCGCAGGATGTGGTGTCTCCTGGACCGGGGACTGAACCTGTGGCCTCCGCAATGGCAGGCGGGCTCTCAGCCCCTGGACCAGAAAAGTCCATCCTATGACCTCGTCGTTGCACTTTCTTACCTTCCGGCAGAGCTGTGTCTTCCTCTGGTGCTGAAAAGCCAAGCGGGCGTCTTAAGTGAGGATGGAGAGGCGTTTCGAGGTCAGAGCGGCCGAAGCCTGCTCTGAGGCGAACCGGTTGCGGGGATGCAGCGAGCGTCTCAGAGGGCGTGAGCCCTCAGCTGCTCCCCCCTCGCACCCGCCTGCGGTCGCCCCTGCCTCCTGGGTGGATCCGCAGGGCCCGCTCGTGACTGCTTTGCCGGTCCTGTGTCCCTCGCCCCCGCGTGGCCCGGTGTGCCAGGCCCGGGCACTCGCCTCCCCGAGGACGGGCCTGCCGCAATCCTCGGACGGAACGTCACCCGGGCAGGGCCTGAGGACGTCCGCGGCGGAAGCCCTGTTGCCCTGACCTTGGCCTTGACCTTGGTTCTCTTCTCTGCTGTGTCCCCGTGCTCTTCGAGACCCCGGTGACTGCAGCCCGCCAGGCTCCTCTGTCCGTGGGATTCCCCGGCAAGAATCCTGGAGCGGGCTCCATGCCCTCCTTCAGGGGTCTTCCCCGCCCAGGGATCGAACCCGCGGCTCTTATGTCTCCTGCACTGCAGGCGGGTTCTTTAGCACGAGTGCCTCCCGCGAAGCCCAAGCTGGCTCTCTTTATCGGTTCCCTAACCTGGTTCCAACCCTGTTTCTGAGCCCGAGCCTCCCGCTTGCCCGGCCCTGTGCAGACCCTACCTTTCAGGATCAGCCCAGCAGAGGGACCCTGCTCACCTCCACCCCCTGCCCCTCAGCTTTGAGTTCCTGGTTCACTCAGCCTGTTTTCTTTCTTCTCACTGCCTCTTCCCTGCACTAACTCACTTGCTCTCTGCCCTCTATGCTTTGTACACATGGAGATAATTCATGTAGGTTTTAGCCGTATGTTCCTGGCCAAGGTAGATAGAGAGAGATGTCTTTAGAAGTATGAGCGAGTCTGTCTTTGTTGTCCCATCAATAACGACACATGGTGAATTTTTACATCTTAAACTGCACAACCTGGCCAGAACCCAGACTGAGACTTGAGCCCACTCACTGTCTGTTAATTGAGATCACACACTTGGTCTCAGGACTTCGTGAAGCTCAGGTTCTTAATGTCTCACTGCAGAAAGAATTCAGTGAGAGACAAAAGTGTTCGGTAAGAAGTCGATGTATCTAGAGAGGTCCACCCTCCAGAGACAGATACAGTCGGTCTCAAAAGGCAAGAACGGCTTTGAAGGCACACACTGACATGGACAAAGCGTGCTCTATCTCAGAAGGCGAGAGGCCTCGAAATGTGGTGCGATTAGTTTTTATGGGCTGGATAATTTCATAGGCTATTGAGTGGGATTATGATTCCAACTTTTAGGGGGAAGGAGCAGAGGTGTCCAGGAAATTGGGCCACCACCTGCATTCTGAGCTTTTGTGGTTGCCTCGGCCTGTGATGGTTAGGGTTAGGGTTAGGGTTAGGGTTAGGCGGGTATGTCATTTAGATGCTAATGTACTAAGTGAGCCTGTCCTGAGGCTCAGGGCCCCCTGGAGGTCACACCCCTGCCATCGTGGACCCAGGAGCTTCTGACCGGTTTCATCACGTTCTCAGGGGTGTCAAGACTTCCCTGGTGGCTCAGTCGGTAGAGAATCTGCTTGCCTTGCAGGAGACCCCGGTTCGATCCTTGGGTCGGGAAGATCCCCTGGAGCAGGGCATGGCAGCCCACTCCAGTCTTCTGTCCTGGAGAATCCCCATGGACAGAGGAGCCTGGCGGGCTACAGTCCACGGGGTCACGAAGAGTCAGACACGGCTGAGAGGATTGAGCACGCATGCCGGAGTGTGTCATTCTTTTAAAGGTCCTGCCCTGTCCCCTTCCCTCCTGAAAGTGAAGTCGCTCAGGCGTGTCCGACTCTTTGCAACCCCATGAACTGTAGCCCACCAGGCTCCTCTGTCCATGGAATTTTCTAAGCAAGAATACTGGAGTGGGTTGCCAATTCCCTTCTCCAGGGGATCTTCCAGACCCAGGGATTGAATCCGATCTCCTGCTTTGCAGGCAGATTCTTTACTACCGTCTGAGCTAACAGGGAAGCCCTTCCCTCTTATTTTACATCTGTCATGTTCCTCTATATTAATTTTTAAATTTTAAAGTAATTTTGTCTGTTGACTAAAAAGATGTATACCATGACAGCTGCAAGTTAAGCTTTATTTGGGGCAAGATGAGGACTGCAGCCTGGGAGACAGCACCTCAGACAGCTCTGGGAAACTGCTCCACAGAGGCAGTGGGGGAAGGTCAAGATATAAGATGTTGGTGAAGGGGAAGTTCAGTGCAATCGCTACTCATTTTACAAAAGGTTTGCTGCCAGTCACGAGGAGCTGATGTCACCGCGAAGGGATTTAGTGCTTCTTTAGATATGAGGAGATTCGAGGACGGGGATCGTGAAATCAGTTCCTGAAAACACCTTAGCTGTGTGAAGACCTACTCCACCAGTTTCCCTGGAGCAGAGTGCCCGGCTCTCCACTCTGAGCGCCCCTCGGGGGTGCTGGCGGCCGGCAGCTCAGGGTTCAGTCTCCGGAGACGGATGAAGAATGCCCTTGTTGTTCTTCACGCGACAGCAGATACTCTTGGCGAGTGCCAGTTTGTAGTTGACATGTCTGTACTTGCTGTTTTTGTCTTACGTTTTGGCTTTAGTACCCAACTTCTGCATAACATGAGCTCACCTTTTGCGTGACGTTAAGCTTTGCCTTCGGCACTGGCCCTGCCCCGGTGGGTGGATCTAATGCCGCAGACCTGCTCTAACCGGCCAACCAGGCGGAGTCGGGCTGGAGGGCGGGACACGGGCCGCTCTCAGGCCTGGCTGGCTGAAGCCAGGGGTGGTGCCCCCCAAAGTGGTTTCACTTCTCTGAGCGTGGTCCACCTTTCAGGTGTTGAGCAGAACCGCACCTCTCATCCTCCTCACCTGTGGGCCCGGGCCTCCAGCAGGCACCAGGGCATTTCTGCATAATCCCGACATGCTTGGTCTCCCAGCATTTTTCCACAGGGTGAATACTAACCTTTCACTAAGAGTGGAAATTAGGGGGAGAGTTCTGTGGAAAGGGCTGCCTTTGAAGGGAATAGATGTTCTGAACTGTTAGCTCTTCCATTGTGTCCGACTCTCTGCGACCCCAGGGACTGTGGCCTGGCTGGGTTCCTCTGTTCCTGGGATTCTCCAGGCCAGAAGACTGGAGTGGGTTGCTGTAACTGAACTAGAGGATGAAATGAACACCTTTCACTAGAGGCATCAGCTCAGATTTGTGAAATAACACTCATCATGTGCCCTGGTCACTGGCCTTGAAGATGGTCAACACCTTGGGTGACAGTCTCCAGAGTTTCGGATGGAAGTCCTGTGTGGTGCAAGAGTGTCTGCCCGCCACACTCCCCACCTGCCCAAACCCAGCCTGAACCTCCGCAGGATCCACCAAGCCCTTTCCTCCCCAGAAGGGTCCGGTGGCAGCCAACCAGGCCCTCAGAGGCAGCTCCGATTGTATTTTTCCTCCTTCTGCTTTTGTCCCCATCGCTAACAGCTCTGGATTCCCCTGCCTGACCGCCCTCCCCACCCGCCCAAGATGGGGCAGAACAAGGTTTTCCAGCTTGTTTGGGTCCTTCCTGTCTCTTTTCCCAAATTATCGGGGTATCCTCTGCCCCAGAGCCCCTTTCTGGTAGACCAGAGACCAGCTCCCCAGGGAGAGGCTAGAGCGTAGCTGGGAATCAGTATCCCGGGTTGAACCCAGAAGCGCTCCTTGTCAATAGCACCAAATTCACCGGCCCCTGTGGCTCGTGACCGTCTCCTCCTCCGCCCTCTGAGGGCTCCTCCTTCTGCCCCTTTATAGGAGCTTGCATCCTGATTCTCCCCCCCCGAGCATTCAGCATGGGAGGTCCCCTCCAGGTCCCCTCTCCGGGGAGGGTGCATCCGTCCTCGTCTGTCCCTCCACCTGGCACTCAGCCCTTCCAGGGAGCTGATAACAGACTGATGGGCAAGAGAGTCAGTGCTTGTCTTGGCTTTGGCCTGAACCACAGAAGGAGAACAAGTGAAATTTTAGTTTCCCTTATTGCTGAACACTGGCCAGGTAAACAGAAAATGCAAAGTTATCATTAGAAAAAAAAGAGACTTACTTTCTTTTTTCATCTTTTCTTCAATCTAAAAGGCATTTTAATGTAGTTGACACCTGCGTGAATGCACGCACACATCATTCGACTGAAAGGTAACCTACACGAATTCTAGTCTTGGCTGTAAACCGCTGGTGAGCTCTTTGGTCAGACCTTTAGACAATCAAAATCTTGACTTCCCTGCCTATAAAATGGGAGAATATTTTTATGCATCCTTACCAGCTTATTGCAATTATTTTTTAGCGTTTTATTTTAAATTTATTGCTGTATAGTTGATTTACGGTGTTGTGTTATTAATAGCTTCAGGTGTGTAGCAAAATGAATTAGTTGTGCATATACATATGTCCCCTCTTCTTTAGATTCAATTCCTACGCAGGTCGTTAGTGTTGAGTAGAGTTCCCCGTGCTCTGCTGTAGGTTCTTATTAGTTATTTATTTTTTGTGTAGCAGTATGTATATGTCAATCCCCTCCCCTTTGTCCTCCGACAGCCATGAATATGTAATCTACATGTGTAATTCTTTCTATTGTGTAGATAAGTTCATTTGTACCTGCTTTTTTTTTTTTATATTCCACATATAAACAATATCATATGACATTTGTCTGTCTCTGTCTGACTGTTTTCACTTAGTATGATAATCTCAGGTCCATCTGTGTTGTTGCAAATGGCATTATTTTGTTCTTTTTTATGGCTGAGTAATATTCCATTGCATGTAGGTACTACATCTTTATCCATTCTTCTGTTGATGGGCAGTTATTAAATTAGATAATATATGAATGGGCTTAAAGAACTACAAAGAACTATACAAAAGACCAGTGTGGATATTATCTGCTAGATCCAAAAGCAGCTAGAGGCTGCCTTTGATGATAAAAAAAAAGCAAGTGGCAGAAAGTCACTTAAGATATGAACATGCAGTTGACAGGGAAGAAAATGAATGGGTCTTCAAGATATGAAAAGATCCTTACCCTCCCTGCTGATAAGAGAAATAGAAACTGAAACTTTAGGAGATCATGTTTACTTGTCGGTTCTCTCTCTCTTAGTCACTAAGTCATGTCCAACTCGCGACCCCATGGACTGTGGCCCGCCAGGCTCCTCTGTCCATGGGATTCTCCAGGCAAGAATACTGGAGTGGGCTGCCACTTCCTTCTCCAGGGGACCTTCCCCACCCAGGGATCAAACCCAGCTCTCCTGCACTGCAGGCAGACTCGTTGCCAACTGACCTATGAGGGAAGCCACACTTGTCAGGTTGGTGACGTTCAAAACAGTTGGTAGTGCGGTGTTAGCCAAAGTGAGGAGGAGACTCGCCTTGCTGGGGGCGGGGGTGGTGTATGGATTGATACAGTTGCTAGAAAGACACATTGGGAAAGTTAACTGAAATGAAGATGCTTAATTTGGGGCAAGCAGCTCCATTTCTTGAAATTTATCCAACAAATGAGCTTGCCCTTGTGCGAAATAAGGCATCTCTGTATTTACTGAGCGGGAATGACTTTGAAGATATTTTAAGTGAAAAATGCCAAGTGCAGTTTACAAAAACACAGTTTTTTTGTCTTTTAACAAAGGAAAGGACTGCTAATATTTGCATAGATTATGTCTGAAAGGATACACCAGATTTACATCATTGTTTTAGGGTTTTTTTCTTTCTTTTCTTTGTCCCCCACCCCACCTCCAACTTTGGTAGTAATTGGTATTTTTTGTTTGTTTACTGCCCAGGAGTAGAATTGGGTGGCTGGTGACAGGGGTGATGAGATTACTTACTTTTCACTGCATATCCTTTCTAACTTTTTGAATTTTGTCCATATGCAGCCATTACCAATTTTTTTTTTTAATTGAAACAAAACGGAAGTAAACAAAAAGTCAAAGTGAACAGCAAAGCATTATAGATAGAGCCCCAACTCTATTTTCTTCTTGCTAAAATAAAGCAACATAAAATGAAAGGAAGAAAGTCACTTAAGAGGAATTGCTCAGGTTTTTTTGTTTTGTTTTTTCCTGCCCTTTTCCATGCTTGACTTTCATATGCCTCTCTGAGAGTATTTTCCTTTCACTCTTTGGGAAACTAACTTGAGCTGGCTCCTTCCAACTGCAAAAAGAGATTTTATTTCATGATTCTAATGAAGCAAACGGTGGTGTCTGTGCTCTCCCCTTGATCTGCCAATCTTTATTTCTAAGATCTGAATAACCCTTGAAAAGTTGTGAGCATCAGCCCCAACCTAGATATTCATTTTCCCTGACTTCCCAACGAGCAGTGGCGTTGGCTGGAAAGGACCCGTGGGGCCTGCCACCCAGGGATTCATCCCCAGGGTCATTAAATAGCTGTTCAGGAGCTGCGGGTCCTAATTGGGTACTGAACGTCTTGTTAGGAGACAAGTTCTGTGTTTCTGTTTTATTAGGAATTACAAGTTGTGTGTGTGGGGATTATACCTCCTGCGTTCTGCTTTCTTTATTTTTACATGTTGTTTAAGCAAAGGGTCCCTAATTGGGCTTGTCTTTTAACTTGATTAACCCACAAGCACTGCTCTATAGAGTTCTGCCTTACCAAACTGTCCCCTTTGTGTGGTCATGGGGAGCTGTGTGTCCTCATTGCTATGAAGGCCAAATGGAGCGCTCTGAACCAGGTGGGGCCTCTTGAAGGTTTTCAAGGGAAGAAACCCTCCATGGGCACTTGCCAAATGGGGTGTTCGAAAGAGCCCCTTCGTGTGGACCTCCCGTCGCCTTCAATGAGGAGAAATTAGCATCGCCCACGTGAAGATGCCCTTCAGTAAAGAGCTTATTTTCTTGTATATGTGGACCATTTGGAGTTAAAGGCTATCTTCAGCTAAGGGCCGTGTTTACATTTCCACTGTGAACTAAAGTCACTTGCCTGTTGGAATGGGTTCAGCTTGTTTATGCATTATTCATACCTGTGAGTCAGAGATGAAACCTGCGGTTGTGCTACGTGTGTGAACTGCCTGCCTCTGTTTGCTGGTAGGGACTCGGCTTCAGCTCATATTTCCACAGACCCTTTCCAGCAATCCTTATAGCCTCACTTAAGCAAACAAATAGTTATATCCTTTACAAAACAACGGAGCACACAATTCCGAGTGATTTTTCAGATGCTCTTTACAATGATTGGCCCAAGGCCTATCCTAACATCATGTACTATGGAAGCAGCTCTGAGTTCTTTGAAGAAGAAAGATAAATCTCGAGGCAACAGATTTCCTTCTGTTTTCCTTCAAGTGGTTGGCTCCAGTTCAGTAATTAGTTTTACGTAGCTTATGAAGTCATGAACATGATTGTGTAGACATTGTTACCTTTCCGTAGGTGACTATTACAAGGTTCCCAGTCTCTGGATTTCCAGCTTTTTGGAGTCTTTGCAAAAGAACTTTTGCCATGGCATGAGATTAAAACAAAAGCAGAGGAACCAGATAGCTTTGGCAAGAGAAGATTCTGATGTTCAAGACTGACTCATGGGTGAGGCCCTACAGATAGGGTGTACCCCAAGATGGCAGCTGTCTGGCAGAAAAGAAAAAGAAAATGTTGGAGTGGGAGTCCCCGGGCCTTTCTTCTATGTGCGTGCCTTGAGTAGGGCTTCCCTGTAGCTCAGACAGTAGAAGCTCTGCCTGTAATGCAGCAGACCCGGGTTCGATCCCTGGGTTGGGCAGATCCTCTGGAGAAGGGAATGGCAACCCACTCCAGTATTCTTTCCTGGAGAACCCCATGGACAGAGGAGCCTCGTTGGCTACAGTCCACGGGGTTGCAGTAAGTCGGACACGACTCAGCAACTGACACTCCTGCTACTGCTACTGAGTACTTACCCCACACTCAGCACTGTGCCCGGTGGGCCCTCACTGTGCAGAGATGGAGTGGTCGACCAGATGGAGGGGACCCACCACGCGTGCATGCCGCGTGCTAGGCCGCTTTAGTCGTGTCCACCTGTTTGTGACCCCATGGGCTGTAGCCCAGCAGGCTCCTCTGTCCATGGGCTTCTCCAGGCCAGAACGCTGGAGTGCGTTGCCATGCTGTCCCCTGGAGGATCTTCCCAAGCCGAGGTTCGAACCGACATCTCTTACGTCTCCTCCATTGGCAGGAGCCACCTGGGGAGCCCCGGAACCCAACATAGGAACGGTAAATGCCCCAGAAAATTGTGTGTAGGCGGCAGTGGGCCTTTGTGGGAGATGTTGTCACATCTTGGACTCCTAGTCAAGAGGCGGCGTTGCAGGGAGCTGGAGGGGCCCTTTTGTTTGAAGGGGGTTAGTGGAGATGGGTTGCAGAGATGTAGCGATGTCGTTAAGGAGGACGGGTATTGGTAGGGCAGCTTGGACTGGGAATGGGTTAGAAGGAGGGTGGCAGCATCAGAACCTACTCTGCTTCTGTGACTTTGATGTGAGTTTCACAAAACTGATCTGAATGGTTCAGAAGACTAAGCACAAAGGAGATTAACCCCAGAAAGCTAGAGCCATAGCTCTTGACCCCCTTAGCACAAGGTGCCCCCTTAAAGGGTGTTTTCCCCTACCTCACCATCCCAAAAAGGCAAAAAATTGGCCCTTTTGCCTCGTGCTACAGTGAAAATATTTCTACAATTCTTGGTAAGTAAATGGAGTCTTAGAGCTTAAACCTCTGCCCCGGGCAAGGAACCAAAGGATGTCATTGTGCATAACTTCAAAGGCTGATAAGATGTTTAAGGTCGCTGCTCTCTGAAAGAGTTTCTTTCTTTTAAGGCCAGCCAGAAACATTCTTGTGCAGGTCCCATTATTCCAGTGAGAACCATTTTCAGTACGTGGAGGCGCTCGTGTTTTTTCCTTTTCTTTTTGCTTGCTTCTACCCCACAGAATATATTCTGTCTCTCTGCCCGACAATTGTTGCCTTGTGTTTGGATGATGGATGTCCAGTAAGCGTGATATTAAAAGCACTACCTTTTCTGTCTGGAGGAATCAAAGACCCAGTGGTTCTGCCGCACCATTTCCGTGTTTGCACGAAGCAGTCACTCCAGGACTTGGGGCTTCTTGAAATTTTGGGAATTATGCCTGGTGTGGGATAGGCTGGTGAAAGATGTGTGAGCTGCTTCCTCACCATCTCTGATCATCCAGCATTCAAAGCCTCTCGGTGACAGGTGACATAGGTGAGGTTCAGAGGCTCCGTTTGTCAAGGACACGTCTCTCGATCTTTTCCGTTTTTCCCTGAGCAATGCAGAACTTGCTGGTTGCTCTCTGTCACCAGCAGACAATTTGGCGCCACAGATGCCCTCAACCTGTGAACACAGGGGTGGAAGATTTTTAGTAAATTGTCCAGGAAATAGGAAGATTCTGGCTGTGCCGCTGGACATCTTTGCTGTTGACTGCTCATTCTTCCACACAGAATAGCTTCCAGTTAAAGGGAGTTTTTATACATTCTGATTTTGAAAATGGAGACCTACATTGTCAAGTCTAGGAGGAGAAGGCCCCCAGAATGGAGGAGAAGGCGCTCTGGAAATGATTCATTACCCCAGGGTGCCTGGTGGAATGTGGAGGCTTTGATGGCTGGGGATGGTGACACCTCCTTTGCGTCTTTATAGCGCAGAGCCCGGAGCTCCTCGGGACTCCGCAGATGCCTCGGGTGGTGAATAAAAGTATAATTCAGGGTTCTGGAGCTTACTTGTGGTCTCTTGTTCTTCCCCTGAATTCCTGACCCAGAGGATGGAGGTAGAGGCAGAACCCTCTAGTCCTGCTTTCCAATGCCAGTCTGCCTTACTGCACGCCACAGGGTACCCCATCACCGCCTTCCATGGAAGGCGCATTAGCAGCCTGCCAGATAAAAATGTAACATAAATGAAGACTTGGGACCCTCACTGTTTGAAACTCCCCTTCTCGCATTCCAGACCAATGCCCTCTGGCAGACGGGAGATAGCTTAATACAAGCGTGTTTGTAACACTTCGGTTCCAACTAGATCAAAGGGCAGTGAGCCTGCCTGGGCTGCGGCCTCCAAGATGAAAACTGGACCCTGGACGTGAGCCTGTGTGACTCGGCCCTGCCTTGAATCCGAGAAGAAATACCAATTCGGTTATGGCTGTTTGAGCCTCGGGATGGAGACTTTGAAGTCTCTTCGCCTATGATAAACTGGATTCAGTGTCTCCCTTAGCCTGCCCACCGCTCCCCCGCCCCAACCTTGGACTAGTTTAAGGCTGGGCCTTCCTTCTAGAGTGGTGCTTCTTGTTGGGGCTTTTAGGGTAAATGAAGTGATCACCCATAAGTCAAACAGGTGCTGGGTCGCTGGGAGCCGGGCAGGGCTCAGCGCGAGGCTGGGCCTTTCGGGATGTTCCAGATGTTAATTGGACAAGTGAAGGCACTGGAGCTTCCTTGGAGGCTCAGACGGTAAAGAATCTGCCTGCAATGCAGGAGACTTGGATTTGATCCCTGGGTTGGGAAGAACCCCTGGAGAAGGGAATGGCAACCCACTCCAGTATTCTTGCCTGGAGAATTCCATGGACAGAGAAGCCTGGCGGGCAACAGTCTGTGGGGTTGCAGAGTTGGACGCGACAGAGTGACTAATGCTTCAGCTTTTCACTTTCAGAGGCACTGAAGCTACAGGTAAAGAGGACTGTCACTTTCTTTCCTTGAACAGACTGTGGATGTGTTGGTGTTTTTCTTGCCTGAATTAGTTTTTTTCAGACTTTTAGGTTCTGTGGATTAATAAATTTCAAAAGAAAATTTTCTTTTATTTCTTTTTTTTTTTTTTTTTTTGCAAATAATGGCTTTAAAAATTGCCACTTGCTACCATTATAACTAACCTAGACAGTGTGCTATAAAGAAAATATATCACTTTGCCGACAAAGGTCCGTATTGTCAAGGCTGTGGTTTTTCCAGTAGTCATGTATGGATGTAAGAGTTGGGCCATAAAGAAGGCTCAGTGCCAAAAAATTGACACTTTCCAACTGTGGCACTAAAGAAGACTCTTGAGAGTCCCTTGTACTGCAAGGGAGATCCAACCAGTCCATCCTAAAGGAAATCAGCCCTGAATATTCATTGGAAGGACTGTTGCTGAAGCTCCAGTACTCTGGCCTCCTGATGTGAAGAGCCGACTCATTGGAAAAGACCCTGATGCTGGGAAAGGTTGAAGGCAGGAGGAGGAGGGGACGACAGAGGATGAGATGGCTGGATGGCGTCACTGACTCCATGGACATGAACGTGGCAAAGTCTGGAAGGTGGTGAGGGTCAGGGAAGCCTGGTGTGCTGCAGTCCATGGGGTCGAGAATAATTGGTCACGACTTGGCGACTGAACAACAGCCCTACTATAATTCAGTAAGACGGTGGACCTTTGAACAAACTCAGAAAAAAAATCAGTAAGAATTTAATTTCAGAATAAAAGCAATCTCTTAAATATAATACATTTAGCAATTATATATATTTTAAAAACATTGTTATAATTTTTCTCCTTTTGCTTCTGGGCGGTGAAATCTTTGTCACTGATCAGGATTGGTCTGGGAACAAGTTATTAGAAAACTTGTGTTGGCTACGTATATAATGTATATATGCACACACACACATATATACAAATTGAAAGAAAAAAGCATGATTATTATAGTGATAACACATTTACATTATTACACAGTAATACGTTTTAATTACAGAGTACTTTCACATATATTATCTCATGTGATCAGTTAGTGTATGCCTTTGAAACATAAATTAGTCTTAATAGCCTAAGCTAAATAGAATTAAGAATAGAAGGGAAGTCTGGTGTTTAAACTGTTAGTGTCCTAGAGCCTAGAGTCAAATATGAATAATTTAAAAAATTACCTACTGCTTTGATTTTTCCTTGTTTCTCCATTCTGCTTTATTAGTGAGAGTAAATAAACAGATAATCCTGTGATGATACGCACACATTTTTTTTTTCTGGCTGCACTGCCAGCCACGTGGATCTCAGTTCCCTAACGGGGGATGAAACCCACGTCTCCTGCAGCGGAAGCGTAGAGTCTTACCCAGTGGACTGTCAGCGGAGTCCCCAGTATGCACACATCTTCAGAAACCCGTGTGTAGCCCACTCGCATACAGGCATGTACTAATATTTATGATGTTTTTTCCTGAATAAAAATATCAATATAATTCCGATGAACGTAAACATACACGTGGGGAAAAATAAAATCATCTGAAATACATTGTGAGAAACGTCAGAGGACTGTGGGGCAGGGATTCAGGGAAGCAGGCTGGGGGGAAAGGGGGAAAGGGTGAGAGAGAAGTTTTGCTCTAAGTGAACAGCGGTGTTTCTAGTTCCAAACTTACCTTTAAAAGCAAATATGTGTTTTGATTTCAAGTGTCTGCCTTGAACATCTGAATATAGGTGTCTCTGATTTTGAATGTTCTCTTCAAATAAGATTACAGAATTTTTTCCCTTTGGCAGCTCCTCCTTCCAGCTCCTCCTTATTCTAGGATTTGGGGCTTCCTTTGTTGTTCAGTCGCTCAGTCGTGTCAGATTCTCTGCGACCCCGTGGACTGCAGCACACCAGGCTTCCTGTCCTTCACCATCTACCGGAGCTTGCACAGATTCTTGTCCACTGAGTCGGTGATGCCATCCAGCCATCTCATCCTCTGTTGTCCCCTTCTCCTCCCGCCTTCAGTCTTTCCCAGCATCAGGGTCTTTTCCAATGAGTCAGCTCCTCCCATCAGGTGGCCAAGGTATTGGAGCTTCAGCTTTGGCATCAGTCCTTCCAGTGAACACCCAGGACTGATTTCCTTCAGGATGGACCGGTTGGATCTCTTTAGTTTTTTCCTAAAGGAGGGTGCTGACTTTTTTATTTAGTTTGTCAGTTTCTCTGACGCAAAAAAATCTAGTGCACGACCAGAAGCCTCACTGCTCGGTCGGGGTCTGACTTCGAGGACCCTCGGCCGAGCTGGAACTGCAGTTAGGCACTGATTTACCCGCCAGCTGATTGATTCAGGCAGTGATCATTCAGGAGGTGTGCAGGCGCCTCGTCCACGTCAGGCTTCGTGTTGGGCCGAGGGGCCACGAATAGAACTCGAGATAAAATAGCTCCTACCCTTGGGGAGCTCACAGTCCATTGGGAAGACAAACGAGGCCGCAACAAGTAATCAATGACAAACAGTAGGAGACAAACAGGGAGCTATTGTCTATAAACTTGAAAGAAGCCACCTTGCAGACTTATCAGGTAAGGGGAGAGTTTAACAATCCACAGCGGGCAACTGATGTTGGGTGCTGGTGTGTGTGTGTGTGTGTATGAAAAAGACGCAGGCTATATGATGCACTTGTAAGGCTTTAATAACATAGGAAATCATTTTAAGAAAGGAAAACATTAGGAGCAAGTTCACCAACTCAGTTGTCTGATGGCCTCTACTTACTGAATAATTCCTCTGCAAAACTGCAGTCCAGCAGCTTCCTGACACGGTGTGCAGGGCACTCCAGTTGGAAAGGCAGAGCCGGCTCGGCCGACAGCACTCAAGACCACAGACTCCGCTTTCCATGACACAGCACGAATGGTTTGACCAGATATCTCAGGTGACCTACAAACTAAAAAAAAAAAATTTTTTTCTTCGGGGTTATATTTACACAGCATTTTGTTTTCTTCCAATGAAAAACGAAATCATCTGACATTGAGCATCTGCTCTGAATCAGGCCCTGAGCTCGCGCTTGGGGAACACACACCTGGTCGGAGAGAGAATGGCTGTGCGCACAGGATGAATATAAAGTAGAAAAGGTTCCGTGCAGGAGCAGAGCTCCAGGGAGCAGGAGAGCTGAGAGGAGGGCTGGAGGCTCCGTGAAGACTTTCTGGGGTGGTGTCTGGACCTGACCTTAAGGAGCAGGCGAGCATCAGGCTTGTGGAAGGTGGCAGTGCCAGGCTCAGCCACCTGGACAAGCTGATGGGGAGACCATCCAGCCCTGTTCATATTGAAGCCAACAACTCTTTGTCTCCTGAGGGCACATGTCTTGATAGGCAGTGATGATAACACATCAGTTTCCATCAAGTTGCGTTTTATCTTCGTGCTGGTTACGGAGGAGGCTGCTTTTAGCCCTTGTTGTGCATTTGAATGTTGCAACAAGCATGGGAAGTTGGCGGAGGGCGTGATGGATCCGTAATGGACGAGGGGCTGCGGAGGCGCGGATGGGACTTGCCGCGTCTGGAGCAGGAGCGCTCGGCGTGAGCGGGAGGCAGCGGCCGCAGCGGGCTGCCCTCGCGGCTCCTCGGGGGGCGCGTGCGCCGCCGCTGGGCCCCGGTCCGGTCGCCTTTGCCCTCGGCATCCCTGCGCCGGCCCGTGGCTGCTGACCTCAGGTTCAGACTGCAGAGAAGCGGACCCCTCCGTCTGTGTGTGCAGCTTTCTGAATGAAAGCAGGTTTGGTTTTGGTGGGGGTGTGCTGTGGGCGTGTGGGACCTCAGGCCCCTGACCGGGGTCTGACCTGGGCCCCCCGCATCATTAACAGCGCAGGGTCTTAACCCCTGGACCGCCGGGCAAGTCCCCCAAAGGAGGGTGTTTTTTTTTTTTTTACAGAAGGAGGTGAAGCATTATGAACGTTGTAAAGGATGTTTTTCTAAAAGAGAAAAGTTTGGGAACAAGCGGGAGTGCGTTTTATGGTCCTGCGACCCCTGGCTTGTGGGCCCGGGTCACACCGGAGCTCTGGGGAAGGGCAGACCCCTTCAGCACTCAGGCCTGATAACTTGGGAGGCCTCGGCAGCTCGGCCAGTATATCTTGGGGGTGGTTTTCATAAGCCAACACGCTCAGTACCAAAACTAACCTCCTGTGCAGGAACTTTGGTTGGTGAGAAAAACCATCGTACCTTATGTCCTAAAGGTAAATTTGTTCTGAATGAGGCCTGGGCTAAAGCCTTACATTTCTCCATCACGCCCTCAGCTCCGGGATGGGAGCTCAGAGTCCTTAGTAAGGGCTTGCTGATTGGTGACTAATGTGCTCAGGTGTTTGCAGAAAAATGTGCAAACACCTTCACCCACAAAGATGCATTTGAATCCAGAACTCCTTGTAACGTTAAGGCTCCATCTTTGTAACATTAGTATTTTTCCAAAGTACATTTTTTTAATTGAAGCTTAATTGACCTAGAACACTGTTTTAGTTCCAGGTACGCAACATACTGATTTCGATATTTTTGTACATTGCAGAATGATCACCGTGATGTCTAGTTACCACCTGTCACCGTACAGAGATATTGCAGTGTTATTCACAGCGTTCCCCACACTGTGCATTTCATCCCTGTGACTCATTTATTTTGTAATTGGAAGTTTGTTCCTCTTAATTGCTCTCAACCTATTTCATTCATCCCCTCCACCAAAAGATTCTTGAATGCTGTTTTTTCCCCGTTGCTTTTGAATATTCTCATCTTAAAACAAGCGTGTGTACCAGGATGTGTAAGAGACGTGTCACCCACAGCATGAACTTCAGCGGCTGGTCTTCTCCTGGTCACTTAGTCGGATGTTTGCCATTGGGATGTTTTCTGTCTCTCCCTGATTCCTGAATTTGGAAGCGAGTGAGTTACAGTACGTTTTGATTTGGTTTTAATCCATCAAAATCAAGTTAGTTATAAGTGATGGAAGAGCTTACTTTGTGCAGTCCGGGCTGCCTGGAGACATCAGCCACATGCCAAAAGCTTGCTCGTTGCCCGGCAACCTCGCCGGAGGAATAGATTTTCTGCCACTGGCTCCCTTTTTAGTCGAGGCAGAATCTATTAACACTACTCTTCTAGCCTGGAGAACCGGAGCTGGAGTTTAGCTGCAAAGAATGGTCGGAGGGTTTTGTTTTTTTTTAAAAAAAATAACCCAGTACCGTGTTTCTGGCTTCTAAACTCTCCTGCTAATTTCATTGACTTCCAAGTAAAGATCTCGAGCTTATTGATATTACTCAACACAGCCCAAGCTAAAGAGCTTAGTTTTGTGCCTGCTTGGCTCCTGAAGAAGCTCATTGTTTAGTTTCTGTAGAAATGATCACGCGGGGAATGGGTGGGAACCGTGATCATCCAGGTTGAAGGTGGAGCAGGTAAGAACAACCTCATTCCCCCTCAGACTTTTCCACGTCCCCCCTCGGGGTACTTTTTTTTTACTTTCCAGTAGCAAACTTATCGTCTGACTGTCGAAGCTGTTGTTTCTTCAACTATGTACGATCTCGCTCTGATTGCAAAGTGGCTCTGTATTCCTTTCTCTTATCCTTCAATCAAAGAAATGTCTTTTCTCCATCTGTAGCTAAATACTTCACCGGCAGGATTGATGGCTTCTGTCTACCGGGGGAGCTTGCGGAGCTGTCAGCTCTGTTGTTTTGCTTATGCTTTTAATGGAATAGCTTTGGGTTTGTAGCAAGAGAGGATGGCTCAGCTCCGCGTCAGGTGGCTGGAGTTGTCTGCCTCTGCTGAAATGCAATTTTAATAATGGACTGTATCAGCTCCCTGTGTTTTCCTGCCCCTTTGTAAAACAAAGGACGATCTCAGCGTGTTAACCCGTTGGTGGCTGGAAAAATAAAAATCTCTAAGAACCACTTAATTAAATGCCAGTGGCTTCTCAGATTAGGAGTCTGGTAGAGAGGCTGCAGAGATGACCTGCACAGGAGAGTAGGGGGTTGCTTTTATTTTAGGAAGTGGACATTACCTCCTCGTCCATTTTACCCTTTCTAAGGGCCAGATGCGGAAAGGTACATACAGTGTGTGACTCGGCAGAGAAATGAGCTAACTCAAGACAACCGTGACTAACTCAATAAAACAATCTCAAAATGCTTCTGTTTATTTGTTCTGATCATTGTAAACTTTATTAATTATCATAGCTCAGGTCTTTTGGATTATATTTTCCAAAATAATCTTAGCGTGCTACTGATATAAGGAACCTTTAGGAGAATAGTTCAGGCACCCCCAGAAAGGAAATCAGAGAGGTGGAAAAGTTTGCTCAGCTGTGTTGAGAGTGCGTACCAAAATCCCAGTCAGTTGACTTTTTTAAAAAAATAGTACTTATTATAATTCATGAGCAAAGATTATTTTAACATTTATTTGTGTTGTCTTCCGTCTCTTTCCTTAATGTCTTATAGTTCTCATAACTCAGCTGTTTCACTCAGTGAAGATTTTTCTTTTCTTGGCGGCTGTGCAAGGTGGAATCTCAGTTACCTGACCAGGGATCGAACCTGCAGCCCCTGCTTTGGAAGTTCAGTGTCTTAACCACTAGACCAGCGGGGAAGTCCCCCAGTCAGTTGAATTTAAAGACAGAATTTTAATGACACCCAAATGATATGTTTGAAATGAAATGAGAAGGGCAAAGCTCCTACTTCCACAGTGCAGATTCCATCTATATATCCAACCGATATTTAATGCATGCCTTCAGCTTATTAGCAGGTAGTACTGGGCTTCCTGCCGGGACAGGGGAGGTACTTTACCTTCAGGAAATTACATTCAGAAGTGGGTGATCCCCACAGTCAGCAGCGAAACGATAAGAAAATTACAGGTTGTGATAAGTCCTTAGCTAAGATATAAGGGGAACACAGGAATGTTGGTGACAGTTAGATAACAAAAGTATTATCTGCTAAAGGACTTCACTCTTTGGGAACACCTGCATTATTACCACTAACAGAAAATATGTTGGAAAAAATATGTTGAGTAAATGGAAGCCTTTGGAAGGGTTCATGGTCACCCATTATATTGTTTCAGTTGGAATATCTGTTTGGTGAGATTGCGGACTTCCTAGGACAGTGTCCAACCCCAAACCGATACTGGTAGGGACCACAGGACTCTTCCAGCTCACGGAGGCCAGAATTCAGCCACTTTGTTCTTTGGTTTGTTCACCTGTTCATTCGCTTTCTTCACGTTGCATTTCCCACTCGCTGTTTTTTAGTAATTAATTTTTGATTGGAGTGGGTCGACCTCCCTGGTGGCTCAGATGGTAAAGCGTCTGCCTACACCACAGGAGACCCGGGTTCAATCTCTGGGTCGGGAAGATCTGCTGGAGAAGGAATTGGCAACCCACTCCAGTACTCTTGCCTGGAAAATCCCATGGACGGAGGAGCCTGATAGGCCACAGACATGGAGTCACAAATTGTCGATACGGCTGAGCGGCTTCACTTTCTTTCTTTCTCTCTTTGGTTGGAGGGTAGCTGCTTTGCGATGTCGTGTTAGTGTCTGCCGTACAGTGGAGTGAACCAGCTCTGTGTGTGCACGTATCCCCTCGTTTCTCTGGATCTCCTCCCCGTTTAGGTCACCAGAGAGCGCCGAGCAGAGCTCCCTGAGCTGTCCCGCAGGTTCTCTCGTGTGGGTGACCCTTCGCAGCCCCATGGACTGCAGCCCGCCCGTCCGCTCATGGAGTTTCCCAGGCAAGAACACTGGAGTGGGGTGCCGCTTCCTCCCGCGGGAGACCTTCCCGACTCAGGGATCGACCCCCGCTGCTTGCATCTGCCGCACTGGCGGTCTGGTTCCGTCCCACCAGCCCCGCCTGGGAAGCCTGGGTTCTCATTTCTTATCTATTTTATACACGTATCAATAGTGTGTGCAGGTCAGTCTCCCACTTACTGTTGGAAGTCTCTGTACGAAACAGATATTTTGAAGACCTAATCTGACACGCTTATATCAAGGAGTATTCCTTACAAGCTCCTGTTATCAGTAATCTGGGGACATTTTATTCTAGAGAATTGGATTAAATCACATCGCTTTCTTTTTTCTTTCTAACTAGTTGCTTTAGTGCTCCAGGCAATCTTACATGCAAGATTTTTTTTTTTTAATGTGTACTATGAAACCTAGTGTGAGGATTTGCTTTTGTTGTAGGTCTGTATCCAGCAGGTCTGTTAGAGGGTAGTGGATTGACTTGGCCAAGTGGAGCATCTGTTTCAAAGTCTCCATCTTGCCATGAATCACACGGTCATTTGTTGCTGGCTTTGCCACTATCTCTGTATACTTCCTTAGCAATATCCTGGGTCCTAAACATCTGGTGTAAATTTACCACGGGCGGATCTTGTGTTTCCTCCCTCTGCCAACCCCGACTCCAAGGCTCCGAGTGAGAAGACGACGGAAAGCGTCTGTCTTGCCGCTCTGTGCATTTTCTCGTGCTCCTGATGCTCTGAGATGTCTGGGTATCAGATGTCAGAGAGAAGCAGAAGCAGAGCCGAGGGCACTGTCCTCGTAATTTCACGTTAAACGCATTTCCCTGCAAATGTGGCTGGGAGAGGAGTTTCCTTCAGACTTCTCTTCCATTTTGGTGTCTTTCGTGCTCTTTTGCCAGGCGCCTGATGTTGGGTCTTTCACTTGCATTCAAGTTGAGAGCATCTTCACTTGAGCCTGAGAAGACAAGCTGCAGCGGACTGCCGCTAACGGGCCCCCCGTCAGCCTGGAGCGCCTCCCACGGCGGCTTCTGAGCACTGAGAGCCTGCTCTGTGCCGAGCGCGCGCTAGGTAATCTGACTCTGAGTATTCCTGCTCGCCGTTGGGGGTAGGTAACACCGTTATTCCCCGTTGACGCCCGTGGAAACTGAGGCCAGGAGACTGTGAGCCATTTTTAAGCCAAGGTCACCTTGTAAGTGCTGAGCTGCACCAGAAGTTGGACTTAACGTAATTTTAAAGTCCTCTACTGCTGTAGGTGCTAGCTATGATGCCCTCTTTACTTGTCCATCATAGCCACTCACGTTTTTCTTTTAACTTATGACAAAAAATTAGCCTGTCAATAAAACTACAAGAAAGAGAGGTGATGTATTTGTCATGTCTTTTTCCAGAACGCTAGCCGGCAAGATATTTCTAGAAAGCAAAAAACAGCATTAAATGAATTTGGTCAGAACTGCACATTAAATCCTCTTCTAGATGATTCTGAATTCACTTTTTCATATTAAAAAGGTCTGAACCATCCTTTAGCGAGAAAATATTTTTATTCTAAAATTTAAAATTTAATTTCCCCAATTTTCCATTGGACTACAAAACCTTTATTATTTATTTTTCTTCTCCTAATGCCTTTACAAGCACAATTTAGAGAAGCCTTCAAGTCAAAGGGAAGGAAGGGACTTGGTGCTCTCCACTATAGAACTGAATTTTTTTAAAAAAAGAGGAGAAAACAAAATGTTCTCAGCCTCCCTGAAGATCATGACCTCCTGTTTCTCCCTGTTCTACTTTAAAGCTGCTTTTATTTTTTACCCAGATAACTCCAGGGTGAGAAATATGAGTCCCCTGCTCTTTATCTCCTGCCTTGAGACTTTAATTAATTTAAAAAAAATAATAAATTCTAAAAATAAATAATTAACCCCTGACCAGAGATTGACTCTCGCCCCCTCCCCCCTGCATTGGGAGCATGGAGTCTTAGCCGTGGACCATGGGGAGGTCCCAAGACTTATTTTTTTGCCTAAGTCCTGTTAAGCTTTTCACATTCTGCACTCACCCTCCAGCGTACAGTAAGCTCCTTGAGGGGAGGAACTGGGCTGTAGAGTCTTTGCGGTCTCACAGTGGCTCAGTAACCATGTGGGAAATAGAGGAATGAACTGCATTTCCAGTCCAGGAACAAATGCAGGATGGGGGCCTAGTTTTCTGAGTTGACTCCCGCCCAGGAAAGAACCCCCTCTTTGAATGACAGTGAGACGTTCAAGTAGCTGCAGTAACTCATTTACATCACTAGGGTTCCATTTGGAAAATGATACCTCCTGTTGTCTAATTTAATTAGTAATTGTGTTTTCAGTTCCAATTGAAAGCCTCAGAAGAAAGGATTGCGATAAACTGTGGTATTTGTTATTATTATTGGTGTCTAATTATATTTACTATTGTGACGGTTTTAGATGGAGGCACTTTTCAAGGAGGGACACGTCTGTGTTATCTGACTGATTTTTCTCTTCTTTCCCAGCTCCTGTGTAAAGTCCAGTATTAAGTATGAGCCCTCTGTTACACATGTGAAAACTGACGCAGGCAGATTTGTGGTTATTTTTGTTTGTTTTTAAGTGAATGACCTAAGGTTATATGCAAGTCCATCCTGAATACGATCGAGCCTGGGGTCTTTTCTGCGATGTCAGCCTCTCGCTGACAAAGGCAGTGTGTTTCCAGGGGACGCTGGCCCAACAGGAGGTTGGAAGATGTGGAGTCTGCTCGGGCTCTGCCGAGTACTTGTTGGATGGCTTTGGACCATTCATTCATTCCTTCATTCATCAAACACTTTATGGACGATCCACAGGTGCCCCGTGCTAGGCTAGCTGATCGGGCTACAGAGATGAATGACCTAGTGTCCTTGTTCTTGGGGAACTTAATGTTTAGCGCACAGATTCAGATGCCTGAACCAAGGAGCTCAGAAAAATCTGTGGGCACTTCGCTAAAAGTGTGTCCGTGTAGGGTGGGAGCCCCAAAGAAGGAGGGGCAGCGCTGTCTGTGCAGCTCCAGAAGGACTTCGTGGCAGAGGTGATTTGGGGACTGCCCTGGCGTCCAGTGGTTAAGACTTCCTCTTCCAGCGCAGGGGGCGCGGGTTTGATCCGTGGTCAGGGAGTTAAGGTCCCATGCCTTGTGGCCGAAAGCCAAAACATGAAACAGAAGCAATATTGTAGCAAATTCAATAAAGGCTAAAAAAAAAAAAAGATCCATATTAAGAAAACATCTTAAAAAACAAATAAACGTGATTTGGGTTGAGTTTTTGGGGAAAAAAAATCTTATCCAGGGATTATGCCAAGAGAAGGAATTGGGACTATATGTGTTTGTCTCATTCCCTTTCCTGAGAGTCACTGAAGAGGTTTAAACGAGAATGGCACAGTGATTTTTGTGTTTTAGAAAGATTTGTGGGGAGGATGAGTTCACAGTCTCTGGGAGCCTCCCTTTCCTCGTCTGTAAGGCGCACACAGGTAATACCCACTTCTCTTGTCTCCTGGGTTTATTTTGGGTTGCATTTCTTTAGAATGCAGCAAGAATAGCTGACCTGCACTCACTACTCTCTAAACCTTTGAATCCTCACAGCAACCCTGGGGAGGTCATTATTGCTATTATTTGCATTATGTTCTGTTTTTTCATTGGCAGAGCTGTGCGGCTTATGGAAATCTTAGTTCCCTGACCAGGGATTGAACCCTTGGCAGTGAAAGTGTGGAGTCCTAACCACTGGATCACCAGGGAATTCCCATTATTTGCATTTTAGAGATAGGAATGGTCATAGGCTGACCGTCTGACCCAGGGAGACACAGCCAGGATTTGAACCTAGGTCTGCCGGTTTCTGGAGCCCCCTTGCCCTTAGCCAACCACGTGTTGCTGGCAAGTCTTTCTTGCTCTCCATTTCTCTCCTGAAACAGTTTGGCTGGTGGCTGTGTCTCCTCTCTAGTGACCTTTAACGTCGGGTGTTGATGTACTGGAAAGACTCAAAATCAGCACCAAACACTTGTGCCGTTGTTTGCGACTGTTTTATCTTTGTCTTTAATAAGGTAGTCTTTTATCATTAAATAGAACCAAATTTACGTGGAGTAGAATATGTGACTTTGATTCTTCTGTACTAGCTGGGAGTTACCAAGGACGTGTGTTTCTATGGGCATATCCATAAATCTTCCTTCCGGTGTTAACAGAAGATCGATCGGGATTCTGACTTCATCCTTTTGGGGAGTTCCTTTGAAGATCTGTATTGTGAATCGGTAACAGCAAAGTGGAAGACGATGTAATGAGGTGGATTAGAGCAGGGGAAAGACTTTGAATGGGGTAGCCTGTCGGAAGGAGTTGCCAAAGAGCAGAACAGACAAAGCTTAGGAAGTAGGTTTGGCAAACTCAGCAAGCTCTGCTTGTTGAAAAGGCGTTTTGGAAAATATTCTAGAGGTTCACACACAGGCAGCTGTAGTCCAGGGACACGTTAGCGGCACCTCTTTGGTAAAGAAAAGTGTGTTCACTCTATTTTCTGTACTTGGTCACTGCAGGGTGAAAAAAGGCTGCATTATCTGCTCACCATGAATGAGTTTCTTTAAGACTCGATGCTTGAAGATTCAGGAGGTTCAAGAAGAGTAATTAAAATAAAATGCTGTCTCGTGTCTTGACCTGTATTCACTGTGCCAAAAAAGAGCCCTGAAAAATGCCCGGGTTGCACATTTTGTGACTTGGGAGGAACGTTTTGATCAGCCTTCAGCTACTCATAAAAAATAAATACAGCTGTGTTCTTACTTGGACGGTTTCTTGAAGATCTTTTAGAGTAGATTTCCAGCTGAAATTTCACCTCCAGTTAAAAAAAGAAGAAAGAAAGAAAAGCTGAGCTTCCCTAAAACATTAGGCATGTCATGCGAGAGTCAAACGATGGAATCGTAATGAGAAAATGCTCCGTTGAGATAAACAGCGGTCGTTTATAGTCACTTTGTTTCTATTCAGTCGCTAAGTCATGTCCGACTCTTTGCGACCCCATGGGCTGTAGCACGCCAGGCTTCCCTGTTCTTCACTGTCTCCTGGTGTTTGCGTACATGTAATTCATGTTTTTGTAGGTTTGCTTTAGTGGGGAGGAATATTAAGGGAATGAGAAAGCGTTTACTAAATAGAAGAGCATTGCAAAGACAGCTACCCCCATTGAAGTGGCTGTTTTAGAAGAGCAGGTTCTGGAATGTGAGCGGAAGTAGATATCCCGAGATTCAGCTGCCTGGCGCTGGGGAGAGCTGGGGTGAATCTCGGAGGCGCGGGGCCATGGGTGGACCCGACCTCATGGCGTCTGCGTGGGTGTCAGTGTCACTGCTGGGCTCATGGGTTCTCACACTTGAATGGCATTGGAATCACCTGGGGGGGGGAGGGTTGAAAAAATTCAGTGCCTGATTCTGTGTCAAGTGAAAGGTGCTCAGTCATGTCTGACTCTTTGCGACCCCATGGACTATACAGTCCCTGGAATTCTCCAGGCCAGAACACTGGAGTGGGGAGCGTTTCCATTCTCAAGGGGACCTTCCCAACCTGGGGATCGAGCCCAGGTCTTCCACATTGCAGGCAGATTCTTTACCAGCTGAGCCACCAGGGAAACCCAATAACTGGAGTGGGTAGCGTATCCCTTGTCCAGGGGATCTTCCTGACCCAGGAATCAAACCGGGGTCTCCCACATTACAGGCAGATTCTTTACCAGCTGAGCCACAGGGGAAGCCTGAGAATACTCTGTGCCTAAAGGTTTGACTTACTGATCCGGGGAGGGTGGCTTGGGCCTTGGGGTTTTTAAAACCTCACCAGAGGATGCTGACCTTCAGCAAAGATTGAGAACCATGGGCCTAGAAGATGCCCGATTTCTTTCTTTTCTGATGTTCTTTGCTGCTGGGGCAGTTTGCTTGTAGAGACTTTGGTTTGGAAGCCTCCTTCTTGAGTGGGGGACAGAAGCTGTCAAAGCTAACCCAGAGAGTGCTTAAGTCTTTGGTTTGCTAGATTCCTCTCTTAGAGGGCTGAAAAGTAAAATTCCAGTGTTCCTTTGAAAAATTAATCCTGAGACTTCTTTCTGTCATACAGAGAGTCCAAGTATATTCTCTCTGAACTCCAAAATAGGAAAAAAGAAGAAAATAAACAGCAGCGTCCAGAGGCAGGCACACTTCCAAGTAATTGGAAAATGCTGTGGGATGATGCTGATTAAGGGGTCTTCAGGCATGGAGACTTGACCTGAAATTATGGTTGGGGACAAAAAGGAAGGAAAGAAGAGTACATTCTTAATCATGGGTACAGAGCTGTATGCCACCCTGACTTAAGTGGAGCTCCCCCCTTTCGCTTTGGGGGTTCCCAGGGAATGCCAGATGGTGTGTGTAGCATCAATAAGAGGGAGCGTGGCTTTTGGTTATGTGTGTGTGGTGTGTGTGCTCGCTCGTGTCTGACCCTCTGCTACCCCATGGACTGTCCCCCGCCAGGCTCCTCGGTCTATGACTATCTCCAGGCCAGAACACCAGAGCGGGTTTCCAATTCCTTCTCCAGGGGATCTTCCCGACCCAGGGCTCGAACGCGCGGCTCTGCATTGGCAGGTGGATTCTGTCCCACTGGGCCGCCTGGGAATTGCTAATAGTAAGCACTGACCTTCAGCAATTCTCAACTGTTTTTCTCAGTCTGTAAAATAGGAGTCACGCTGTGGCTTCAGCTCCAAAATAAGATACAGTTTGATAAAGGACCTTTACTTCCTTACAAGGAACTGCCTCCTATGTCGATATTTTAGTTTGGGGTGATTGAGAAGGGGCATCGTCACCTCAGCACCAACCAGAGAAAAGTCACAGTGGGTATCCAGGTAGGTCTACGAGGCCGAAAGCAGGCTTGAGCCGCGTACCTCTAGTAGGATGTGCCCATAAATCTAGTTGTTCAGTCGCTAAGTCGTGTCCGACGCTGCGACCCCACGGACTGTAGCACGCCAGGCTCCGTGGGGCTTTCCAGGCAAGAATACTTGGCGTGGGTCTCCGCTTCCTTCTCTAGGGAATCTTGGATCAGGGATCAAACCCGCATCTCCTGCACTGGCCGGCGGATGCTTTGCCCCCGAGCCACCACGGGTGCCCCCCCGTGTTTAGACGTGGTGTTAAAATTCAGGTTCTGAACAGATCCCGGGCGGCGCCCAAGAGGGTCTCCATTTCTGGGTGGTGCTGGTGGCGCGGCTCCCCAGCTCGCCCTTGAGAGGCCCGTCGGTCCCCGACATCTGCGGGTGTCAATCTTTTCTTCGAGCAGCGGGAAGAACACAAGACGCGATGGAGGAGACTGGCGTGTGGCCGCCTCTGTGCGGGCAGTGCTTGGAATCATAATTTTTTGACTTTCGAGTTCGTGTGGCCCCAAGCAACTTGGTGTGATCAATGTCTATTTGTGTTCGCGACTGCTCTTTTTGTAGATACTAATTTTTATATGCTTTCCATCCTCTGCATTTGCAACCTTGAGGCAAGCCCAAGTATAAAAAAGTAGTTTCTTTCTCCATTAATATGTTCCCATTTTTATTGGATTCTGGTATGTAAGCCTCCTACCTTTCTCTGTGAGTCAATCTAATTTATCTTTGGGGTCTTTCTTATCTACATGTGCAGCTAGATCTCTTTAATCTGGTGCCTACTGTGGTAATTAAAAAAAAATCTCTAGGTAAATGGTGAAATTATTCAAAATAATCATCTGGTTGACCTCCTCCTTACTGGGTTATCGGTGGAAATGTTGGGGTAAAATCAACCTGCCGACACGGCTGTGAATAAGACCCTGTGATTGTATTGTTTTCCCAGTGGGTAGAGTTTTGTTTTCTGACTCTGAGTCGGGGGCTGTGCTGTTTTCCTGATCATTTCATAATGTGCTCACACATTATTTAAGGTTTGTAAAGTTTAAGAATAGACGTAGTTTTGTGTGTTCTAATTTAAATGTAGAGTTTGGAAAGGAAAGAGAGTTTTAGAAAATATGGTTGTGACATGTTTATTATAAATATGTGAAAATGGAGCCCGTGATTATGCTGGTGGTGTATGTATACTGTGCCTTGTCAACAAGAAAGCTCTTATGTTTGTGTTTCGTATGGTATTTTCTTCCTTTAAAAAACATTAGAGCTGATGATGTCTCTTGGAAGACTTCAACACATTCTGGTTTAAAATAGTCCTCTGTAACTGGGCTTCTTCTTGACATTTCCGTGGCTTTCCCTTAGAACTGCAGGCCTGTTGAAATGGAGCTGGTTGGATGATCGCTGTGCATCCGAATCCAGCGGGCAGGCTTGTTCACATGCGGACTGCCGGCTCCGCCACCGGGCTCTGGCTCCGGAGGTCTCGGGTGAGGCTGGAGGACCTGCTGTCCCTCCGTGTTGCTACCGTGTGACCCTGCAGTGCCGCTGCTGGGCGTACATCCAGAGAAAATGGCCCCAAAGACGCGTGTACCCGCCCCCAGTGTTCATGCACCACTGTTTACAACGGCCAGGACATGGAAGCAACCTGAACACCCGTCGGCAGAGGAGTGGATGAAGAGGACGTGGTGCGCACATGCCGTGGAATACTGCTCGGCCGTTAAAGGAATGACGTAAGGCCATTTGCAGCCACGTGGATGGAGCTAGAGAGCCATCCTGAGAGAAGTCAGACAGAGAAGGAGATGTATTATATGACATCCTTGTATGTGGAATCTGGAAAGAAATGATACAAATGAACTTACTGACAAAACAGAAGGAGACCCGCAGACTTAGAAAGCGAGCTCACGGTTGCCGGGGCGAGGGGATAGTTAGGACTTTGGGAAGGTCATGTACACTCTGCTATATTTAATATGGTACACCAACAAAACCCTATTGTCTAGAACCAGGAACTCTGCTCAGTGTTATGTGCCAGCCTGGATGGAAGAGGGTGTGAGGGAGAATAGATACATGATTATGTCCGGCTGAGTCCCTTCACCGTTCACCTGAAACTATCACAACATTATTAATTGGCTAAATGGCAACCCACTCCAGTGTTCTTGCCTGGAGAATCCCACGGACAGAGGAACCTGGCGGGCTACAGTCTATGGGGTCGCAAGAGTCAGACACGACGGAGCGACTAAGCAGACACATACCCCAATACAAAATGTTTCAGGTATTTAAAAAAAAAAAAAAGAAAGAAATGCAGCCTCTTAGGCTCCAGCCCAGACCTATGAATCAGAATCTGCATTTTAACAAGATCCCACGTGATTGATGGGACTTCCCAGGTGGCCCAGTGGTCCATAATCTGCCTGCCAATGAAGAGGCCTCAGGAGACGTGGGTTAGGTCTCTGGGTCAGAAAGAGCCTCTGGAAGAGGAAATGGCAGCCCCCTCCAGGACTGTTGCCTGGAGAATCCCATGGACAGAGGAGCCCGGTGGGCTGCAGTCCGTGGGGTCGCAAAACAGTTAGACACGACTTAATGACTAAACAACAATAGCCATCTTTCTGACAGCATCTTCTCTGGCAAGCTGAGGTCCACCTGGCCACAGCTGAACTTGCTGAGATGAGTTTAACTCTGTATTATTCCAAGAAATAATGTTTGATCATTTTCTTAATTCTAGAGAAAATGACATGTTTTTTTTAAATCACTACCTAAGAAGTATAGTGAAATTACAAATTGTTTATCATTTAAAAAAAGGAGCTCAACTCATCAGATTCATTCATTGCATGTTCTAACCAAAGTTTTGCAAGTACTCAGGAGACCACGGCAGACAGATGCGCCTATAGACGGGAGATTGGGGCAGAGGGCCACTTCACTGCAGATTCTTCTCCAACTTTCTCAACAGCCACAAGACTGTGTAATGAAACCTGAAGTCCATAATTATCATCTGGAGGCATTGTCTAATCCAGGAGAAAGTGAACAACAACAGAAAAAGATGTTCTGGAATAGCTAGAAAGTTCAGTGAATTAGAACCCAAAGTGTCCCCTTCCTGGGTAAATGTAAAGTTGAATGCAGTTTCCTTTCTTTCAAATTGATTAAGTGACAAACATTCGGAATTCTTAGGTGTGACTTCCTTTAAAGAGGAAAATGGTGTCTGACATTGGCAAGTATGTTTTCTGCCCTTGTTTCCCGGTGATTACAAGTTAGAAAAAGAGGAACGGTTGAGGGAGAGAAACACTACAAGAAGACAATCAAAGCCTCTAGATTCACAATAGTGCCGCCAAAATTTTCAAGTTCTCCTTTCGTTGTGTGCCAGGGTAAGCAGTGCCGCAAAGGAGACAGGGTACATCTTCGTAGGTACCGGTTTCACCTGAAGATTTGTAGGCGGAGGGGACAGTGTTATACAATCTGACTAGTAACTTATGTTGAACATTCTGCTTATGTTCAAACAAACACAAATTATTTATGAACTAGGCAGTAGCTTGTGTACCAGTTTTTTGTTGTTGTTGTATATACATTTTTACGTGAGGCTTAGAGAAATTAGGTTTTGTGGCTGGCTACTGTGGGCTATGGCTTCCCAGGTGGCGTGGTGGTAAAGAATCTGCCTGCCAACGCAGGGGATGCAGGAGATGTGAGTTATGTCCCTGGGTGGGGAGGATCCTCTTGAGGAGGGCACGGCAACCCACTCCAGTATTCTTCCTGGAGAAGCCCATGGACCGAGGAGCCTGGTGGGCTGCCGTCCACGGGGTCACAAAGAGTTGGCCGCAACTGAATGAGCATGTATGCACGCCCTGTGGGTTATGTAAGAGCCTAGGCTTTGATTCCTTTTATACTATAGAAATACACTGGTCAAAAGCATTAAGAAGCATGTCTTAACATATTAGGCAATCTTTCCAGAAATTACCTTTATTGAGGTATCACTGATGCATAGTACACTGTATGTATTCAAAATGTGCCATTTGGTAAGCTTTGACGTACGTATACACCTGTGAATCCATCTAACAATCAAGGTAAGGAAGGTGTTCGTCACCTGCCAAAACTTCTTTCCACTGTGTAATCTCTCCTTTCATCCCTCCCCTCCTCCAAGTAGGCGAGTGAACTTTAATCTGCCTTCCGTCACTACGGGCGCACTGCCTAGAATTTTATATAAATGGAGGCACATAGTGTGAAGATGTGTTTAGTGTGAGTGTGTAGCATAGTGTAAGGAGGTGTGTCTTGCTTCTTTTATTCAGTATAATTATTTTAGGTTCATCCATGTTGTGTGTGTGAATACTTCTGTCTCTTTACTGCTGAGTTATATTTCTTTGAACGAACATACTGCAATTTATTTTTCCATTCACTTTCTGATAGACATTTGAGTGTTTCCAGTTTTTGACTATCAGAAATACAACTGCTTTGAATATTTGTGTGCAGATCTCTGTATGGTCATATGCTTTCATTTCTCTTGGGTTAATGCCTAAGAGTGAAATGCCTGGATTGTATGGTATATGTATGTTTAAGTTTTAAGAAACTGCCAGAATGTTTCCCAAAGTATTTGTACCATTTTACATTCCCACCAACGGTGTATGAGAGTTCTAGTTGCTTCACATCCTTGCCAAAATTTGGTGTGGTCTTTACAAATTTTAGCCATTCTAACAGTTGTGTAGTGGTAGTTTCTCGTTATAGATTTAATTTGTGTTTCTGTGCAGACTTACGTTATTGACCATCTTCCCATGTTCTTATTTGCCATTCATATATCTTCTTTAGTGAGAAAGAAAAAGAAAGATAGCGATAAGTCGTGTCCGACTCTGTGATCCCATGAGCTGTAGACTGCCAGACTCCTCTGTCTGGGGTTCTCCAGGCAAGAATACTGAAGTGAGGTGCCATTTCCATCTCCAGGGGAACTTCCCGACTCAGGAACTGAACCCAGGTCTCCCACACTATGGGCAGATGCTTTCCGGCTGAGCTACAAGGGAAGGTTCTTTAGTGAAGTACCTGTTGAGGTCTTTTGCCCAGTGTATTTTCAGGTTGATCATTTACTCATTATTGAGTTTTGAGAGTTTTAAAATATATTTTAGATAGTTTTTTTTTTATCACAGATGATAAAGGAAATCAGTCCTTAATATTCATTGGAAGGACTGATGCTGAAGCTGAAACTCCAATACTTTGCCCACCTGATGTGAAGAACTGACTCCTGGGAAAAGACCCTGATGCTGGGAAAGATTGAAGGCGGGAGGAGAAGGGGACGAGAGGATGAGATGGTTGGATGGCATCACCGACTCGATGGACATGAGTTTGAACAAGCTCTGGGGGTTGGTGATGGACAGGGAAGCCTGGTGTGCTGCAGTCCATGGGGTTGCAAAGAGTCGGATACGACTGAGTGACTGAATTGATATGCCAATGATTTATTACAATCTATAACTTTTATTTTCATTCTCTTAATTGTGTCTTTCAAAGAGCAGGTATTCTTAATTTTGAAGTCCAGTTTATCAATTTTTTGTTTAATGGATGGCACTTTTAGTGTTATAACTAAGAGGTATTTGCTTAACATGAGATTCACAGAGGTTTTCCCTTATGTTTTCGTCTAAAAGTTTTATAGTTTTGTATTCATTTCTGTGATCCATTTTCAATTAGTTTTTGTATATGCTACAAAGCATGTACTGAAATTCATTTTTAACTATATGGATTTCAAATTGTTCCAGAACCATTTCTTGAAGAAACTTTCTTTTCTCACTGAATTACTTTTGTACCTTTGTTTAAAATCAGTTGGCCAAACATATTTGAGTCTGTTTCTGGACTCTGTATTTTGTTCCATTGATCTGTTTGTCTGCCTTAATGCTAGTGCCACACTGTCTTGATCATTGTGGCTTTATAATACATCTTGGGGTTGTGCAGTGCAGTTCCTCCCTATTCATTTCTT
This sequence comes from Muntiacus reevesi, assembly GCF_963930625.1. Classification (NCBI taxonomy): domain Eukaryota; kingdom Metazoa; phylum Chordata; class Mammalia; order Artiodactyla; family Cervidae; genus Muntiacus; species Muntiacus reevesi. Next base: position 96,951,583 of record NC_089255.1, on the reverse strand, counting down.
TTTGAAAGTTGTTTTGGCTATTCTGGGTCCTTTGTACTTACACATAAATTGTTAATCATCTTGGCAGCTGTTACCAAAATAGTGATGGGATTTTGATTGAGCTTATGTTGAATCTTCAGATTAATTTGGAGAGAATTAGTATTTTAATGAACTGAGACGTCAAATCCGTGAACGTGGTATATCTCACCGTTTATTTAGGCCCTTAATTTCTCTCAGTAGTTTTTTGTGGTTCTTAGCATACAGGTCTTGCTTATCTTTTGTCAGATTTATCCTTCAGTATTTTAATGTTTATATCTTATTGTAAATTGTCTTTTCAATTCTGATGGTGAGCCAAGATATGGAAATATAGCTGTTTTTGTATACTGATGTTGTATTCTTCAACCTTTCTGAACTCACTCACTAGTTCTAGCATCTTTTTTGCAGATTGAGATTTTGTACAAAGATGATCACATCCTCTGCAAATACAATTTTACTTTGTCCTTTCTCATCTGAATGCCTTTTCTTGTGTGAAAGTTCTGATTAGAACCTACAATAAAATATTAAATAAAAGTGGTGAGAACAGAAAATCTTGCCTGTTCCTCATCTTAGGAGCAAAGAATTTAGTCTTGCATCTTTATGTATGATGGTAGCTATGGGATTTTTTTTTTTTTTTAGTTGTGTTCTTAGTTGATGAAGTTCCTTTCTATTCCTTGTTTGCTGATTTTTACCAAGAAAAGCTATTGGATTTTCTCAAATGTTTACTGAAATGATCATATGACTTTTCTAGTTGTCACTATGGTGAATTAGACTTTCTTGGTGGCTCAGACGGTAAAGAGTCTGTCTGCAGTGCAGGAGGCCTGGGTTCGATCCCTGGGTGGGGAAGATTCCCTGGAGGAGGAAATGGCAACCCACTCCAGGGTTCTTGCCTGGAGAATCCCTTGCACAGAGGAGCCTGGCGGGCTACGGCCCGCGGGGCCGCCGAGAGTTGGACACGACTGAGCGACTGAGCACAGAACAGCACATGGTGAATGATGCTGACTGGTTTTTCCGACGTTATTTCAACGCTGCACCCCTGGAATCAAGCCCAGTTGGGTGTGTGTGTGTGTGTGAGCGAGCGATGCGTTCTCACTGGATTTAGGTTGGTGAGCATTAAAACGCCTGTCAGCTGCGGGTTGTTGGCCGAGCTGGGCCTTCGCTGCCCTGCAGGTTTCTCTCTGGCTGCGCTGAGCGGGCCTCTCCAGGACGGTGGCCTGTCCATGCAGCGCGGGCTCGTGGGCACTCGGCTTCGGGCCTTGCGGCCGTGGGCCCAGCAGCTGTGGCTCCCGGGCTCTGGAGCCCAGACTCGGTGTCCGTGGCACACGGGCTCAGCTGCTCGGCGGCACGCGGGATCGTCCTGCACCAGGGATCAGACTCGCGTCTCCCGCATTGGCAGGCGGATTCTTTACCTCCGAGCCCACCAGGGGAGCCTTGTTAGACGTTTTTGTTAAGAATTTTTGCGTGTATGTTCCTGATGGCTCTTGATGTTTAGTTTTTTTTTGTGTGTGTGTGTGTGTTTCTTTGCCCTGGTTTTGCTTTTGGAGTGATCCTCATTTCATAGAATACAGGGGAAAGCATTCTGTCTTCTTCAGTTTACGGGAAGTATTTGTGAGGAATTGGTATCATTTTTTCCTGAAATGTGTGGTAGAATTCATCACTGAAATCATTTGGACCTGGAGTCTTTTTCATGGAAGATATCTTTCCCTGAAAGTTCAGTTTCTCTAATAAATGTAAGCTTATTCAGATTGTTTTTCCTATTGATTTTTGTTAATTTGTGTGTTTCATAGAATTTGTCAACTTAATTTAAATTATTGAATTTATTGGCATAAAGTTGTTCATAATGCCCATTTTTAATACATATAAGCTGTAGTGATATTAAAGTTCTCATTCCTGACTTTTGCAATTTTTTCTTTCTCTCCCATTTACCTGGTAATATTAATTAGAGATTTATTAGTTTTACTGACCTCAGAGACCTAGCTCTTAATTTCATTGATTTAGTCCCTCTACTTTTTGTTTTCTATTATATTTATTTTTGAGTCTATTATTTCCTTTCTTCTGCTTGCTTTGGTTTCATCTACCTTTTTTTTCCTCCCTAGTTTATTAAGATGGAAGGTGCTAAAGTTATTAATTTGTGACTTTTTTCTTTTTTAACATAGGCATTTAGTGTTTTAAACTTTCTTCTAAGTCTATGTTAGCAGTGCCCCACAAATTGGAATTTTTTTTTTCATTTTCATTCAGTTCAAAATACTTTCTGATTTTTCTTTTGATTTCTTCTTTGTCTTATGTGTTATTTAGAGATATGCTGTTTTTCAATTACAATATTTAAGAATTTTCCAAATTTCATTTTTATTAATTTCTAATTTAATTCCATTATGGATAGGGAACATATTTGTTTGGCATTAGTCCTTTTCACATTTTGATACATTTCACAGCTCAGGATGCGATCGTCCTTGGTCAATGTTTCATGTGCACTTGAGTGTGTAGTGTTCTGTCGTCAGGTGTAGTATTCTTGACATTAGATCAGTTTTGTTGATAGTGTTCAAATCTTCTATCCTTACTGATTTCCTGTTTATTTGTTCTATTAGTTTTGAGATCTTAGGCTGTCACTGTGGATTTACCTGTTTCCTTGCAGTTCTATTGCTTTTTTTCATGCACTTAAAAATTCTGTAATTAGATGTCTAAACATCAAGGGTTGTTATGATCTCTTGATTAATTGGCTCCTTTATCATTATGAAATTACCCATTACTTAATTAGAAATACTTGGCCTGATAGTAATAGAGCCATTCCAACTTTATTTAGATTAATATTAGTGTGGTATATCTCCTTTCATCCTTTCACTTTAATGACTGTATATTTACAGTGAGTTGTATTATTGCAGTGGTTGCTTTATTGGTAGTATATATTTGTAGTATACCTCTTTAACTTACAGCAGTCTACCTTCAAGTGGCAGTGTACTAATTAGTATATAGTATAAGAATGCTAGAAGAGTACATTACTCTTTCTTTTCTCCTGGTCTTTGTGTTATTGTTGTCATAAGTTTTATTTCTATGTTTGTCATAAACTTTATCACTCATTGTTATTATTTTTGCTTTAAATAATCAGTTGCATTTTAAAGGGATTTAAATAATAAGAAAGACAGGTTTTTATGTTAACCTGCACAGTTATCATTTCTGGTGTTTTTTATTGTTTTGTATATATCTGAATATTTACCTGGCACCACTTTCCTTCCTCCTGAATGACTTCCTATAAAATTTCTTAAGGTGCAGATCTTCTGGTGATGAGTTCTTTTAGCTCTCATATGTCTGAAAAACGTCTGTATTTCACTTTGTTTTTGAAAGCTGTTTTCATTGGATTTAAAATTCTAATTTGACAGTTTTTCGTTTCAGCTCTTCGAAGGTATGGCTCCACTGTCTTCTGACTGGCATTGTCTCTGACGAGCAGTCTGCGGTCATCGCTCTCTGTCTCAGTCTGTTGGGCGGCTCCTCTCTGCCTGTTGTGTTATATGCCCATCTGGGTACATTCTTCATGTTGTCTCTGTGTTTTATTTTATTTTTTTCTTCTAGGAGTTCAACTGTCATGTCCCTAGGTGTGGTTTGGCTTTCTATATCTTGTTTGGTTTTTACTGACCTTTTTAAATGTGAAAATTTAGGCCTTTAAACAAATTGGGACATTTGGAATGTTTAAATATTTTGTTTCTCATTCTTTCTCTTGCATCCTTTTCTCCTCTTCTTCTCAGACTTTATTTGCTATACATGACATTGGTAGATAGAGAAATAGAAGGCAGTCTTATAGGTCCTCAAGATGCTAATTTTTTCCAGTCTTTACTTCTCTCTGTTTTATAGACTAAAATATATTGTCTTCAGGTTCGTATATTTTCTTCTTTCCATTTTGCTCTTAAGACTATTCAGGAGACTTTTTAATTTTATATTTTTCTTCGTTTGGTTTTATTTGGTTCTTGTTCATTATGAGCATATTTTGTTTATGCTCATTTTTGTGCTAAAATATCATGGTCTTAGTTTGAATAGGCTTTTAAAACCTTTGTAATTCCAAAATCTGGGTTTTATTATGATCCACCTTTTTGATTGCTCTTGACATTTCTCTTGAATATAGGTAATATTTTATTGTTGCTTTATATGTGTACTCATTTTGGATTTTGAGCTGGATGTTGTGGATGATACATTTTAGATGCTCTGGATTCTATTCTTAAACACTGTTGATTGTTTTGTTTTCTTTCATCAGGGAGTTATCTTGAATTAAGTCTGATTCCAAGCCCTGTCTTTCTTTTGTTGGGCAGTAGCTAAATCTTTTCAGTTCTCTTAACCTTTGATTGAAGCTTGCAGTCTTCCTCACACACATATAGCCACAGACTTGGGCACAGTTTTTAACACAGAAAGTGGGACTTCTCCTTCTCAGATTCTCCTTTTCTGGAATTTCACCCCTCGCTTGATTACTGCTGCGGATGCCTCAGGCTGTCTTCCGGTTCCTTAAGCTGGTAACACCTGGAGGGTTTTCTATCCAAGTTTTAAGTGTCTTATGCATCACTGACTAGTGAAGATGGTGTGTAAGTGAAAAGTGAAAGCGAAAGTCGCTCAGTTACGTCCAACTCTTTGCGACCCCATGGGTATAGTCCATGGGATTCTCCAGGCCAGAATACTGGAGTGGGTAGCCTTTCCCTTCTCAGGGGATCTTCCCAACCCAGGGATCTAACCCAGGTCTCCTGCATTGCAGGCGGATTCTTCACCAGCTGAACCACAGTTCAGCTTTCTCCAGTGGATCTTCCTGACCCAGAGATCGAACTGGCATCTCCTGCATTGCAAGCGGGTTCTTTACCAACTGAGCTATCATGGAAGTTGGTGTGTACTAGTCTTAAGAAACAAAAATCCCGTCTATTTACTTTTCCTTCATGCAAGTGTAGATAGTTTTTGCCACTTTTGTGACTCCTAATGCCTTTAGGTAGTATTTTCTTTTGTTTGTGTTTTAAATCTAAAGTTCAGTACTTGTTATTTGGAAGAGGATTATTCTATTAGATTCCCTTCTCCTTTTATTAGAAGCAAACTCTTCTCTTTCCCTAACTCTTTAAAGTTTTATCTCTGGCTCTAGGTTCTTAAACCCACCTTGGCTTGACCCCTACCAACCGATCGTGACTGCCTGCCCTGCCCCTAGGTAGGCTCAGCCTTCTGCTTCTCCTTGAGGGACTGTGGGCTGCAGTCTCGCCATTCCTACTGGCCTCATCCCACGATAAGCTTTATCCTTTTATCCCTGACCTTCTGGCTCTAGGCCCTCCTCCTCCAAACTATCTTCAATATCTTTGCCCAAAACTTCCTAGGGTATCACAGTCCTAGTTTCTGCCTTGCTCAGACAGCTTCATCAGATCTTCATTGCCTATGACGGGGTCTCCTTGCTCACAAATGGTGGGATATTGGTAGTTCTGGAGGCCAGCTGCCTTTACATTCATCTTCACAATCCTCTCTTCATAGTTCATAGCTTAGGTAAAGGAGGTAGAAGGTAGAGGTGAAGGTCAAGGAGGCAGAGTGAATAGAAACATGTCACTTCAACTTCACTCCAAGACTTTACTCTCAGCATGTAGCACCGCTTCAGAATTTCAGGGAAGTGAAAAACCTGGTTTTCCTTCAGATAAATTGGCCTCCTCTGGCTTACCACCTGAGCGTCACGGGCATTTGCAGTTGGGTGCAGCCTACCTGTCTGACCTTGTTCTTTCCCACCCCTCTGACTTCACAGTTGCCTCCGGCTTGGTCCCCCTTCCCTTGAGCAGGTTCCACGCTTGTTCACCTGCCTGTGGATGAGTGCTTGTGAAGAACTCATTCTTTGAGGCCTAATTCCAGTTCCTTTTCTTACATGGCGTCTTCCCTGATTGTCAGTGGTTGAAACTCATCTTGCCTTGTGCAGGGCTCTTTTGTTCCTGAGTTATTTAGCCAAGTTTCATTACAAGTAACAGAGACCCCTTTAAACAAACGTCATTGTTCTTGGAGTGGGGGGGAACGTATTTTAAGGAAGCTTCAGTGCGTAACTTGCTGTTTCCTATTCTCTGAATCCCGGTTCTGTATTCCCAAGAGAGATAAACTGGCATGTGTAGCTTGGGTTAGGTACGTACCCTTCCTCCAGCTGACCCAGGCTCGGAGAGCAAGGTGATGTCTAGTAAACATGGCAGCCTGGGGGAGATCGTCCCCGTGATCGGAGGGCTCACCAAGGAGAAAACCTGACCCTGAGGTGGCAGGGGTGCACACACGCTCTGCGGGCAGTTCCTGGGCAGGTTTGCGTGGAGGGGAGGGGGGACGGCCTCGGGGCAGGGGTCCTTCTGGGGACTCCAGCTGGAGGGCTGGGGCGGGGCCACAGAAGAGGAGGCGGACGCGGAAGTTCCAGGGGAGAGCATAATGGGAGACGGGGTTGCTGTGCCTAGGTGATGTCACCCAGCAGCGTGCTGGGGAGTCTCGGTGCCAGAGCTCCAAAGGGCACCGACGGCTTGGGGTCTTACAACCACAAGACTGGCACAGGCTGGGTGTAGTTCTGTGGGGTGTGCAAAGCAGGTTGTCTCTAAATGACTGAAAATCTGCTTGTCTGCACTATTTTTAAAATAATTGGATATGTACAAATTTGAGTCTGGCATCAGCAGGCTTTTGAGCTAACAGGTCTCAGAGTTCAGTGAAGAAATAAGCAACCTATGGGCCAGTACACATGGGTCATCTTCTGCTCATCTGTGGAACACCTGGAAGCACCTCTGTTGATCTTAGTAACGGCGAGGGCCGTGGGAAGGAGATGACAGTTTCCAGGGAAGCCAGGGCTTCTACAATCACTCTTTCCATGACCATCTAAGCGTTAGAGATGTTGGTGTGTGTACCATCTCCTGGAAGCTCCCTGCCATGCTTATCTATGAATTAGCTAGAGTACCCTAAACCTTGATAGATGGAGAATACGGAGCAGGGCTTGTTGAACAAACGAATGAGTGAATGAGTGCGTTTTCCGCTCTGACATGCCCTGCATCTGTCTAAAAGCTGCACCTGCAGGAGCATCTTCCTGGTGATGCTTTCCTGGTTGGCCTTCATTTTGTTTTTTCTGGGCTCCCCTATTCCACTGCGTTGACACAGTGGTTACATTTGTACTCCTACTGAAACTGTAAACTTCTGGAAGGCTTGGGATATGGCATCCATCTCTTTAACCTTTACAGGGCTGGAGTCGCGCGCTGCCCAGGGAGTGTAGCAGGCTGGCCGGTTTGGTTGGGCGTGTGCTAGGCGAGGCCCCGGTCCTCGCGTGGGTGGGGGAGCGCCCCTGACGGCTCACCTGGAGAGTCGGGACGGCAGCCGCGCTTCGGGAAAGGCTGGGTGGGCAAGGAGATGACCAACGGTGACCGATCCCAGAGAGGCAGCTCCGACAGGGGGCCGGGGTAAAGTCAGTGCCGGGGAGAGTGTGGAAGAAGGCAGGGGAGGTCCGTGGACGGGTCAGGGTGAGCAGTTCGGGACTGATCCTGCGAACGGGGGCCCTGGGCCGGAATGTGCGCTTTGCAGGGCGCGCACTGCTAGGCTGACCCGGCGCCTGTCCCAGAGCTCGGAAGGCGCCGCAAGGCCGTCGGGTACCGTTGCCTTTTCTTGACTCCTGTTGTTGTGTCGTTCAGTCACTCAGTCGTGTCCAACACTTTCTGACCTCGTGGACTGTAGCCCGCGAGGCTCCTCCGTCCATGGGATTTCCCAGGCAAGAGTGCTGGAGTAGGTTGCCGTTTCCTTCTCCAGGGGATCTTCCCGACCCAGGGATCGAACCCGCGTCTCCTGCATTGGCAGGCGGATTCTTTACTACTGAGCCACCAGATTCCTGAGTGCCAGCTTAATTACAGAAGTCAGAACCTCTATGACAGCAGAAAGACAAGTTACTGCGTGTAGCATGCTAAGTGTGTGTTCATCCTGTAATTTCACTTGCTTTATTGGCCGCTGCACCTTGGAGGAGCAGAAGCTTCCATTTCCATCTGGTCTGTGTGCGGATATAAAAGATTAAAGCGTCGGAGAGAGGATAAATTTTAGCCAGATCCCATTTTTCTAAAGCTCAAAGTCCCTGAAGCATTTATCTGCGCAGATAGCCCTCTCTGGCGTTCAGTATCCGCACACGAATGAAAGCCCTTCCGTGTGTAGGTGCTTCACCAACTTCCCTGATGCGCACAACTTGAGGGTGAAGTAACTACTCTTCTGTAGTAATTTGGGTGCTTAATTTGGACCAGTTTGAAAGCTGGGTGTTGTTTTTGTCTCTGCCCACACCTGATGGCATTTTGAAGTCCCTGCAGCCATTTCGAGTGGTGTGGCTTTTGACCGATGCCCTGGCAGAGGTAGGGGGCACGCGAGCTCCTGAATCCAGAGGCGACCACGCTGTCACGGTCATGGCTCCTTAAACCGTCCTTGGGCATGAGGGGCCGGAGGAGTGTTTTGTGCTGCAGCCTGACAGCCTCAGCATTCGTGACTGGTCGTTCTAAAAGCCAAGCCTTTAACTCTTCGTTACACGTGTTATTTTAAGTTACGCATCTTTGAATACATGCTGGCTAGCGGGTTTCCACCAAAATGGTCTTCCCTGTGTTTGAAACACTTGTGAAAAGTAACACTTCATGCCTTCCTTAGTGACACTGTATGCCATAGGTCAACAGTGGTGACCTTGTTCTTAGTGCCCTAAGTCTTGGGAAGAAATGTTTTTCTGCCCTTGTCCAAAGCAGGTTTTCTGTTTAGAACTCGCCCTTCAGGATAATATGGAACACGCTCAGTTGTGAATGTTTTGCCATTTCTGTGCTGTTGAAATGACGATCAGGTGACGATCAGTTTAAACTCTTGGACCCCCTCTTCTTTAAGGAGAGTGCTACAGAGAGATGGATGCGAGGCACTGAATCAAGTGAAGCTCGTAGAATGGCAGAACGCACAGATGGAGTGGGGACGATAAAATTCCTCGAAAGCCCGAGCCAAATGTGTGATGAACTAAAATTAACTGTAGTGTGCTAGGCAGTGTGGGAGTGGGAAGTGACAACAAGCTCTGCTCCCGACAACTTGTGCGACCTTGGCCGACTCCTCGGGGCCTCAGTTTCTGTGTGAGGCCTGGTTCCAGCTGACGATGTCCTTTCTGAGGTCTAAGACGCTCGGCTCTAAGACCTTGTGATGAGGAACGTTCCTTGGCAATGTAATTGCACTTAATGGAGGTAACGTTGCTGTTGTCTTGGCATGTGACTTACGCAGAGGTTCACTCCAGGGAGGAGGTGAGCAGAGGCCTCAGTTTACGATGGCAGATGCTGAGGTCTCAAGTCTGATTGATGCTGAGGGCCAAGGGCAAATGCATTGACACTCGCCGGCTCCCTGTGACCTGCGGCAGAAAAGCCCCACTGGGGCAGCGCTGGTCTGCGCGCTGGAGGGGAGGCCTGCTCACCTGGCTGTAGAGACAGCCTCTCCCATCCCCATCCTCTCCTCTCACTCACCTCTTTCCGCTTCCCTAGCGCCTTGTCCTCCCTTCTGGCTTGTCTCCTTAGCATCTTGTTTCCCATTATCAGCATCTTCACCTGGTTTTCCAGCCGCGCTTTCACATGAGCCTCTGGCATCCTGGAAAAAAAAGATAGAGCTGTGTCCCCTTCCCTTCTAGTTCGTCTGGACATTCAATCAACTTTTCTGTTAGTGTCGGGAATGGTGTGTGTGTGTGTGTGTGTGTGTGTGTGTGTGTGTGTGTGTGTGTGTGTGAGAGAGAAAGAGAGAAAGAAAGGGGAAGAGACTGTTATGGCTGGTGTGACAGTACTTTATGATTTTGAGATCAAAACCAAACAAACTCAAAAGTGGCAGCCCTGGAGACGGGGTTCAGTGCCGTGGACGCTGCCTTTGGGAGGCCGGGCTTGAGGAAGCCGAGAGTGCCTAGCATCTTGCATCTCACGCTTGTCACTTTTGCCACGCGAGAGTCAGTCCCCAGGCCTCCTGGCAGGCCTTGCTGCCCTGTCCTGAGGGGGTCAGGACATGCCACCCCCGAGCCTGCCGCTTCGGCCTGCTGATCAATCGGAGCTGAAGGCGCCGGAGAAGCGGCGGCTTCAGGAAGGGCGCTCTGCCCTTCCATTCTCCACTTACAAGCAGAGCCCGGGCTTCCTGTGAGAAGGGTGACCCACTCTACCGTTCTTATCGCCGGAGAAGGGGAGCTGAAGCCGAGATGGGTCTGCACAGAGATGCCTTTTTACTGGAATAACCCTTCTCTCTCATTCGTTTCCCCATATACTTCCAAATCACTTTCCCATTAACCCATTTTTCCTCTATTATCTCACATCTCTATAGTTTTATCACTCTTTGTTAAAAGTATATAAACCCTTGAGTCTAACTGATTCTTTGGGTGTCATTTCTTTCTGTGAAGTCACCTGTTCCATGTAAAAATATTAACCTCAAGTACAATTTGTATGTTCGTTCTTCTGTTACTCAGTCCTTTATCAGTTTAATTCGCAGGTTCCAGGCACAGAACGGAAGAGGGCAGAGGAGATGCCTTTCCTCCTCTTGAGAGCCCACACAGCTGGTTAGGTGCTCAGCGCCCCTCCTCAGAACGTCTTCCTGCTCTGCTCTGGAGTGATACAGACACAGTTGTTTGTTCTATGGACACTGCAGGCGGCTGTCTGAGAACAGGGGTTTGCTGTTTTCTGAAAGCAGCGTACTGCCCTTTTTTGCCTCTACTGAATCTGCACTGTTCATATGAAGACCACAAACCTCATTAAGCCTGGGTTAACTTAGGGCTAGGACCTTTAGGGGACAACCTTTAGGCTTCTGAACTCTTGAGTGAATGTGATTTATAATGTGAATTATAAGCCAGGCAGCTTTTCTGAGAACCTTGACCCCAAGAATGATCTGAATGTGAGTTGAGGGGCTCTCTGGACGCTCAGGAATGCCTCCAGGCCCGCTGTGGCCAGGTGTGAACTTGGGGATGGCATGTGTGGGGCTTCCCTGATGACTCAGTAGTAAAAAATCCGCCTGCAGTGCAGAAGACATTGGTTTCGTCCCTGGTCGGGAAGGTCCCCTGGAGGAGGAAATGGCAGCCCGCTCCAGTACTCTTGTCTGGAGAGTCCCATGGACAGAGGAGCCTGGCAGACTACAGTCCATGGGGTCGCAGAGAGTCGGACACAGCTGAGCAACTGAACACACTTGTATTCGAGCAGAAGTATACTTTGGGAAAAACCAAAGTGGTGGAGAACTTGGTCATTCGTTTCAATCTGTGACTTCAAAGTCACAGAATCTCCAAGCTCTGAAAATATCCTGGCATTCTGGATGTGCCCATGACAAGTGGTCACATAGCTTCTGGGAACTTAGGAGGAGCTGCTCACGCCCTTGGCCTTTGTGCTTGAAGATGTGAACTGGCGAGACGCACGGCCAGGCCAGAGGGCAGCAGGGGTCCCGGGCTTACGCTGGACACGCAGTCCTGTCTGCTCAGCTGAGGCTGCCTGCAAGCATGTGCAGGACTCTGGTTCCATGGACATCGTGAGATTTTTTTTTTCTGGGTCCTCCTCGTGGGTTTTAGAGCTGAAGTCGGTTCTCCAAGCAGATCCCAGATTTTGTTGGTGAGGAGAAGCACGGTGTGAAGAGTATTGGGAGCTAGGGGGCGTGGGTTCGAGCCCCGGCCCTGCCACCACGGCAGTGAGACTGTGCGTGAGTCACATACCTCCCCTGATCATCACCATCTCCGCCTGCATGCCGAGGAATTCCCTTCCCACTTCCAGCTTTTCTCCACGCATCCCCATCGGCACGTAGGAGTGGGAGGCCCCTCTCCTGGGAAGGTCTGCTTGCCAGTTTTGATCTGCCTCTTGTCTGTGGGGGTCCCAGGAGGGGGAAGGAGGAGGAATCCAGACTGACTGGTGAATGAAAGCTGAGGAACACGGGGAGGGCCTTTCCCTGTGAAGCCTGTGCTCGTGAGACAAGATAAAAATACCTCCTACAACGTGTAACAATGGATCCTTTTGAAATCTCCCAAGAAGTTTCTTCAGATGGAAAAATACCATTAGAAGTATGCAGGCAATCACTGAAGTTTTTGAGAGTGATGGTTGGCACTTTACAATTTCCACTAAAAATTAAACTCTGCATTTTGCAAATATTTAGGCGTCACACCCTGGGATAGATGCAGCCGTGAACAGAACAGACAAAATCCTTGCCCTCCTGGGACTGACAGACTTAGCGGAGAGATGAGCAGTGAGCAGAGTAAATAATATGTGTCATTTGCGAATAGTTGTGAGTGCTGTGCAGAAGGGCGTGCCCTTTTTTTTATTTTTTAATGGGCTGTGCCACAGGGCTCGTGGATCTTAGTTTCAGCGTGCAGGATCTTTCCTTGTGGCTTGCAGACTCTCAGCTGTGGCTCGTGGAATCTTGGTTCCCCGACCAGGGATTGAACCTGTGCCCCCTGCAGGAGAAGCATGGAGTCCTTACCACTAGACTGCCTGGGAATTCCCAAGAAGGACTTAGATATAAATATATATATGTATTTTTTCTTTTTTTTTTGGTGGTGACCGTTGAGTTTTTATATACAAATATCAAGGGCTAAAAATATTTTTAAAGAATCAAGGATGGAGAATAGCATAGAGCCATTTATTCATGCAGATTTTATTAAATAATTATCAATTCTGTGTGTTTATGAAGAACGGATTCTTTTAAAATTTGTTTAAAAATATAAAACATTTAAATTAGCTCTGGGATTTGCCTTTGAAGTGACATGTTAAAGTATGTAGATGTACTAGTTTTTCCAGTCAGTTCAGTTCATTCACTCAGTTGTGGCCGACTCTTTGCGACCCCATGGACTGCAGCACTCCAGGCTTCCCTGTCCATCACCAACTCCCGGAGTTTACTCAAACTCATGTCCATTGAGTCAGTGATGCCATCCAACCATCTCATCCTCTGTCATCCCCTTCTCCTCTCGCCTTCAATCTTTCCTAGCATCAAGGTCTTTTCAAATGTGTCAATTCTTTGCATCAGGCGGCCAAATATTGGAGTTTCAGCTTCAGCATCAGCCCTTCCAATGAACACCCAGGACTGATCTCCTTTAGGATGGACTGGTTGGATCTCCTTGCAGTCCAAGGGACTCTCAAGAGTCTTCTCCAACACCACAGTTTTTCCAATAGAAGAAGGGAAAGTTTAAAAAAAAATAAAATTATTATATAAAAAAAAACAATGTAAAGAAAAAAAGAGGCATCAAGGACATAAACTTTTTTTTAAGGACGTATACTTTTAAAGGACCAGCTGATGAGCATTATTTTATTTTTGCCATGTGCAAAACTTCTGACAAACGGTCCACTGGCACGTTCATGTCCAAGTCTGTGACTGTGGGCATCGGAGGCCCGGGTGTCTGCTCAGAGCACGTCCGCTTATGATCTGGCTACCTTGGGCGGGAATGTCACTGCCCATTGATGCCTCAGTTTCCTCCTGGGTGACGTGAGGAGACTAGAATGACCGTGATGCTCTCTGCTCTGGCCACGTTCTTCTCTTTTCCCGAGTATGTCCTTCTCCCGCCTTCACATTCCGTATCCATCAGACCAAACTCTCTCTGAGACGGTAGAGGATGAGACGGTGCGTGGGGAGGTGATACTCTGGACGCCGCGGGATTCCCCGGATGTGTTTGACCTCTAAACAGAGTGTTCCAGACGCCCAAGGGGCTTCCCAGGAGACTCAGTGGTGAAGAGTCCGCCAGGCAGTGCAGGGGACTCGCGTTCGATCCCTGGGTCCGGAAGATCCCCTGGAGGAGGAAATGGCAACCCACTCCAGTGTTCTTGCCTGGAGAATCCCCGTGGACAGGGGCGTCCCGTGACAGGGACAGCGGCGCCTTCCCTGGGCGTGTGACGCTGCCCACCCGCCTTCAGCGGGCGTGAGCCTTGCTGGCCGCTCTGCAGACGGAGCTCCTGTCATCTCTGGCCAGGCCGCTCCTGGGCCCAGCGCTTCTGATGCTCGAAGGCGCGTCCCCTCTGAGGGGCCCTGGGGATGTCGCTTCTGCTGCTGTATTGACTGGTCCATGTTAGCACCGGCGTCACGCGCTCCGCCTCCTGAGGCCGAGTCACCGCCCTGTGGTCTGGGCGTGGAGCCTGGAATCTCGAAGGTCTAATTTTGGCTCGGCTGTTACGTGCATACCTCAGTTTATTGCGCTTCCAAGATTTCTTTTTTTTAACCAACTGAGGGCTTGTGGCAACCCTGCGACGGGCAAGTCTTTTGGGGCCATTTTTCCAAACCGTTTGCCCACTTTGTGTCTGTGTCAGAGTTTGGTAATTCTCGCGGTATTTCAAATTTTTCAGCGTTATTATATTTGTTACAATGATCAGTGATCTCTAATCTTACAGTTGTGAAAGGATTATGGCTTGCTCAAGGCTCCCAGTGGTGGTTCGCGTTCTTTTTAGCAATATGTAAGGTTTGTATGTTATTGTTTTAGACAATGCTATTGCCCAGTAAATAGGCTACTGTATAGCATAAACATAGCTTTATCAGCCCTGGGAAACCAAAAAATTCCTGTGATGCGCTTTATGGTGATCCTCGCTTTATCTCAGTGGTCTGGAACTAAGCCCCAAATACCTGTGAGGTGAGCCTGTGTTAACTTCTGGGGAGTTGAGGCAAGTCACCTCAGATGCCTGGATATCAGGCTGCTTATTGACCAGGTGAGGTTATAATAATCATTTCTACTTCACAGGCAGGTTATTGAGACTTCATTCTATAAATGCTTTTGAGAGCTATTTTTAAATGTCTGATTTCCATGCTTAAGTCACTACATACGAGCATACTCTTGTTTGTTTTTTTTTTTGTAAACGAGTGTGGAGTCCTGTCCCTGCTCCTGGTGGTTTAATGACTGAGCGCTGATGAACAGGTTGTGGCCAGCGCCTATTAGTGTTACTCTCGGATTACCGTGGGTTGAGGAGCAAGCGAGGCACTGACCTTTCTTGGCTGTTTCTGAATGAGTCGCATACTTCCCACTGTTTGTGTAGGTGAGCAGTGTGACCTGCATAAAGGCAGGGTTGATCTCTTTCAGAATAGAATTTGGGATTTCTCCTTATGATGGAGCTAAGGCAGGCTGATGTATGCCTTGCAAGCAAGCAGAAGGACCTTTTCAGCAAAGCACTTGCTCAATTAGGGAGTGGTTGTTGAACGGCGGTTTGGGGATGTGGTCAAATTCGCAGCTTTCTCACGTGGCTCCTGGCCTGCGGGGGCTCTAGGAAAGCTGTCTTTGTCTGTCACTGACGTGTTGCGTGGGTGGGGTCACTCGATAGCTGCGTCTCACCTTACCGACTTGGAGTTCCGGATGAGCCTGGTGCTTGCTGGGATCGGGTATTTTCAGATCTTTGCTCTTGTCCTGTGAGACGGACTCCTGGGCTCACTTGACCGACTGCTTAATCAGCTGCTGTCCACGCTGCAAGAAGCAGATGGGTTCAGGGACAGTGTTTTATTAGCTGTGTAATTTTAGGCAACTGACAGAGTATAGCAAGTGAGCAAACGCCACGTGCTTCCCTGGCGGCTCAGACGGTAAGGAATCCGACTGTAATGTAGGAGACCCGAGTTCGATCCCTGGGTCGGGAAGATCCCCTGGAGGAGGGAATGGCAACCCACTCCAGCGTTCTTGCCTGGAGAATTCCATGGACAGAGGAGCCTGGTGGGCTACAATCCATGGGGGTCGCAAAAAGTTGGAAGTGACGGAGCAACCACACGCACACACAGACACCGCGTTCACAGCCAGCACCCAGAGTCCCCTGGGCACGCCACGCCTCCGGCCAAGTTCAGGCTGCAGAGAAAAGATGCGACCGTCACACCTTCCCCAGGCGGAGACCACGCCGGGGACCGAGTCGTAGACCGGACGTCTCTTCAGCCCTTGGCGTTCCCTCCTCTGTGGTTTCTTTGCCTGGGACGGAGATCATTCTAGACCTCTAGGGTGCGTGGAGGCCTGTTGGGGAGCAGAGTGCTTCGTGACGAGGTCATGTCTGGTTTGGAAGCTGCTGGGGTACGTGTGGGTTAGGTCTAGGGCTCTGGAAGGATTGGGGGATTGGGAAGTGGTGAGAGCTGGTCTTGGGGGCCGTGGTTGCTGTGGCAGGGAGGTTAGCCTGGTCACATCCTGAGCTGCCATCTTGTTTATTGCCGTGGCCGTGCTGGGAGGGTAGCCTGGTGATATCCTGAGCCGTCATCCTGTTTGTTTGCTGCTGTGGCCGTGCTGGGCCTTCTTTGCTGCACTCGGGCTTTCTCCAGTTGCAGCAAGCAGGGGCCCCTCTCTAGTTGCGGCGCCCGGGCTTCTTGCCGTGGTGGCCTCTCCCATTGCTGAGTATGGGCTCCAGAGCTCAGCTGCCCTGCAGCATGTGGGATCATCCTGGACTAGGGATCGAACTGCTGTCCCCTGCATTGCAAGGCAGGTCCTTAACCAGTGGACCATCAGGGCATCCCAAGGTGTTATCTTAAGAAGAGTTTATACCAAGAAGAGGGTCTTCCCAAGCGACGTGAAGCCACTCCTTGGAGATTTCCCCCAGACTTGGGGCTCTGATGGGGATAGAGGTGGCAGGGGAAACAAGGGGGACACATCGGTCGGTTGATGACGGGCCCGGGTCGTTGTGGACGCTCTGATCCTCTCTCACACAGAGCTGTGGCCCTCTGCCCTGCTCTGGCTCTCTCTGGTGCCCTTGGGAAAAGCTCCAGTTTCCATCCCCTGGAGCACATTGCAGGACAATCCATTGGGAATTATCGCCAGGGCAGATCCAGCAGGAATGCTATTGTTTTGTTCTCCCAGTGTATGGATAGGTTGGTGCAAAACTGCTCACTTCTGTCACACCCACTTCCCGTTTCCAAATGTGTCAGCATCAGCACCGGCAGTATTTGGACCACCCCGTGGCGTGTTAGGCATCCTGCAAACATATGAGTTGGATTCTTGACACACGGTTTTGGAAGTGGGCTCACATAGCACCTTGGATTTCAGTCTTGCAGGGATTGGCATTCCCTGAATGCATGTGAGTGGATTAGTGATCACGTGATCCTTAGCTTGTATATTCCCTGGCTGAGTGACCCAGTTAGAGGCCTGGCCCAGGGACAGAATGAGCAAGGCGTGCTGGGCGCTGTCAGGGAACCTCCCCGCTGGGGCTGGCGGCTCCTGCCATCCTGGTCATGGGCACACGAGAAGGGAGGGAGCCCCTGCTGCTGGCCTGGCCCTGGGTCATCTCCTTTCCGGCGACGTGGGTAAATAGAAAGAAGTAAAAACTCCAGTGGGCTCAGTATTCGAGCTTGTTTCATGGTGTGACATATGTCTTCTGGAAGGAGCCATTGTGCATGGTCTTCTGATTTTTTTCATCCAATTGTTAACCAAACTTGAAACATTTATGGGTTAATAGGTCCAGGGAGGAATGAATCATTATTGCATCCGTGACCAAGCTGGGCTTCGGAGAGGCTGAGACCCGGGGAGAGGCGCCGGCTCGTCACTCACCAGGCTGCGGCAGGCTCCGGCCCCTGGCTCCGTCTGTCCTCTGGTCGCTCACATGGTGAAGTGGCTCCATCTATAAAACGTGTGGTTGCTATGAATTGCTGTTGTTGGTAAGGAGAGTTGGAAACACTCTGGTTTCTAGATTACCTTTCAGATATTCAAATTCACGCACCAGTAGCATATGGCTAGGACTTATTTTTTCACTCAGATGTCTTCCAATGTGCTTCATTGAATTCCAGATCCACATCAGGTTTGAATTTTGAAAATGCCAACTGTATACTAACTGAATGTGAGAAATGAAGAAAACTTTCATAAATTAAAACAAAAATTGGTGATTTATTTTTCTGTGTTCAAATAAATGAGCTGTATGAATTTTTTCCCCCATTTTGGTTTATTTGCATCTTTAAAAAATTTTTTTTTAGTTTTTATTTTTGTATTTGTATCTTGATAATACTGGAAGGAACAATGTTGCCTGTGTATCCTTCACTAATTTTGTACAAGAGACTTCTACTATAGCACGCATCAAAGGAGGAGGGGCCACGGAGGTCTTGCCCATCACCTCTGTAGGTCAGGCGCATGGACCTCACTCTGGGTGGAAGGAGAAGCCTTTGCTACCCTCAGATGGCTGTGTCCTCTCGGCCTGTCCAAAATTTTGGTCCAGCAATTACCTGATTCTGATTCCTTCCCATTTCGAAGAGTTTCAATTGTAGGTGCCATTTATACTTTTGTTGTTTACCAGGTAGGAGATTCTCACGCACTTTAATAAAGGAGGGATTTTATCGCAGGCTAGTCGCAGGGAAAATGAGTCCCATGTATGAGTTTTGCATAACTTTCCTCAGCACTGGGAAGAACGCTGGCCTGTAAATCAGAAAACCACCTAACGGAGGGAGCTCCGGGATGGGGCCCGGCGGGATTCGTAAGCTTTGCCTTGTCTGCTTGTGGAAACAACCCCCACCCCCGCTGTCAAACCTATTAAAATACACCACAGTCCACATGCAGCAGAATTTATATGTTAGACATCTTCAAATCTCAGTTACTATTCATTGTCATGTAGGACTTTATATCCTACTAAGAGAAAATGCTGCCTAATATAATGAGATGCAGTCATTTCAGAGTTCACATGTAGAAAAATGTGCTTTTTTAGAACGGATGAAATATAATTCAGTTGTGACTTGAATTGAAGTTGGGTTGTTGAGATAATGCTAAATTTTGTTGTGGTGGTTTGGTTGCTCAGTCAGGTCCAACTCTGTTTGACCCTGTAGACTGTAGGCCACCAGGCTCCTCTGTCCATGGGGTTCTCCAGGCAAGAACACTGGAGTGGGTTGCCATTTCCTTCTCCAGGGGATCTTCCCCACCTGGGGATCAAACCTCAGTCTCCTGCATTGCAGGTGGATTCTTTACCAATTGGGCCACCAGGGAAGCTTTCTTAAATTTTGTAGATTTTATTATAATTTATTTCTAACACATAAAGCTAAAACACCCATGTATCTATTACCCATCTTTGGCAGGGCTCAGCATTTTGCCATTTTTGCTTCAAATATGTAAAAACAAGACATGAAAGATATGGTTGTTGACCTCTGTGTCCCTGCCCAGCGCTGGGCCTTCTCCCTCATGCCCCATGTAGCCGCCGTCTTGAATTTGGTGCTTGTCACTTCCATGCATGTTCGTAAACTTTTACGAAATATGTTTGTATCCATTCATCTGTTTAGTGTCTTTAAAACCAGAAGTACTGGTGGGTACTTGTTCACCACTACCCATTCCCGCTTTTCCGCTTTTAACAGCAGAAGCCCAGAGCATTAGCTGAACACCGCTGCAAGGATAGCTACATGACGGGTTTGGGCTGATGAATGAACATGGAAAGGATGAACGCATCCTCTGAACTTTGCCTTTAAGGTGGAGACACAAACCTTCCGAGTTCTCTTTCCTTCTGGCTTCTGATTAATTAGCCCATGCAAATATAGGAAACACACCACAGGAGAGCCGAGTGATGGGGCTGAGAAATTCTGGGTCCCTGCCTTCAGGGTGTCAGGTGACGCCCAATTACGTCAGCGCTACACCAGTTACATCCCACTCACTGCCTGTCCTACCACCAGGCTGCCCAGCGTCTCAGGCTGCTTGGGAATTAAAAACAAAAGCATGTTTTTATTTAAGTGTTATTTGATCGCTGTTATAACTGACCCCAAAATGTTCCAGTAGGAGTGGTTTCCATTCTGATTATGTACATTATTAATGACTTATTGTGTTAAAATTGTTCACTTAAGTAGGGATGATTAAGGCAAACCACTTGGATGTGATTCATCGCATCCCAGATTGAGAAAGGCAAATAAGATTCATAGCTGCCCCAATGGCTAGATGTCAGCGTCCGGTCCCGCGGTGGGCCTGAGCCCGTGGAGGGCACGTGAGCTGAGCTCGTCGTTGTCCACGGAGGAGGTTCGTGCACGCTGAGGACAGCTGACTGCTCTGCTCCCAGCTGGAGACGTGTAAAGCAAAGGTCCCTATGATCGTTGGAGGAGAAGGACAAGTTTCCGTTCCCAGGAGAATTTTCTTCCTGAACCCTGTCTCAGCGTCCAAGTGGGCATCTTTTTTCTTTAGTTATTTCATTTATTTGTCTTCACCGGGTCTTCACTGCTGCGTGAGGGCTTGCTCTAGTTGCGGTGATGGGGGGTTGCTCTCTAATCGTGGCGCGCCAGCTTCTCCTTTTGGGGGCCTCTCTTGTTGCAGAGCTCGGACTCTAGGACCAGGGCTTCAGTAGTTGCTGCAGGCAGGTTTAGTTGCCCCCAGGCACGTGGGATCTTCCCAGACTGCGGGTCGAACCCGGGTCCCCTGTATTGGCCGGGAGATTCTTAACCACTGGACCACCAGGGAAGTCCCCCAGGTGAGCATCTCGAGAGTGAGACCTTCCTGGTCAATTTCACTTCTCCAAGAGGTTGCCCCAGAACGCCCCACGTCCCGCGTGACAAACGGCAGAGCAGCTGTTCCAGGGAGAAGGAGACCCACACTCGCTGGCTGGCACTGTTGCAGCTCCAGCCAGGGTGCCAGGCTGGGTGGGATCTTGCTTTCTGCACGGTGACTCAGGAGCTCTGCCCAGAGCGATGTCTGTATTAGAAGCCCAGGTGATCCAGGGGCCACCTCTAGTTCTTTCCTGCCCCACTTTGCAGCTCTGATGCTGTCTGATCACTCACTGGCTTGTTGTGCCTGATCTCCCGGGTCAGCTTGGCTTCTGGCCTGAAAGGCAGGCCTGATCCTCGGTTTCCTCTCATAGGGCGCTTGGAAGAGACTGCAGCAAGGCACCTGGCCCCTGCTCTTGAATGGGGCTGGTACTGTTGGTTCCAGTCGGGCTGGATCTGTCTCGACCTTGGGCCTTCCTCCGCTCCTCCTTGTGTTAAGAGTCAGACTGTCACAGATGAACTTATCTGCCAGCCAGACTGGCAGACACAGAGAGCAGATTTGTGGGTGCCCACGGGCAGGGAGGGTGGGTGAGGGAAGGAACGGGAGTTTGGGGTCAGCAGGTGCCAACAGAGAAAAGCGAGGCCCCACTGTACCGGACAGGGACCTGTGTTCAGTATCCTGCGATTAAATCATAATGGGAAGGAATATGGGTATCACTGAATCCTCGACAGAGGATGAGATGGTTGGATGGCATCACTGACTCCATGGGCATGAGTTTGAGCAAGCTCCAGAAGTAGGTGATGGACAGGGAGGCCTGGCGTGCTGCAGTCCATGGGGTTGCAGAGAGTCGGACACGACTGAGCGACTGGACTGAACTGATAACTGAATCCCTTTGCCGTACAGCAGAAATTAATACATCAACTATACTTGAATAAAATAATTTTTTTTAAAAAAGGCAGCATCAAGGAAAAAAGCACTGGGCTGTCAGATGAGTGATTCTCAGACTCCCGCAGCCTTTGTGCTGCTCTGATGCAGGAGACCGTGGGCGCCTCCGACCCCGTCTGTGGTCTGTGCTGACTGCTTTAAAACGCACAGCAGAGGTTCCTGGCCTGAGTGAGTAGACGGTGAGCTCTGCTCTGGCTGAGACCCACGAGCTGAGATGAGCTCAGGAGGGCCCGTAAATGACATTCATGGCGGGAACAAACAAAGCCAAGCAACACCAAGCGCCTTCCCTCTGTGGAGGCTGGAGTCTCAGCTGTGCAGAGTCCGGCGCAGAGAGGAGAAAAAGGGGCCCAGGCAGCAGGCCGCGTGCGCACTTCTGGTCTGGCTGAACCCAAGTGTCGTCGGGCAGATTTTTGAATAAAAAAAAAAAAAAAGGAAAATTAGAAGTGAAAATTCCCTTAAACTCCAGGTCACCAGAAATCCAGTTCCAGGTAGACTGTTTTTTGCATTCATTGCCGCTCTCTCCAAAAAAGTATTTAAGTTAAAAATTAAAATGAAACATAAACTAAAATTTAAAATCTAGCTGGGTGTGCACTTGATGTTAAAAACCTTATAATACCAAAGAGATGGCAAAAAAAAAAAAAAAGCAAAGGACATTGGCATGTAAAAGCAGACAAAATGTTTTAAATTATAGGCAAATTGCTCATTAGGTGACTGGCTTTAGGCTAATTGATCTACAGTCAAGGGCATCCAAAGGTGGACATTTTTGTGCTCAGGGACACTTTCTCGGGCCTGTTTTCATTTTATTTCAGACAAAAGTCTAATGAACTCGCTTATTTGGTTTCCCAGCTCTTGGCATATTAGATGTGAATCAAAACAGGGGGGGTACGGTCTGAGCCTGGCCCCTGAGTGTTCAGAGGCCAGCTGGTCCCCCGACAGCCAGGGAGGGAAGCGGAGGCCAGAGGGAGCTCGCAGGTAAATACAGGGATGAGAGCGCTGAAGTGGCGGGGCGGGGGCTGTCCTTTCCGCAGCCCTGCCCTCCCCTCTCGCCTCGTGACTCTGGCTTCTGAGGGCACCTCTGTCTTACAAAGTGCATAATGCCAGCCAAGTCATGAAAACTATTTATAGCAGGCTATGCACTCTGCCCCATTCATTGTCCTCTCATGCAATCCGCGTTAGAGAAGTTTTCATTAAAAGGCAGCAAATCTTTGACTCTCCAATGGCACGTCCATTGGAAGGCACCTGTTTCCCCTGCCCTCCAGGAGGTGCCTCCCCAGAAGGCTGCTTGTAAGGATGCCTTCTGCTGTTTGACAGGCTCCCCAGGCCAACCTAGAACGGAGGCAGTGGCCTGGAAGAATTCACTCCCCGGAAGTGAGTTCACCTCCTGCACTGAAATGTAGCCTGACCAAAGCAGTTCATTCTCGATACTCAGGGTGGTGTGGGTAGGAGGTCGTGAAACAGCCCGGATCACCGTGGAATCAACTTCTGATGATCTGGAGGCTTCTGGTCCAGAATGGCTTCCTTCTTTGAGGAAATGTATTAGGATTTTCCAGAGAAACAGAACCAACAGTATGTGTGTGTGTTATCTTTTTTTTTTTTTGTGGACCACTTTTAAAGTCTTTACTGAATTTGTTACAGTATTGCCTCTGTTTTATGTTTTGGTTTTTGTGGCTGCCAGGCATGTGGGATCTTAGCTTCCGGATGGGGGAGAGAACCCATACCTCCTACAGTGAAAGGTGAAGTCTTTTAACCACTGGCCTGCCCGGGAAGCCCCTGTATGTATCTTTATCTTAAGGAATTAATTCCTGCAGGAAATGGGTTGCCTGAGAACCGGGAAAGTTGGTCTAAGTTCCGGTGTAAGTGCAGGCGAGAAATGAAGTCCCAGTTTGAAAGCAGGCAGGAGGAGCGGATTCTCCTCACGTGACGTTTGTCCTTTTCCGGCCTCCGGTGCCTGGGGTGGGTCCCCATGGGATGGCATGGGTCCCCCCACGCTGGGGAGGGTGGCCTGCTTCACTCGGTCCACCGAGGTGAGTCATGTCCAGAAACGTCCTCAGACACACCCAGCATCATGTTTAGCCAAGTCTCGGGGTACCCTGTGGCCCAGTCAACTAACCATCATAGGCGGCTATTAAAAAAGGCTGAAAACTGAAGCATCACAAAACGCTAAAAGAAGCTAAGACAGCAACCGTCCCAGGAGGCTAGAACAGCTCACCAGTGTATTGCTGCTTCCTGCTGCTCCCAAACCCCACCTCTTCCAAAGCCCAAGGAGCCCCTGACCACCTTTCCCCTCCAAAGCCCCCTCTGAGGAGTGGCCAGGACTGAGGGTGGGACGTTTGGGAAGGAAGGGGGTCAGGGATGGGGCGAGTGGAGAGAGTGTGCTTTGGGGGCCGCTGCTGACCCATCATCGCCTTCCACCCATGGAGACATACGGGCGGGTGAGGGCTGAGGACCATTGCCTGACCCTAAACACTGGCCATAATTGATCCTCACAGCAATTCCTCTGGGACTTAGTATCTGTCCTCTAAGTATTGTTGCTATAGTTAAGTCTATATTATCAAGTCTGTAGATTGTTGTTGCTAAGGCATTCTAAGTCCTTTACAACCCCTGCGTTTGTGAGCGTACCTAGAGGCGGTGTGGCTCTTGGAAAGAGCACAGAATCGGTTAACAGAGGCAGAGTCGTGCCTCTGAATAATGTGTGACTTGGGGGACTCAGCTCTGCCACAGGAGATGCGCTTGCTGGTAATCGCCAAAGTAACTCGTAGTGGAATCTTGTCATAGTCAAGAGATGACCTATATGAGGGTGCTGTATGAAGGGTTCCCCTGGTGGCTTAGGCAGGAAAGAATCCGCCTGCAAAGCGGGAGACCTGGGTCGGGAAGACCCCCTGGAGAAGGGAACGGCTACCCACGCTAATCCTGTCAAAGTCCAGTGAGACGACCTGTGTGCTGTATGGTGTTGAACAGATGTGGGGAAGGGTGAAGAAAACGTAAGGAACAATGGGTTTTATCGCTTTGACCCTGCTCCTTAAATCTGTAAGTACTGGTCGGGTCTTTGTAGAGATGGGAACGGACCTAGAGACTGTTACACAGAGTGAAGTGAATCAGAAAAACAAATACTGTGTATTAACGCTCATCTGTGGAATCTAGAAAATGGTATCAATGATCTTATTTGCAAAACAGAAATAGAGACAAGACGTAGAGAAGGAACGTGTGGACCGCAAGGTGGGGGAGTGCGGGCTGAGATGAGCTGGGGGTTGGGGTTGACCTGTGACCCACTGATGCTGCGTGTGAGACAGGTGGCTGATGAGGGCCTGCCGTGTAGCTCAGGGAACCTGCTCAGCGCTCTCCGGTGCCCTGGGCGGGAGGGAAGTCCAGAAAAGAGGAGACACGTGTGTCTATCTAGTTGGTTCACTTTGCCGTACAGTAGAAGCTAACACAACACCGTAAAGCAACTATAATCCAGTAAGAAAAAAAAATAAGTAAAGAGTCTTCGCTACCTGCCCTGCTGATACTCAAAGACTAGGCTTTATGCGGGATCCTAACATCTTCTTGAGATTGCTTTAAAAAGTGACAGAGCTCTTTGGCTAGTAGGCATATCTGTTTTCTGTTTTGCCTTGTCTTACGGATGAGTTGATCATTATTATTATAGCATGTAGCCAAGAATGATTCCATTTAGGAAAATAATAGTGAAACTTTGCTGATCTTTTGTAGGATAATTTTGCCATAGCCTGTGCAAATAAGGTGGTGGTTTCTTTAACGCATGCTGGTTCAGAGTCACGGATCTGTACTTTCAAAGCCTACGGTTGATTGTTTGGTGTGAAAACTGTATTCCAGTGAAGCACATAAGCATGCAGATCTAAAGTATGGCCACTTTCATCTAGATTGACTGTTATTAACTAGCCCAAGGGATAGGTTGCAATGAAGATGTTGTTACTTCTGTGGACTGTGATGAGTAGCCCTGATATTTACAGTGGCCTGCCGGTTCGAAGGATGGGAAGATGGCCCAGCAAGACTTTCTACACATTTTGGCTTTTAGGGGTGATGAAAGAATTCGACTTTTTCTTCACCCATCCAAACATTTGATAAGGGCAGAGATTTGAACCCGATGCAAATACAAGAATGTTCAGATTCCAGCGAAATCGCATTTCTTTCTGAATGATGGCAGATTTCCATGCGGTTAGTCACTCACTCATTCTAATACCTTCTTCCCTGGGTTTAGGGACAAAGAGCAACTGGGGACAGATGAAACCCTTGTTGGGGTTTATGCTTTGCCTAATTAAAACAGTTGTATTTACAGCCTGCTGAATCAGCTCTAGTCAGATCTGTCCAGTCAGAGCACCACTCTCAGCTGGGATTCACTTTGGAAAGTTTGCAGAATCTTTCCTTGCCTTTCACAGAATCGCTCTGGCACATTTCTGCTAGCATCCTCATCGGGGTGTGTAGGTAACTGTTCTCAGGTGAGGTGGGATGGCTCACCTGTGTTCTGTGCTATGCCACCCCCTTTCAAAAGAAAGAAACAAAGTTCTCCGTTTCTCCCAGGAGAAGTTAGAGAAAGGATCCATGCATGTTTGCACCACCTTAAACAGACTCCCAGCAGGCTAGGCTGGCACACAGCTCTCATTTCAGCCATCCGTTTGTTCAGGTGTACCCTATGTATTTAGTACATCATTTGATAATGCTAAAAAAAAAATATTAAAGCAGTGTGAGACTAAAGGAGAAGGAAGATGAATGTAGCATTCCCCTGGGGTTCATGGGTGAAGGAATTAACGCAGCGTGGCACTCTACCCTAGCTGCGTTTGTTTCCATGGCAACAGCTACGTACATGTTTCAGACTATCCACAGTGACACAGTTGCAGAAATAGTAGCTTGCAGGTTTCTGATATCGCATCAGTGGACAGGCAGCACGCACTATATTAAGTAAGTGTAAAGGAATTTAAAATACAGCTCTGATTCAGATGTATATTAGCTCAGCTAAGCGATGTTTTGGGGATTTCGGCGTCCCCTTTCCTCACGACAGCAAAATCTGGGCAAAGTGGAAAGTTGCAAGATTCCAGTCAAACAATTGTCCTTGCTTGGGTGAGTGTCATCAAATGAAGCCAATGTGAGTTCCAAAGGTAAGAGAATGGCCTTGGCAAATGACATATTTAAGAAGGATGTTGCCAGTGAAGCTGGTTTCTTGGAGGAGGGGTAGTGATGGGTAAATAATGAAAGCTTTGGTTGAAAATAGCTGAGTGTTAAAGCAAATCATTGTGCACCGGGATCCGACTGCTGTTGAGTTTACAGCAACTAAGGTGTTTGAATCATTGCAAAAATTGCTTTTTTGTAAAAGTGATCAGGTGAGGAGCAGAGAGGTTGCCTGTGTATGCAGTTAAAGAGAGAGTGGGGCTCCTTTGTCTTTCTGAAAGCTTATGTAAATATCTCCCTTCTTGCCAGAATGACCCTGGTTTGTCTTTGACATTCGCTGCTACTTTTTGGTACCGTTTTACGGTTCTGTGTGTTTCTATTATGTTGCCATATTGTAGCTTGATAAGACTTGAGTGTTGGTTAGAGAGCAACCAAGTAAAGATGATAGACTTTGTAAGTGTGTGACTTTGCAATCAAATTGTACAGTAATTTAGGAGGAGAAGTGTTCAAATGGGTATTTATTTACAGGCTAGACCTCTGCTTTTGAATAGCAGCCTAGGTATTAGGTTAATGGATTTTGATGTGCACATTATGATTGTGGGAGCTTTCAAGTACGTGGTAGTTCAATTTATACTGAGTTTTTCATGTCAAAATATTTTTATTTATGCCCATTATTCAGTGTAAGCCTGCATTTACCTTACAGTTTTATGATTCATGTGTCAGGGAAGAGAATGTAAAATGGCATGGAAATTTAAGCTAATCTATTCATTTGAGGAGGATTTATTTTCTGACCATAGGTGGACTTTTACAAAAAGTGGCATGAGAAACACAACTCTTGGATTTGTGGGACTGTTTTATGTGGGCACAGGGAACTACCTCCAGTATCGACTGCACATTCTCTGCGGTGAATATTTGATTCAATGTTAAGAGAATGCCTATGGGGTTGGCCGTGTTCTGGAGCCTCCTGCCCACCCGGGCACGTAGGGGGCTGGGAGAGACTGTGGATGATAAATCAGGGATGGAACCCTAGAGTGTTTGACACCTACTGGGGAGATATGACTTGCCTTTCTTTGGGACTTCCCTGGTGGCTCAGATGGTAAAGCGTCTGCCTGCAATGCGGGAGACCCAGGTTCGATCCCTGGTTGGGGAAGATCCCCTGGAGAAGGAAATGGCAGCCCACTCCAATATTCTTGCCTGGAAAATTCCATGGATAGTGGAGCCTGGTAGGCTACAGTCCATGGGATTGCAAAGAGTTGGACACGACTGAGCAACTTCACTTTCTTCTAAATAAGGTGATCTAGGGACGTCCTTCGCAGTCCGGTGACTAAGACTTTGCCTTCCATCACAGGAGGTGCAGGTTTGATCCCGGCTGGGATGCTAAGAGTCAGTATGTGAAAGCGAAAGTGGCTCCGTGGTTTCTGACTCTTTTCGACCCCTACAGTCCATGGAGTTCTCCAGGCCAGAACACTGGAGTGGGTAGCCTTTCCCTTCTCCAGGGGATCTTCCCAACCCAGGGATCGAACTCAGGTCTCCCACATTGCAGGTGGATTCTTGACCAGCTGAGCCACAAGGGAAGCCCAAGAATACTGGAGTGGGTAGCCTAGGCCTTCTACAGGGGATCTCCCAACCCAGGGATTGAACTGGTGTCTCCTACACTGCAGGGGGATTCTTTACCAACTGAGCTATCAGGGAAGCCCGAGATTCAGTAAAGACTGTACAAATGGTCCACATTAGAATAAATTAATAATAAGGTGTTCCAGAATGAAGCTACTGTTGAAACGTCCCTCCCAGTGATGCCCGTCTATAGCGCCAGCCACCCAGAGACGCGGACTGAAGTTTGTATCTTCCAGGGCGGTCTTTTTTTGATGGTGGCTCATATTAAAGGCTTCCCTGGTGGCTCAGCTGGTAAAGAATCTGCCTGCAATGCCGGAGACCTGGGTTCCACCCCTGGGTTGGGAAGATCTCCTGGAGAAAGGAATGGCTACCCACTTCAGTCTTCTGACCTGGAGAATTCCATGGGCAGAGGAGCCTGGCGGGCTGCAGTCCACGGGGTCGCGAGGAGTCTGACACGTACTGAAGGCCGCTCCTTTCTCAGAGGGGCGCCCTCTGGCTGTCTTCACACAGAGCCCTAGCCCATCTTTGGGGCCGGGGGCAAGGCAGGCTTGCAAATCCCCTCCCCCAGACCCCGGGCTGCCTGGCGGGGCCCCAGGTAACCTGGTGGGCGGCTTGCCCCTGTGACAGCTGCAGGAGGCCACCTGCGCTCGGCGCCCCCCGAGGCAGAGGAATCAAATGCCGCTGGTGTGAGCGTTTACTGGGTGTTCTGCTATTACATTTGAGGAGCCCTGGAAGCCTTGGGGTCATTAACCTGAAGCTCTGAAACTAGAAATCAAAAGTGCCAATGAACTACCTTGCTTTCTGGTTTTTTTTTTTTTTTTTTTTTAATGGGGATGATTTTAAAGTCTTTATTAAATTTGTTGCACTGTTACTTCTGTTGTTTATGTTCTGGTTTTTTGGCCACAAGACATGTGTGATCTTAGCTCCCCAACTGGAATTGAACCTGAACCTCTTCATTTGGAAAGTGAAGCCTTAACCAGTGGACAGCCAGGGAAATCCCCCCAGTGAACGACTTTGGATGATAGTTCAACTTTTGTCTGTTTGAGGAGTGCAAGCCCTTCCAACAGTTGAGACATTTGTATAGTTCATTTTTATTTTTTCATCATCCCCAAATATTTTCCAGTATTAAAAAAAACTCCAAAAAACACCAGTCTAGGCTGTGTTTCCTTAACTCTTTCCTAAGAATAGAAAAAGAGAGAAACCCAGACGGAGAGAGCCCTAGGCCGCACTAGTCATTCAAATGTGAAATCCTGGCAGTGCTGGTAGGAAACTCAATTGCTTCCATTTGAAGGGCCAGGAAATTGATTTGGAAAAAAGTAAGTTTGAGGGATTCCCAAATAGTGGCAGCATGAAATGAATAACAGAAAAATGAAGGTACAGACTGCTCTTAGTATTACCAATCGTAAATGGTAATAGAATTGCCAGGATAAACTGCCTGGGGCAGAGCGCGCTGGGAGTCTGCACTGCCTCGCTGTGACTGACGCTCTGGTCACGGGCTGAGAGCCGGCCCCTGGCTGCCGCCCAGCCTCAGTCCCTTCCAGCCTTCCCTGTCACTCCGTCTCTTTCTGGGGCGCCCGGGGGCCTGTCCCAGGGTAATAAATACTGTATCTTGGCCCCGGGGGATGTCGCTAGGCCTCGCCTCTTGCTGCTTGCTCTGCCCAGATTCCTTTCCTCCCACCCTCCCATCTTGAATTCCAATTCCTCCAGAAAACCTTACAGATCTCCCCCTCTTGCGCTCATTGAGACGAGTTTTCCATCCTTTCCACCATGTGTCCATAACAGTTGGTCTTCTAGGATGAGTTGTATCTTTTCTTAATTGTGATGTAAATGTGTCGAAGACACAGGACCTGGTTTAGGTACTTCCGTAGATTTGGCCAGACCTAGAACAGTATTTCAAACTTGTATTTCACTGAATTCTTAAACACTCCCAAAGATATGCATCACCAAGCAATCAAGGCTCAAAGACGTTGACCACTGTCTTCTGCTCAGAGACAGTCTGTTGGATACTGAGATTCCTAAGTCTGTGTCTGTCACAGCACCAGGCATCAGAACCAATTCAGCCACATTCAGATGCTTCCAAACTTTTGGCTGTTTGGCATCACCCAAACACAAACCAGGTGGATGGTTGATAATTTTTTTTTTATCTGCTTGGAATCAAAGATTTTAGAGCCAGAAGGAACCTCAGGGGGTTACACTCATGTTACAGAGGAGAAAACTGTGAACACGAACTGGTTAGTGACTTTCCAAAGGCGCGTGGCTGCTTCGTGACCCAGCTGTGGAGAGCCGGCTGGTCACCTCTCTCCGTGGCCCTCCTCCCGAGCTGTGGCCGCGGACTGCACTGAAGGCCGAACCAGTCAGGTTCCTTTCTGCCCCGAGCTGGGACTGGCTGGCCTTCGAGCTGCAAGCACCGTCATCCGACCACAATCCCCTTAACCTCTCTTTGCTAAAGGCTGATATCACTGGGATAGAGTTAAAAACAAAAGTGGACTGGGAGTTGAACTCAGGTACGGAGAGCAGTGCTGACTGTTCAGTAGCCGTCGCTTGCTGCAGCTGCAGCAAGTGCTGGGTTCCATCAAGTTCAGACCCTTCAAAAGAGTGGAAAAAAGAAAGCACATGCTTTCCAGGGCCCGGGCGCTGCGCGGCCGGCCAGCTGGGCGTAGCACCATGGCAAAAAGATCTCTTCAGTTTCGGAAATTCGAGACCCCGAGCTTGCATACGGGGCTGTGGCGGCAACCGGGCCTGCTCGGGCGTTACTTCTGCCTGCAGTTCTATCAAACTCAGCCCCTATGGGAAGCCCATTAGCGTCTAAAGAAAGAGCCAGCCCTCCAGGTTGACATAAGGAGCAGGCTGATGTGTGCGTGTGCGTGCATGTGTGTGTGTGCGTGTGTGTGTGTCTTTAAAGGCCTGTGTCCGAGGTCAACAGCCTTTTTAAGAGAACTCTTGGTTTTCTATGTAAACGTGTACTTCCTCTGGCCCAGAGTTAGCCTGTTAAGGGAATAAAGCACAATTCAGATTTCTGAGTTGGAAGCCTGATTAATCTCTCTGCCAGTTACATATGGAAATAAATTAGTAAATGGTCCATCTGGGACTAAACTACTGCAGAGATGATAAATTATCTGCATCATGTGTCTGTGTTGCCGCAGACTGAGTCCTGCTCACCAGGAGCTGCTGAAAGATATCTGGATGCTCTATCGTGGTCAGAGGAATAAAAGTTAAAAAAAAAAATTAGAAGTGAAAAATATACTTTAAAAATTTAGAAGTGAAAAATTTACCTTGAAATGTCTTTTGGGAAGATGGCTTGGTTGATGCCAAGTTTGTGCCTTAGAACTTTGCTCTGTCTGCAAATATTTAAAAGGAGAGTCTGAAGGGCATAAGAAACATTTTACTTTTATATTTTCAAAGGCCAAAACAATAACACGTATTGATTGCTACTCAAATGTCTCAGCGAGTATAATTATACGCACAATAAAAATATACCCCTGTGTAATACTGCACTTTATTTATAATTTTCATAGCAACTTCTTGTCTGTTTTCTTATTTAAATTTCAAAGGAGGTGAGGCAAGTCAGTGTCTCTAATTCTTGATGGATGAAAAACTGAGGTTTATGAAGCGGCCGATTCTGATTCGAGCTCGGTCTCCATCAGAGCCGTGCGTGACATCAAAAGCGTTTTCAGTTCTCCGTCATTCATCTAGCAGCACCAGGAAATAAAGCCTGCTATTTATGTCAGTCTTCTGGAAGCCAAAGTCATACCTTCTTGATCATGAAAAGTAGTTTTCCTTTTCTCTCTAATTGGAGGTGTTGAGTATTGGTTTAACTTTTAGGGGCATAGTTTTTTGTTTTGTTTTGTTTTATGACGATACTTGCAGCTAACATTGACTTTTTGAAAAATATTTATTTATTTGGCTGCGTCTGGTCTTAGCTGTGGCACGCAGGAGATTTCTGTTGTGGTGCTTGGGCACGTGGGCTCTGGACCTGGCGGGCTCAGTTGCAGGACACGGGCTTAGTTCCCCGACCAGGTATTGAACCCTCATCCCCTGCATCGGAAGGTAGATTCTTAACCACTGGACCAACATGGAAGTCCCTGGACATATTTTAATTTTTTTAATTGAGGTGTGATTGACATAAAAGTATAGTAGTTTCAGGTGTATGACGCTTCGGTGTTGTGTACATTGCAGAATGATTGCAATGAGTTGAGTTGACATCTGCCACCTTTTACAATTTTCTGTTTCTGGTGATGAGGAGTTTTAAGGTCCACTCTTGGCAGCCTTCATATGTGCAGTGTGGTCACCCTGCTGTTCGCAGTATCTCCAAGGCTTGCTTTTAACTGCACCTTTTGACACCCCTGCACCCCTCTCCCCCAGCCCCTGGTTTATCTGTTCCTTCTGGCTAAAGCACGTCCTTCTCCACTGGAGTTACTTTATAAACTAAAACCATCCGTGCCCTTGGGGGCATTTTAGGTGTGGTAACATATTGCCCCTTTGCAGAATGGCCTGAAGGAACTGTGGTATCCAGATTCTTACCCTACTTTAAAATTTTCTTTTGGGTCTTCCTCCAGGGCAAACCTTCCATCGTCCATCCTTGAAGCAGCCTTTGAGATGCCCCCCTCTAGAAAAAGCAGTCCTAAAAGTACGGAAAAGCCAGACTGGACTCAGAACTAATTCAGGCACCGGTTTCTCCGACATCAGCTTCTGAGCACACTCAGCAGGCGCCCCTGGGGGGTCTCCGTGCCAGGAGGAGAGGCGCCGGCCCCTCGCGGTGACTTGTCTGCTCGGCAGTGACCTGGTCTCACCCAGGCCACCTCCAAGTTGCTCACTTTTCGGTCAGACCTGGCTCCTCCGTGCATCTGAGCAGCTCTCTTGCCTTCTCACCTCTGGGCTTTTGCTTCAGCTTTTGCCTGTTCCCTGCCTGTAAAAATCCTGTCTGGATCTCAAGACCCCTTCTGACTGTCTTGATGCTTTTCCTTACCTGCCTGCGCGCCCCAGAGGTCTCCTTTGTAACTGTCTGATGATCTGTTAGAGGAGACACACAGCTGAGCTCTGTTCGAGGTGCCTGTATGTCTGTCTCCTGCTGCAGATGTTGCTCTCGATTAGTCACTAAGTCGTGTCCGACTCCTCGCGACCCCATGGACTGTAGCCCACCAGGCTCCTCTGTCCATGGGATTCTCCAGGTCGTCATTTCCTTCTCCAGGGGATCTTCCGACTTGGACTGAGGAGCCTGCGGGGTCACAGTCCATGGGGTTGCAAGACAGTTGGATACGACTTAGTGATTAAACAGCAGCAAATACCTGGCTTATCTCCTACTGAAGATAGTTTTCTCCAAGGCAGGGATTTCATCATCGTGTTTCTGACCCTTCCTCCCTCCCTACCCTCTAGCCTAGTACTTTGTCCTTAATTGAAGCTTAAGGTGCATTAGAGCAGGGCGCTTTAAGAAAAATACTCACTTAGCTGCCCCGGGCCTTCATTGTGGTCTGTGGGATCTTCAGTTACAGCAGGGGGGATCTGGCTCCTTGACCAGCAATTGCACTCTCCCGCCCTGGGCTGGGAGCACAGGTCTTAGCGGCTGGACCACTAGGGAAGTCCCTCTGGAGTAGGATAATTTTCCTTTGCAACAACAGACTCAGTGTCTTTGGATGGGTAGATAAATTAATGATTTGAGGTGTATCCGTGTTCCCCTTGGATGGCTTGTTAAAGCAGATCCCTGGGACCCACCTCCAGATTTGCAGATGCAGAGCCTTGTGGGCGGGGCCAAGGATTTGCAATTCCAACAGTCAGAATGATGCTGCTGCTGCCCTTTCGGGGACCACTGTTTGAGATCCACTGACTCAATGAATGTATTTCCTAACATTCTCACTCTAAGGCTCACAGGCTCATACCATTCTTTTCTTTTCCTTTTTTTTCAATATCTTTCTGGAATCTTATCTTTTGGCTGCAGTGGGCGACATGTGGGATCTTAGTTCCTTGACCAGGGATGGAACCTGTGTCCGCTGCGCTGGTGGCATGGAGCCTTAACCACTGGACCACCGGGGAAGCTCCCTCATTCTTTTCACGAGAGTCATTGCTGTCTCTTCCTTGAGGTGTAGGCCAACAAAATATCTTCCACCAGAAATTATTATGCTACTGGACTTCCCCGATGGCTCAGTGGTAAAGAATCTGCCTGCAATGCAAGAGAACACAGGAGACCCAGGTTCAGTCCCTGGGTCGGGAAGATCCCTGGAGGAGGCCATGGCAACCCGTTCCAGTATTCTTGCCTGGACAATCCCCATGGACACACGAGCCTGGTGGGCTACAGTCCACAGGATCGCAAAAGAGTCAGACACGACTGAAGCGATCGAGCACGCGTGCATCTCATGTACCAGCTTTTCTATTCTGTAAGATTGGTGGTTGACTGTAGCCTCCAGACTTGCAGCCCGCGTGTGAGCTTCAGCTTGATGGGATCTCTTTCTCCAGAAGTAGAGCCGGAGTAATTTTATTTAACAACAACAGACTAGAAAGTCATTGACTTTGCAGCCTGTCCGCCTGGTCTGCCCGGAGGATCAAGGTTGGGTTCGTGTGGCAGGACACTGGCCTTGAATGCGTGCTGGCACTCTGATGTTTTCCCTTTGTAGAGATGCGTGTTTCAGTGGCAGCTGTGGTAAAATAAAATGATCTCACAAATGTCTCAATGGCAGCTATAGTAAAATAAGATGATCTCACCGTGTCTATAGCATGTATTTTTAAATCTCTGGCTTCTTTTATGCCCCATGAGGCAGTTTCAAGAATACTCCATCGTGAAAGACTTGATGCTTCAATAACTTTCCAAGAAATAAAGAGGTGCAGTTGCAATTGACTTCTTCGTTGAAGTGTGTCGTGCTTTAGAGAGGTAGGCTAGAGATGACGTCCCCTGTGGTTGAGAGGGTTTGCTCTCCTCTGCTCTAATCCCGTCTTCCCTTTGCTCCTCTCCACCAGCCACTAGACGCACCATCTCCTGGGAGACCAGCGTTCTTGTGATCATGGAGGCCTCTCTGTCCTTTCTGTGACTGGAGCAATGCTGACCGTGGTTTCCTGGACCCATTCTGACTCAGGTAACCACTCCGTGCCTTCCCCAGCTGGTTTACGCCTCATGGAGATTACACTGAATAAATGAAATACCAGAGCCATATTTAAATGCAAATGCCAGATTGATTGCTTTTCCAGCAATTGATGTTCTCTCCCTCTTCTTCCCGATCTTCTTAATGATCAATTTATGCAGCTGATCAAACTGACAGTGTGGTCAATCAGTTTAGGCATTAAGATAATAAGAATGTTGAATTACGTCTTTATTTAAAACTTTGGTGTGTGTCATAGACATACAGAGGTAGGAGTGTCGCTGGAAATTTTCGTATAGAAACTAGCTTCTACTGTACATGGTTTCTCTAAATCATTTTCTTTCCCGTAATATTGGGTAGGCCAAAAAGGTCGTTTGAGTTTTTCCAGCAGATCTTAACGGACAAACTTTTTGGCCAACCCACTGCTGTGTTTCACCTGAATTATAGTAATCTTCCTCATGTTGGACCTTTGAACTGAGTTTCATAAATATTATTAAGTAGCTGTTTTGTGTGCTCGGCACAGATGGGGATAAAAAACTATAAGATGTATAAAAATATAAGGTATATCCTCAGGCAGCTCACACTTGAGCCAAAGAGCCTAGACTCGCTGGTAAGATAATGCGGAGGGTGCTCAGCTGCTGGCTGGGGCTGTGTGCTGGGTGGTTCTCTGGTTCAGGGAATGAGAAGACTCTGAGGACTGGGACTGAAATACTTAGAGGAGAGTTCATGGAGGGCAGAGGGTCTCCAGCGGGCCTTGTCACTGGGGTCATTCTGCTGGAGGGAAGAGGATCCGCCTGGCCTGACTGATGGCAGGAGTGAGCCCGCCTTGAGCCTGGCCAGGGAGGGCCCTGGCGCCTGGACCAGTCGGATCTTGGAGGGCCCCGAGCCGCTGACCCAGCCAGAGCCAGGCTCCCACGCTGGGCCCGGCCCCCTGAAGGTTCCCCTGGGGACCCCCTGCCTGCCCTGTTAGAGCTGCCTTGGCTGACAGCTGCCTCCAGGGGACCCTGGCCACCCTGCACCCTGGCCAGCCTTCTGCGTCTTCGGGCTTGTCCATGCCTGGCCTCTGCTTGTCTACTGAGTGTCTGCCCGTCCACACCTGCCCCTCCCCTCCACGCTCTGACTGGAAGGCACGGCTTGACGGGGCCCCCGAGATGAACCAAGTGCCCTGTGAGATCAGGGCCTGCTGATTCACAAGGAGCTGATTCTGAGCTGAGAAGCGGAATGGAAGGGAAGGGTGGGAAGCAGAAGCCAGGAGCATGAGTCTGTAAGTTGATGCCAAGACTGCACCAAGAGTTCTGAAACCCAGGACACGGGGAGGGCCTCGGGACTGAAGGTGTAGCCGTAGCCACGGATGGGAGCCCAGCGGGCTGGTTCATCTTGCGAAGGCCCAGCGGGCCCTGCCCGCACTTAGCTCTTTCGGATCCAGCAGTGGCTGCTTTCCAGGGCTTGAGGGCGCTGCTGAGGCTGCGGCTCCTCCCGACAGCTCTGCCTAGCCACGCTCACCCTGCGTCACTGCGCTCTGTGAGGCCGAGCGCCTGGCAGACCCAGGAGCCCCGGCCTTCCTGGATCCAGAGCTCTGCGTCCTCGGCCTCCAGGAAGTGGAAGAACTGGAATAGCAGAATATCTGTTCTCCTCCCATGAAAGCATTTGCTTAATCTGTTGTTGCCCTGCGTTTTCTAAGCTTGGGTGGGTCAACGATGGCCTGCCAGGCAGGTGTGGCTCACTCCTTGTTGTTGGGGGTGGACAAACTGACATGGTTTTTACGTTTTTAGATGATTGGAAAAAATTAAAAGAAGAATAGCATTTTTTTCTTCATAGAAATGATACAGAATTCAGATTTCAATGTCCCTCAGTTAAGCTTTGGGGACTTCACATGTTGGGCTAGTGGTAAAGAATCCGCCTGCCAATGCAGAAGATGTGGGTTTGATCTCTGAGTCAGGAAGATCCTCTGAAGAAGGGAATGGCAAGCCACTCCAGTATTTTTGCCTGAAGAATCTCATGGACAGAAGAGCCTGGCAGGCTATAGTCTGTGGAGTTGCAAAGAGTCACTACTGAACGATTGAGCACATGTGCAAATTCAGTTTTATTAGAACACAGTGAGTTCAGTTCAGTCACTCAGTCGTGTCCGACTCTTTGCGACCCCATGGACTGCAGCACACCAGGCCTCCCTGTCCATCACCAACTCTCGGAGCTTGCTTATACTGATGTCCATGGAGTCAGTGATGCCATCCAACCATCTCATCCTCTGTCGTCCCCTTCTCCTCCCGCCTTCAATCTTTGCCAGCATCAAGGTCCTTTCAGATGAGTCAGTTCTTCACAACAGGTGACTAGAGTATTGGAGTTTTAGCATCAACATCAGTCCTTCCAATGAATATTCAGGACTGGTCTCCTTCAGGATGGACTGGTTGGATCTCCTTGCATTCCAAGGGACTCTCAAGAGTCTTCTCCAACACCACAGTTCAAAAGTATCAATTCTTCGGCGCTTGGCTTTCTTTATGGTCCAACCCTCACATCCATACCTGACCTCTGGAAAAACCATGGCTTTGACTAGACGGACCTTTGCTGGCAAAGTGATGTCTGCATCTCAGCATGCTGTCTGGGTTGTTCATAGCTTTTCTTCCAAGGAGCAAGCGTCTTTGAATTTCATGGCCACAGTCACCATCTGCAGTGATTTTGGAACCTCCAAAATAAAGTCTCTCACTGTTTCCACTGTTTCCCCATCTATTTGCCATGAAGTGATGGGACTGGATGCCATGATATTAGTTTTCTGCATGTTGAGTTTTAAGCCAGCTTTTTCACTCTCATCAAGAGGCTCTTTAGTTCTTCTTTGCTTTCTACCATAAGGGTGCTGTCATCTACATATCTGAGGGTATTGATATTTCAAAGATGAGCTTCTCCATCTTTGGCTACAAATAATACAATCAATCTGATTTCAGAACATAGTCATGCTTTTTCATTTCCAGATTATCTTTTCCATTACAAGGGCAGAGTTGAATAGGTGGGTCAGAAACCATAAAGAATTTACTTTCTGACCCATTACAAAAAAAATTTGCCATTCTCTGGCCTAGGCAGTTGCATAACACAAGTGTTTGCAGAACTTGAGGTGTAGACCTTTTTCCTTCATAAAGAAAATACGGGGGCTTCCCTGGTGGTCCAGTGGCTAAGACTTCACCCTCCAATTCAGGGGGTATGGGTTTGATCCCTGGTCAGGGAACTAGATCCTGCATGCCTCGCAGCCAAAAACCAAAACATAAAATACAAGTAGTATTGTAACAGATGCAATAAAGGCCTTAAAAATGGTCCTCACCAGAAGAAATCTAAAAAAAAGAAAAGAAAATAGGATGGAATGTTGAGTAGGATTTGAATAAGCCAGAGAGGATGAGAGGAGTCTTCTAGACTGAGATAGAGAATTGGTCATCCTCTGTCAGATCTTTCTGTTCATCTATTTAACTTTCAGTTAAAGCTAGATTTGACATTGAGGCTGTTTCATTTCAACAACCTAATTATTAGGGTTATCTTTAAAATGAGGTGTCCAGACTTCTTGGGTTAATATAGATGTTGGAACAAATAAAGACCAAATTAAAATGTACCCAGAATTTTGGAACTTTTTTTACTTGGCACCGGGTATGAACTATTTTATTTTAAACCAGATAAACATTTTGTTTTAAATTGAGTAAGCACTGAAGACTTGCCATGAGTAAGCTGTGGCATTTAATCTTGGCAACGTTTTCCCAGTCTGGTGGGGTTTTACAATACTGTTGAGTGAAAACTGGTGAAAGCTGGAGATGTGGGTTCTAGTCCTGCTAACTTGCCCAGCCAAGGCAGGTTCTGTCATATACCAGG
The DNA here is from genome assembly GCF_963930625.1 of Muntiacus reevesi. Classification (NCBI taxonomy): domain Eukaryota; kingdom Metazoa; phylum Chordata; class Mammalia; order Artiodactyla; family Cervidae; genus Muntiacus; species Muntiacus reevesi. Next base: position 96,912,691 of record NC_089255.1, on the reverse strand, counting down.
GTAAAGAGTACACCCCCAGCCTCGGGGCTTCATGCAATAAGAGTTTATTTCTCACTCAGCCAGAGTTGGATTGCACCAATGTGGCTTTGCTGCCTCCAACTTCTGAGGTTTCCTGTCTCCCCCATCTTGTGACACCTACGTCTCAAAATGTTGCTTCCTGGTTGCTGCGATATGTGAAAAAAGAGTTGAGAACACACACCCATTCTGAGGTGGCTTAGACCAGGAGTGACTCAGACCAGTTCCACGTTGATAGTCCATTGGCCAGAACCAGTCACGTGATTCTTGTTGCTAGGAGACTGGGAAGGAGGGAAGAGCAAGAAGGATGCTCGAGGTCCTGCCTGCCCCTGCAACACTGGGTCACTGTGGGAAAGCTCAAACATTATCTGTCTTTTGTCTGCTCTTCATTAAAGGCTAATTAACTCAGACCAATACTTTTTCACACAGTTTGTGAAAGGCTCAAATAAAACAGTTTATGAAAGAGCCATAAAAGGCATCATGAGTTGTAAAATATGTAGGGTGTAATTGCTCCCTTACTTCTTTACTGGGTTTTGAGTGGTGAAGGACTGGAACTGTAATAGGCACACACGCCCCAGTATGCCTGAGAATATCATAGTGTTTGCCAGTTGACCCGATGTATGATGATACGGTCCTCCCTTTCACACCTGGAAATACGCTGGTATGGACAGTGCATAGATATGATCACCCCAGTTTCACCCCACTGGTCATCCTTGTAGATTAATGTCGGCTGCTGTTTACTGAGCCTCTTCCAAGAGTCACGCTGTTCTATGCTTTTGCCTTCCTGGTTTCATTTAATAGCCCAAACAAACCTGTGAAGTAGGTGCAAGTAATGTCATTTTAAGATGAGGTAACAGGCACGGAAGGTTTAAATTCTGCATCATCACAGCTGGTGAGTCGCGCCGCTTTGCTCCGCACCCCGGTCTGTCTTGCTGTTGGGCAAATTCCACGTGACTGCCTCACTCACCCTTCATGAGGGTTGTGTCCTCGACCACGTGGGGCCCCGCTTCCCTGACACTGGCTTTGGAGTCTGTTCCCAGACCACACACTGGGAGAAGGTTACTACCCTGAGTGGGGAGCCCAGTCCTTTAGGACCCCGATGAGAAGACGAGCCATGACATCATGAAGGCTTCTCTAGAATCAGCAGACTGTGGGACCAGGGCTGGCGAATGCCGCTCCTGCTATTCCGTCCCTCTTCACTCTCTTCCCCGATGTTGACAACTGCAGCTTGTTTTCAAAATGGGCACTGCCTTTATGTAGAGGAATAAAAGATTTTATTTTGCAATCTTGGGTGGAGCAGAACTTGAGCCAGTGAAGACTTGCCATGTGTGGTGCAGTTGATCCAAACAGGCATCTTCCCAACACAAACAGTGAGTACAAACCCAACTCCATTTTCAGCAAGTTTATTTACAAATTTGTTTATTAGAAAAAAGAAAAAGGCAAACCACAACTGAAGACCAGTGTGCTTGCAGAATAATATCAGATAAAACCCATCTAATCAGGAGACGGTTTTCATTTCCCTGGCTCCTGGCCTTCCAAATCACTGATTGTTGAAAACCGACCCTGTGGAATCAAAGGGAACAGACTCTGAAAAGTGGACCAACTGTATCAGAATCATCAATTGCATTGCTGGCTTCCAGAAACGCCCCCCAGACAATTATACATGTGGTTTCTAAATGTCCAAAGAAAACTAAAGGAATTCCATTCTGAAAGAAGAATTAGATGGAAATTTCTAATCCCGTCTCATAAACAGTATAGGAGTAACTTTAAAATATTCTGCTTTAAGCATGCATTTAATTTGTGCTTTGGGAACCAAATAATGTTGCTAAGATAAAACATTCTAATAATGATTTATGTAAATTTATTTGTACAAAGTAATGGTGTAGTTGCCTATAGCAAATTGCTTGGAATAGGAAATGACATTTATGAGATCTTTTTTTTTCCCCCTCCAAATGAATACAATGGAGAAAATAAGAGACTCCAGAAAGGGAAAAAGAAATCCCTGTTCAACATGGTGTCTGCGGGCAGAAGAGGCAGAGACAGCTGGCCAGGTTGGAGGGTGTGCAGACAGTCCGGAAATTCAGCTCCGTGTGTTTTCCTGTGGCCGTCTCATTATTCGAGGCATTTGTGGGCCATGCAAAGAGTGTGTTAGATTCTTAGAAGGCTAGAACCCTTTATTTTATAATCTAAACTGCTCAGACACTAAAGCTCTTTCCGAATAGCCAACGACAGATCACTTGTTGTCCAAGTGCCCCGAGAGACGGTACTTACAACATGGGGGCCGAGAGGCCAACTGTAATTAAAAACTGGGCAATTAATCTCAGTCCCCAGTTACTTTAATGTCCGGGGAAGTTAGGCTTGAGTCGTAAATGGGACCTGAATGTTAATAAACCAAACAGAAAACTCCCCCCAGGACTGATTCATCCACCTAGTGGGGAGTTTTCCCAGGGCTCTCCAGTTAGCACTCTGTAATGGCTCTGAGGTGTTTCCCGGAAACATTTCATTAAATCCCCATATAGGTAACTGAGAGAGTTTCTGGATCTGTGCTTTGGACTTGTAAATAAATGCCCAGTAGAATTTGCCAGAACCTTTGGAAAAGGTATGGTATTAACACCTCCATTGTGGAAGGCATTCATTGTTTTCTCAAAATATTCTTACTGTGTCGCTTGGTCATCACTCAGTTTTGTGAAGAAGGTAGGAGTTTGTGTTCTGTTTATAAACCGAGGGGCTGCAGAAGCCTCCCAGGAAGGCCACGCAGCCGGACTTTGGTGGCTGGTGGGGAGGGAATAGCTTCCCCACTACTGTTTGTCTCATTGTCATCACGAACCAAAGCTGATGAAAGAGATTTGTGAACTTCGGAGGGCGTATTCACTTACAGCAAGATCAGGGCGTTGGTCCCTCCTAAAGCCTGTTGGAATGGCACTGACTGTCCTCAGAGAAATGGCCTTGTGTGATTGGATAGAATGGCGGCTGTGGGACCGAGGCCCGAGGGCAGGCAGGAGGCCTGAGCAGGATTCCAGAACGCAGTGAGAATGCCGAGGCCTTCTAGGGAAGAGGGGATGGCTGGGGCTTTCAGCAGGGCCATTGAAGTGAATGTCCTGTGAAAGCGTGGCCTCTGGTCAGGGTACTTTTGGTGAAGGGGCCCAGGGGCCCCAGGGGGATGTTAGGGACAAGAATATCGGCCAGAGTTTCAGACTCCTGTCCTGCCTCTTTCTGGCTGAACGACTTCGGGTATAGATTTCTGAGCTGCGGATCCCTAGAAAATAATGGGAGGTATCTGAGCCTCCATTTGCCCATCTGTAAAATGGGGATAGTGATATTTACCTTATAGAGTTGGACTGGAAACTAAATAAAATAATTCTTATGAAATATTTGGTATAGGGGGAGGATGGTTGGGTAAAACGGGAAGGGAATTAAGAGAGGAAGACTTCTAGCTATGAAACCTTTAAGTCCTGGGAATGTCACATACGGCACAAGGAAAATAGTTGGTAACACTGCAGTAATGTGCGTACTGACCGAGGTTTACTGGACGCGTCCTGGTGACCCTTTCATAAGGTATTTGATTGTTGGAATGCTCTGTCGTATCCCTGAAACTAACATACTGTTGTATGTCAACTACACTGCAATTAAAAATAAATAAATAAATGGAAGTTAAATATTTGGCACAGTGCTTGGCAGACAGTAAACACTCATTTTATGATAGCTCTTAAATGATGATAATTGTTCTGACTCAAGAATTATGGTTTTGACTGATAACTGGTAATGAGATTAAAATCCATTCATTAATGAGAATGAATTGAAAAGATTTCTGAATCATTTGTTTCTCTGTCCTGAAAGATAGCAGAGACAGTCTGAGAACTCATTCATTCATTCAACCAACAGTTCTGTTTTAAAAAATAACTTATCTGCACAGGCTGCTCCGAGTCTTTGCTGCTCTGCAGGGGCTCCTCACCGTGGGGGCATCTCTCGGGTGGAGCTCAGGCTGTAGGTGCCGAGGGCTTCGGTAGTTGCAGCGCACCGGCTTTGTTGCTACATGGCATGTGGGATCTTCCCTGACCAGGGATTGAACCCGTGTCCCCTGAGTGGGCAGACAGATTCTTATCCCCTGTACCACCAGGGAAGTCCCAGCAAACAGTTCTTGAGGCTGAAGGCCCTGGCAAGCTGTTTGCCAAGAAGGGAGAGGCTGAAGACGAGCTCTAGTCTCAAGGGATGAGCAAGATTTTTCTGCAGAAGCCCTGAGTGGGCCACTGTAACACATGTGGTCCTTGTTTTGCAAGAATCCATAGATTAAGCTGGTCTACATCTTTAGTTGCGGAAAGCCTTGGTTTGGGTCCAGACTCTGCCCGTGGGTTGCCTTCAGAACCACGATCTTGGCCGGTGGAAGAGTAGGTTTGTGTCGAGAAGAATAGATGGAACCCTTTGGTCCTTGCGCCTTCTGCTGTCTGCCTGTGAAAGGAGGCGTTCGCGTTCTTCACACCTGTGTTTTGCCCAGCGTAGGTCGGCCACTAGGCTCAAAGTGTGAATGCATCCTTTTGTTAGAATTCGTTTCCGTTAGAAGCATACCTCCCCCTTTCTTAGCAAGGGTTGAAAGGAATCCAATGTAAAATGTGTTGATTTTTCCTTTTTTGAGATGGCCATATAGTTATGTCACCTTAGAAAAGGTGTTTCACAGAAGTTCTCAGAAGGGAGATAAGGAAATGTGGACGATTCTCAAGTGAGATGAGAAAGTAAGTAATAATTCTCGGATTCAGGGTCTGTCTCTTTCAGTGGTCCTCAAACACCAGGGGTCCTCCGGGGTGGATTCTGAGGGGCCTGCTTGGGTTGCCAGTCTGATGGGGTGGGTGGGGGGACAGACAGATATGTACAAATAAGAGTTCAAAGATGAGCTTCTCCCCAGTCCAGAGCGAAGAGAAAAACACGCGCGAGACAGCGCCTTCAGTATCCTTTACTAGGGAAAATTCAAAGTTGGAACCTACGCCTCTCCTGGAACCATTTTTGGAATCTTCTCCTGGTGCAGAATCACGATCTGGGAACCTCCTTGCCGCAGCTGCTCCCGTCCTGTCTCCCTGGGTCTCTCCTCGACTCCTTCTCCTTCCTGGCTCCTCTGCTGTTTTCTGGAGGTGCACAGGCTCTGGCTTATCCTCCTTATCAAACAGGAGGTGGGCAAGTGTTAGGGACGTAGCAGCAATGAAGACTTCTCCGTCATTCAAGGAGGGGAAAATAAGGGCCTCTGGAACGATGATTTGTCCGCAGCACTGGCTTAAGAATACACAGTCTGGGAATTGCCTGGCGGTCCAGTGGTGGGGACTCCACACTTCCACTGCTGGGGGCGTGAGTTCGACCCCCCAGGATTGAAGATCCTGGAAGGATCCAAGGAAGATCTTGCATGCTGTGCAGTGTGGCCAAAAAATGATTAAAGTTAAAAATTAAAGAATACACAGTCACACCTTTGTCTCCTTGTGGAAATCTGACAGACCGCATTCCCCCTGCAAAGGCAGAGGGTGGGCTGTTACTTCCTGGCAAAAAGTGCCGCACTGTGCTTTTTCCCTATAGTGGACCTTTCTGTATCCACATTTATTTTACTCTTACTCTGGTATATGCGTGTGAACTCCCCGAATGGATATTTTGATGTTGATCAAGAACAGAGTCGTCTGAACTTAAATTCAGACTTGTGCTCATCTCAAAGCTGCCTGCAATGCAGGAGACCCAGGTTCGATTCCTGGGTCAGGAAGATCCCCTGGAGAAGGAAATGGCAACCCACTCCAGTGTCCTTGCCTAGAGAATCCCATGGACAGAGGAACCTAGCGGGATACAGTCCATGGGGTTGCAAGAGTCGGACATGACTTAGCAACTAAACCACCATATCTCCGTCAGTGGGGAAAGCCACGTAACTCAGGTGAGTGGTTTTTGGTTTAATAGGAGAGAGTTAGCTTCAAAGGAATAATTGCAGCTCAGAGCAGGGCCGTCTCCCAGAGTGTGAAGAGGAGACCTGTTTTGAAGCTGATACCCTTGAAAGAGCATGGTGTCTGAGTTGCCTGGTTAATATGGAGGCTCACGGTGAAAGAAGGGAAGGCGCTCCGCAGAGGGCAGGACACACGCCCAAGCCCAGCCCGTGGCCTCTCAGTGGCTGCACTTTCAACCAGCACTCAGACGCTAGGAGAAGGTGGGCTTGTGAAATGAACACATCTCACGGCAAGTAAGTTCAGTCCACTTCTTTTTGCATTTCTTTATTCTTGCTGGGAGCTGCGGAGAGCTCAGTGTCTTTGACTTTTTCCCTTGACTACCAGAGGATGTCATTACCCCGGAGAGAAAGCATATTTTTCAGGTGCACAAAACGAGGCAGGGAATTGGTTGCAGTAGCTACTGGAAGGTCGAAATTACTTGCCAATTAGAATTTAATAGATTTTCTCTGTGGTTAATTGGATCTGTGAATGGACAGCTTCTCTTGTGACTCAGTCTTGGGTGAACTGAAAGAAAATTGGGCAATGCTAAGTTCAGGGTGAGGACGGCATGGTTTATAGAGTGTTCCACTGGGTCCTCTAAGGCACATAAGGAGATGGTGTGCATTTTGGTTTTTGCAGAGTGGTGTGTGCGCATGTGATAGGGAGTTAGGTACTTGATAAATGCTTCTAAATAGTGACAGCCTATTATTTGTATGGCACTTAACTTTATCCCTCACGTGAAAATACCTGAAACGTCATAAGAATCTGTTTTTTATATATATATATGTATATATGTATGTGTGTATATATATATATATATGTAAGGCATATGTATATGTAAATACGTATGTGCAATGTGTGTATAAACAGACCAGTGATATCATTTGATTCTGGGATAGTTTATAGGATTCATTGATTTCTTATGAAAATATCTAAATCACCCCTGTTGTAAGTGGTTCCCTTCTTTTGTTTTTGAAACATCTGATGAGCATTTTACTATTTTTGTAGAAATATATTTACTTATTTGGCTTCACTGGGTCTTCACTGCGGTGCTCGGACTCTGGAGTGCGAGGGTTTAATAGTTGCAGCCTGGGCCGAGTTGCCTCTCAGCCTGTGGGAATCTTAGTTCCCCAGCCAGGGATCGAAACTGTGTCCTCCGCATTGGAAGGTGGATTCTTAACCACAGGACCACCAGGGAAGTCGAGAGTGGTTCCTCTTTAATACCATTCAGTCTCCACTTCTTTTTAAGTTCTTTTACCCAGCACACCGTAAGTAACCTCTGGATGTATGTTTCTTAACTGAACAAAAATGTCAACAACCTGCTATTTATTTTATTAAACAGCTTGAGCAGAGATGTTTGGTCTGATTGCTGGAAATTGTTAGCTTATCACCAAACTGCCCTGATGATTCTTATTATTCAATTTGCATTGCTTACGATGATAATTCTTACTACATAAAAGAGCATGATGTTTTATTTGTATAGTTCTTTCATTAATAATTTAATTGACTGTTACATCCGAGTGGTTCTGCAACATGCACATCAAAGTTCCTAGAGATTGGCCCCTGGGCACCTTGGGAAATCAGAATTTAGATATAAACTGTAATGCTCAAGGTGCGGATACGGGTGGTCGGCGGGTTCTTTGGCCTTGACATCCAGGGGGTTGGCTGTACATTTCCCCTCATGTTTATTTCCAGGCATTTTATTGACTCAACCAGCTGTGACTCTGATCTGGTTATTTTAACAACCTAAGAAATTAGATCGTAGTATAATTATTTAGGGGTTTCCTTGGTAGCTCAGCTGGTAAAGAATCTGCCTGCAATGCAGGAGACCCTGGGTTCAATCCCTGGGTTGGGAAGATCCCCTGGAGGAGGGCATGGCAACCCGCTTCAGTGTTCTAGCCTGGAGAATCCCATGGACAGAGGAGCCTGGCGGGCTGCAGTCCATGGGGTCACAAAGCGTCGGACACGACTGAGTGACTAAGCACACAGCACACACGTAGTTATTTTAATCACTAAAATGACTAGATTGATACTGATTTATAAGTGAAGTAGATAATGATGGCTAAAACAGTAAATCTGACCCCAAATGATTGAGTCAGTGGCTTCGTATCTGCAGAATCTGTGTCTCTGGGGCCTGTTGTTCAGAATTGGGAAGGTTTTATTGGTCACAGCTTATCAGGAGTTCCAGGATGACACTGTAATTGTGTGAGACATATGTTTTGATCCATTTGCTGGAGGAAAACCTTGTGGATTCTTTTCATGTAGGAGAGTACTACAAGTTTTGTCTCCATTCCTGTTGTAAATAAAACAATGAATTGAAATATGACTTTGGCTTCATGAGAAATAGGGGCAAACGTGACTTTGGGGGTGTCAACCATAGTGATATTCAAGGAACTGGCTTTTAAAACTCTGGAGTCAACAGAGAAAGAGATCTGATGAAGGAGTTCGCGTGTGGCCATTCCTGCCTGACACCCGGGCGGGTACTCGCGCGTGTCAATCAAGAGTGTTGTGCGGGGAATCTTCCAGCAGAAACTGGAGTTTGTTAACATCATTACCTTCTCCTCTACTGGTGGATGACGCATTTGGAGCGTGTTTTAATATCTAGCCTTGCACCTGGGAAGTGTTCACTGGGGTCTCAGGAGAAGATTTGGAGAGTTTAGGGGATTGTTTGAGAGCTGTTTTTATTTATTTTTTGACCCCACTGTGCCACTTGTGGGATTTTAGTTCCCAGACCAGGGATTGAACTTTTGGAAAGGAGTTTGGTTTCTCATAATTAAAAATTGTGTCTGCATCTGTAATAAACAGCTGGATTCCTAGTACTGCAAACCCTCTGGAAATACAGCATGTTACTAATTCAGTAGGTCGTGATCTGGTAATAAAGCTGAAGCTCCAGTACTCTGGCCACTTGATGCAAAGAGCCAGCTCATTGGAAAAGATCCCGATTCTGGGAGAGTGAAGGCGGGAGGAGAAGGGGTCGAGAGAGGGTGAGATGGCTGGATGGCATCAGCGACTCAATGGACACGAACGTGGGCAAACTCTGGGAGGCAGTGGAGCACAGGGAGGCCTGGCGCGCTGCGGCACGTGGATCGCAGGGAGCCGGACGGGGCTTAGTGACTGAACGGCCATGGCAGCCACAGCCGACCTGGTGACTGAGTAATGCGCTGGTGTCACTGCGGGCAGACTGGGTGATGGCCTAACAGCTACCCCCAAGCTAAGGGGCATAAAACAATGAAGATACTGTGTCTTGCTCATCCTATGGATCTGTTGAGCTTGGCTGGGGACTCTGGTCTAAGTCATCCTCATCCTCACTTCCGGATGGAGGCGAGGGAACACGCCCCGTCACCAAGGCTGAGAAAAAGGAGAAACTAGCGAAGCTCTTGCTGGCTCTTACATTTGTCCAGGAGTGACATGTGTCACATCCACTCACATTTTACTGGCCAAATCTAGCTCCCACCTAGCTTCAACAAAGTGGGGGAAATGTTGTATAATTGTGCACTTGAAGGAGAGAGAGCTGAACTATTTATAGACAGCTGTATGATGCCCGTCGTATATAGCTTCGATATTATCGATGTGTGCTCAGTTGCTCTGTCATATCTGACTCTGCGATCATATGGACTGTAACCCGCCAGGCTCCTCTATCCATGGGGTTTTCCAGGCAAGAAGACTGGAGTGGGTTGCTGTTTCCTTCTCTGGTGGATCTTCCCAACTCAGGGATTGAACCCACGAATCCTGCATCGCCAGGCAGCTTCTTTACCACTGTGCCACCTGGGACGCCTCAGTATTATTGATAGAACTCTAAAACCCTAGCTCAACAGAAGCAAATGACCAGAGCTTATGAGAGAATTCTTTGCATCCTTCAGAAAAATGGGCCAGTCACCTGAAGTGGACTTGCTTCAGCCCTTCAGCCCTGTCCTTCCCATAAACTGGATGGGAGTGGCCGGGGGCCCTAGCCTCCCAGATTCCCGCCTCACACACAGCGTAAGCCACCTCAGCAAGCCTCTGGTGTGCTTGTTTGCAGGTCGGCCGTCTGCAGAGCACTCCAGCTGTCCCCGTCTCGGCCAGCCCTGGGCCCCTCCCAGCTCCTCCTGCACGGACCTTCTGGACAGCCACATTCCTTGGTTTCCCCTTTTGGGTGTTCACTGTGGACTGTCTCAGTGTTTGAAAGTCATCCTTTATACTGCATTTTCTTACGTGGGCATCTGAAGATTTCTTCTCGCAGAGACGTAAGCCCCCTGGGTTGGGCTCTTGCTCTGTGCGTACGGCCCGTGGTGGGAGGTTGTTCCTCACTCCCGGCTCCCAGAGGCTCCCGTCGTCCTTGCCTCCGTCTTCTCGGCGTCTTCTGTCTGTCTCTGCTGGTCTGATCCAGGGCGTCGACTTCAAGCCTGTCTGATGGAACTGAACACTTGGCTCTGGGCTTGGGTTGTTGGTGTAAGGATTTCCAGCAGGGCCTTAGTTATGCTCTTCAAGCCCGCACAAGGAATTTATATCCACAGAAGAGAGCCTTGCGGAGCCAGCAGACCCAGCTCTCTGGAATATAGCCAGGAGTGGTGCAGTGCTAAGTCACTTCAGTCGTATCCGACTCTCTGCGACCCCTTGGAACGTAGCCCACCAGGCTCCTCTGTTCATGGAATTCTCCAGGCAGGAATACTGGAGTGGGTTGCCATCTCCTTCTCCAGGGGATCTTCCCTGGAGTTAGGGAGAAACAAAAAATATCTCAGAGAACAAAAGAGTCTTCCTCAAATCTGTACACTAAACTTTAAGTTGATCATTGCTGGGTTTGTGTTGTAAATGTAGCCACACTCTTAATTAACTTGGTTGTCTGAGTCCCAAGAAAGCTTAGGCACAAAGAGGTTAAATAATTCACCTAAGGTCTCAAAGCTAAAGTGGTAGAACAGGTTCTTAGGATTCTAGACTTAGAAGGATAATCAGTGTTTGTGATGGTGGCAGTGAGATAAGGAGGCAGGTTGGACTGTATTTACCTTTTTTTTTAAAAGAAAGTAGTAGGAAAATGCATAATAATTGTAGGACAATTCCCTTCAAAATCTTTCCTATCTCCTTTGCATTTAGCTTCCTTTCTTTTCTCAACTATTTGTAAGGCCTCTTCAGACAGCCATTTTGCCTTTTTGCATTTCTTTTTCTGGGGGATGGTCTTGATCACTGCCTCCCGTACAATGTTATGAACCTAGATGGCATATTAAAAAGCAGAGACATTACTTTGCCAACAAAGGTCCATCTAGTCAAGGCTATGGTTTTTCCAGTGGTCATGTATGGATGTGAGAGTTGGACTATAAAGAAAGCTGAGCACTGAAGAATTGATGCTTTTGAACTGTGGTGTTGGAGAAGACTCTTGCGAGTCCGTTGGACTGCAAGGAGATCCAGCCAGTCCTAATCCCAAAGGAAATCAGTCCTGACTATTCATTGGAAGGATTGATGCTGAAGCTGAAACTCCAGTACTTTGGCCACCTGATGGAAAGAGCTGACTCACTGGACAAGACCCTGATGCTGGGAAAGAAAGGCGGGAGAAGGGGACGACAGGATGAGATGGCTGGATGGCATCACCGACTCAATGGACATGAGTTTGAGTAAGCTCTGGGAGTTGGTGATGGACAGGGAGACCTGGAGTGCTGCGGTTCACGGGGTCACAAAGAGTCGGACATGACTTTGGGACAGAACTAAACTGAACTCCCTTCAAGATGGCCATATTTATTTTTTAATTCTAATGTCTGAAGAGTATCAGTTGGCTGAGAAATTCCAGCAAGTGGAATGGGGCTTCCTAATTTGCCAAAAAAATGTGAAATTACTGTATGTTCTCTTTGCTGAACATCTAGTTTAGCTGGTATATAAAAAATGCTTATGAAATGTGGGGTTTTTTGCACAATCAAGGTGATAACTTGACTTGGTCTGTGTCATGCTGACCAGCCTGGCTCTGGTGGGCCTGGGTGTGAGCTGGAGGGCTTCAGGAATATTTGGGAGCAGGGAGCAGTTTGATTCAGTCGCTCAGTCGTGTCCGACTCTTTGCGACCCCATGAATCGCAGCACGCCAGGCCTCCCTGTCCATCACCAACTCCTGGAGTTCACCCAAACTCATGTCCATTGAGTCCGTGATGCCATCCAGCCCTCTCATCCTCTGTCATCCCCTTCTCCTCCCGCCTTCAGTCTTTCCCAGCATCAGGGGCTTTTCTAATGTGTTGTCTGTTCGCATTGGATGGCCAAAGTAATGGTGATAAGTAACAATAGTACATGTTTTTGGGTGCTGTTTACATTCGGAGAAGTTGACGTGTATTGACTCACCTGTTTCCATTTTACACATGAAAATGCCGTGGCGCAGTGAGGTTAACTAACCTGCGAGATCATGACGTAATCAGAAAGTAGCGTGGTGGAGGGAGTGCAGAGCAAGCGTTCTGGTTTAAGACCTTGGTTCATTGCCTTCTGTCTTAGTTTGTTCAAGCTGCTGTAATAAAACGCCATGGGCTAGGTGGCTTATGAGCAACAGGAGTGTGTTTCTCAGGCTCTGGAGCCTGGAAGTCTGAGGTCAGGGCATCAGCACGGTCTAGTGAGGACCCTCTTCTGGATGCAGGCTTCTGTGTTCACCTGGCGGGAGAGGCTGGAGAGCTCTGTTGTTGTCATGCCTGGCTCTGCGATCCCATAAACTGTAGCCCGCCAGGCTCCTCCGTCCTTGGGATTTTCCAGGCAAGAATATTGGAGTGGGTTGCCATTTCTTCCTCCAGAGAATCTTCCCGACTCAGGGAACCAACCCATGTCTGCTGCGTCTCCTGCATTGGCAGGCGGATTCTTTACTGAGCCACGGGGGAAGCCCTGGAGTGCGGTGTAGGGTGTTTTATCAGGGCGCTGCTCCCACTCATGAGGGATCCATTCTTGTTACTTAATCATGTCCCAAAGGCTTCACCTCCAAATGCCATCACATTGGATGTTAGGATTTGGGAGTGAGGGTTACACCATTATTCAGAGCACTTTTAAGTGGGGGGAAAAAAGCAAATTTCAGGAATGTGGAGTCCTATTTATGTTAAAAAAAATTCAAGTCATATATGTGTATGCATGTATGTATTTATATTTTTATACTTATTTTTGGCAGGATACATAAGGTGAGGGTAGAGAGGGCTGAGGCTTCAAGGTAGGAGAGAAGGCAGTACATTCCTGTATTGTTAAAAAACAGCAAAACAAAAAACCCCAAACCAAGGGTGCATCTATCAGTTTCTTTTTAAGATTTTACATGGGCCTGCTTTGTTCAGGTGGTGTGATGGGGCCATTTACATTTTCTTACATTTTTCTGCATTTAGAAATGATCTAGTAAATCATCGAGATGAAAAGGAGGAAAAAGAAGTGGAGGTGGTGGTCCAGAGACGCTGGGAAGCTGCTGCAGTCTGGAGGCTCCTGAGTTTGGGGGTGGAGACTGGGGGAGTAAGGCCTTGGCTGACTTCTCCCTGCCTGGGGGCTTGCTGGTCTTCACAGTGAGACTCATTCCAGGGCAGCCAGCAGAAACATGCGTGCGCGAGCGTGCGTGCGCATCATTTACAAAAATGAATCAAGTGAATGAGATGAGGACCACCCTAATACCCTGCTCAGATAATCAGCCCGTGGAAATAACACTGCACGAGCCGGAGTGTTTTCCATAAAAACTGGAATAACTGTGTTTTCCATAAATGCCGGAGTAACATTTAAAACTAATCTTACCTGTGGTGATGGATGCATGTATTTGTGAATATACTAAAAACCATTCAAATGTACACTTTAAATGGGGGGGAAAATAGTAAAACGAATCTCTCGATCAAGCCAGAGTGATACTCTACATCTCCCACATCTCGGTAGCTCCAGAGTTGAGATTTAAGTGGAAAATCCCAGGAATGTCCTCCAGTCTGTAGCACCAGCAGATCTTCACCTGAAGGAGTGAATGGAATGTGACCTCTCGGTCCCCGAAATGACAAACAGCTCAGGTTGGAGGTGTTAGATCACTCTTCACAGTGCTGGCAGTGCTTAAATCTGTTGAGTTTCAGGGACCCCCTTTTGCATGTGGTCAGTGGTATAAAGCACACCTCCTCCAGCCGTCTTGCTGAACTTCCTGAAGAGTAAAGTCCATAAACTGAGTGAAGGGGGCCTTCTCTGCAAAGGCTCCTGGGAAGGAGGACTCACTCAGAAGTCCTCCAGGGGTTGCCGGAAGGCATCTGAACACTGTGGTCAAGCGTGTATGATACCAGGATGGCCTTCAGTGGGCCAGGAGGATGAGTGGAAGTCTGAGTTCGAGAAGAGTAGGCTCCTGAGCTGCCTTTAAGCCCCAAGTTAGCACAGGAGCTCCGTGGGGCTGGGAACCGGGGCAGGCTGGAAGCGGCGAGATGAAGGCACCAGAGAGCTGCACCCGTGACTTCCCTGTCCGCTTCTCCCATCCGCGATCCTTCCTTATCCTTTCCTGCCCACTCAGCTGATGGCACCGGGGAAACTGCATGGACTCCGTTTGCACTGACCGCATCAGGGGCGGCGGGCGGGGATTCTTGCCCCTGCGTCTCTGATGCCCCAGGCGCTGGGCCACAGAAAACCATAGGGCGGCCCCGGCTTTATGGCCTTGGAGCAGGTGCCATGTCGCTTGGAGACCACCCGACCTGTGGCTTTCTGAAACGAGGAGTGTGCAGAGTTTTGGTCTCAAACACGCCCTCCTAGAAGTTCCTAATAAGCTTTCCCAGGCCCCTTCTCCTCCAGCAGGGCTTGTTCAGCTGGGTGGTGGGCATGAGAGAAAAAACTGATTATGTAGGAACGTATCGCTCAGGAGGTGACTTCTGATAGCGTTAGCCAGATTCCTTAACATCCCAGTAGGATACATTGGACCTTGGATGAATTTTCCGACCTCGGGGGTTCCCCTAAGGAAGAAGAGGAGGAACTTGACTTCTGTCTGCCTGATCGGGAGAGCTCACCAAAGTGGCCCTCCCCACAATGGAGGGGTTTGCCCCAAAGGGGCAAAGCTTCCTGCTTTCCTTTGATCAAATTTTTTTTAACTTTTTCTTTTTCTTTGTTTTGCTTAATATTTTTAAAAAAAAATTGATTTGTTTTGAATTGGAAGGTAATCACTTTACAGTGCAGTGCTGGTCTCTGCCACACGTCACCATGAGTAGCCCTGTGTCCCCTCCCTCTCGACCTCCCTCCCGTCTCCCTGATCAATTTCAAATAGCCTCCTGGCTTTTCTTTGGCTACCAAGAACTCAGAACTGTGGAGGCACAGACTCGAAGCTCCCCGCCGTACAATCAGGAAGCAGTCATTCATGAGGAAAGTAGATGTTTACAGATCTTATTTTATCAGACAGGGCCTGTCTCTGCCGTTGGGCATGAGCCCAGCGCTGCTCCTGGTAGTTCACCAGCTTCCTGCAAGGACAGGCGTGGGCCCGGACGCCACCGAGGCTTTCTTTCACGCTAGGTCTCGCTTCTGGGACAGCTGTGCTCCCCTCTCCTCGTCTGACTTCCAACAGCCTATCCCTCTCTTCACGTCTGTCCAGACGCTTGCCCCGGACGTCTTTCCTGACTGCACCGGCTCTGGGGGTATCTGCTGCTTTTGGGCACCTACTTCAGACATCACGGTGTATGTTTAAGTCATTTGCAACGAGTCTTAGATAAAGTGCTTTATCTTGTGAAGGACTTGCTTTTTATTTTTATTATTTTTATTAGAAAGACTTTAAGGCTAGTAGCAATGCTCAGCATCAGTTTCTGATACAATTTCTTTATTAATTAATGATCTATTATTCACTTAAAAATATTTCTTAAGTACCAGGGGCATCCCTGGTCGCTCCGACAATAAAGAATCCCCCTGCAGTGCGGGAGGTCTGAGTTCCATGCCTGGGTCTGGAAGATCCCCCGGAGAAGGAAATGGCAACCCACTCTAGCATTCTTGCCTGGAGAATCCCATGGACGGAGGACGCTGGCGGGCTACAGTCCATGGGGTCGTCAAGAGCCGGACACGAATGAGCGCCTGAGCGCCGCAGAGCACACCGCGGGCCAGGGCGTGCCCTGCTGCCCGGGACACGGCGGGAAGCATGGAGCGGGCGTCCTTGGCCTCTGACAGCTGCGTCCTGGTGGGAAAAGGCAGGCGAGCAACAGACAGGAGACTTCTAATCGTGACCCAGGCACTGGCGGGAGTAAACACGCTGGGAGAAAGCGGCTGTGGGGCTGGTGGGCACACATTCCCTGGGGGGACGTTGCGGCTGAGACCCGAGGGAGGGAGGGAGCGGGAAGGAAAGATCGTACCCCCCCCCCCGCCCCCGGCACTCGCCACGTGGGAGTCAGGTGGGAGTCAGGTGGGAGTCAGGTGGGAGCCAGGTGGGAGCCAGGTGGGAGCCAGGTGCATGATGGGGCCCCCGCAGCGGGGAGGCTGCGGCTCCTCACCCCAGGGGCCCATCTGGGACCTGGGATTTCTTGCCTTTTTTGTTTGGTTTTCTTATGAACCTTTTTATTTGGAAATAACCACAGACTTGGAAGTTGCAAAAACAGTATCGCGAAGACCCTCGCGTCCTTCCTCTGGCATCCTCTGTAATAAAATCATACCTTTAGTACATCATTAAAACCAGAAAATCAACATAGCTACAATTCTGTTCATTAGACAAACCTTATTTGGAGGACTTTACCAGCTTTGATAGGTATTCTTGCATATGAAGGACTTGCTCTGTGTGTGTTAACATTGTTTTTCTTTTTTAAACAATTTTTATTGGAGTCTGGTCGCTTTAGAGCGTTTTGTCAGTTTCTGCATGTTACATTTTTAATGTGCACATTTCGTCATCTCTTTTAAACTTAGTTTGCTCACAGTTCCAGGAATATCTGATTGACTTATTCAGTGAACATTAATCGAACACCTACCACAAATCGGTTCCCTGTTGCATTCTGAAGATACAGGATGAATGGTACAGAAGCAGAGGGTGTCGAGGGGATTCAGTGACTGGTCAAGGAAAGCCGTCCAGAGAGCGTGTTGGGGTGAACTGGGGACGTCTGGATGAGAGAAGGGATGAGCCATCCTGCACGTGCCAGAGGCCAAAAAGGAGTGAAGTTGGCCAGGGAAGGTCAGCAGGCTTCGGGTACGAGGGGCCCTGAAGGTCTGGGGTCCTCACCTCTTTGCAGATCACCTCCTGCGTAGCTGAGGTGGGACCTCTGAGAATGGCTGTAGTTAATTGATTGTTGTTGTTGTTCTTTAGTTGCCAAGTTATATCCGGCTCTTTTGCGATCCCGTGGACTGTAGCCCGCCAGGCTCCTCTGTCCATGGGATTCTCCAGGCAAGAACGCTGGAGGGGGGTGCCATTTCCTCCTCCAGGGGATCTTCCCCACCCAGGGATCGAGCCGTCTCCTGACTGGCGGGCGGATTCTTTACCACTCAGCCACCTGGGAAACTCTGTGATTGATTGATAACTCTATTTAATTTATTTTCTGTCTGATCCATTCTTTGGGGCAACAAGGGCTCTGTCCACTGTGTGCAGATCTGACCCGGAGAGGCTCCTGGGTGCCGCCCTGTGAGGCCCCCTCCCAGGCAGAGCAGAGTAACCAGCAAGAAGAGAAGCCTGTGCACCACGCTCCGACAAACCAGCGTTCACCGCAAAGCGCCTGTGTTTGCATATCATTGACATTTGTTGTACACAGAGAGACGAGGTGTTGGACGCCATTCAGATGTTTCCTTCGCTTTGAAGCGGGAGAGAGATGCCTGTTGATTACTGGTTCCACCCAGACTAAGTAGTCCGCCGGAAAAGGAACGTGCGCTTTTCATCAAAACGCCTAGTACTTGTCTCTGACCTTTTGAGCTTGTCGTTCTAGGGCAGCGACCCTGTTAGACAGAGCCTGCCCTGCCCCTGTGGAGCGCTCAGCGAGGAAGGTCTAACTGGGATGTCCCTGTCTTCTAGAATGAAATGCAAGACAAAGAAGTCCCCCGCCCTGCTCCCCCCACCTCCCCATCAAGAAGTAGCTTGGCTTCTACAGAAGGGAAGTGGACAGTAGACCCCAGAGAAGTCTGCTGTGAGCTCCCAGTGGAGTTCCCGCCTGGCCTGGATTGCTGGGGTCCTCTCAGCTTCCCGTAGCCCGTGTTGGGCAGAGTCTGCAGCCTTCCCCTCCTCCCAGGCAGGAAAGAACCTGCCTGCCAGTGCAGGAGACGCAAGAGACGCGGGTTCGATCCCTGGGTCCGGAAGGTCCCCTGGAGGAGGAGCTGGCAGCCCACTCCAGTATTCTTGCCTGGGAAATCCCAGGGACAGAGGAGCCTGGCGGGCTACATCCATGGAGTCGCAGAAAGTCCAACACAACTGAGCACAGACACACACTCGCACACTCACATGCACACAGTCACACAAACACACATACACTCACACACACACACACATACATACACACACTCACACACCCACACACACACACAATCTCACACACACTGTCACACACTCACACTCATACACACACACACATTCTCACACACACACTCACACACATACACACACACACACACTCACATACACTCACACTCATACACTCACACACACACACCCTCACACACACACTCTCTCACACTCATACTCACACACACTCGCACACTCACATGCACACACTCAAACACACATACACTCACACACACACACACACACTCACACTCACACACTCACACATACATACACACACACTCACACCCACACACACACTCATACACACACACACACAATCTCACACACACACACTGTCACACACTCACACTCACACACACACACACATTCTCACACACACACATACATACACACACACATACACTCACACACACTCTCACACACAGACACACACACAATCTCACACTCACACACTCACACTGTCACACACTCACACTCATACATACACATTCTCACACACACACACATTCATACACACTCACACACACTCACATACACACAGTCTCACACTCATACACACACACACTCACACACACATTCTCTCACACACACACACTCACACACACACACACATACATACACACACTCACACACCCACACACACACTCATACACACACACACAATCTCACACACACTGTCACACTCACACTCATACACACACACACATTCTCACACACATACACACACACACTCACATACACTCACACTCATACACTCACACACACACACCCTCACACACACACTCTCTCACACTCATACTCACACACACTCGCACACTCACATGCACACACACACACCCCTACCGCTGTGGGGCTGAGGGTTCTGAGCCGTATGTCATCTTACGTGGACCTGTGTCCGCTTCGCTCGTCACACAGTCCCCGCCGGGCTGTCTGTCCAGCCTCGGTCACAGGTCGCTGAATGCAGGTCGATGGAGGCAACTCTCGGGGGTGACTCTGATACCATGCAGGCAGTTTCCTTCCAAGCAAAGGCTTCCGGGTTTCACGATGGTTGTGATGGACCCGCCTGCCATCCAGTTGGCACTTGGGCCAGGAAAGCCGTGGTGGGTGGAGGTGAGGAGGGACGCGCTTCTGGCCGAGAGGTGTGCAGACCACGTGGGGAGGTGCTTCGGGTGGACGGTGAGGCTGGCCTGGGCGATGGCCTCGAAAACCCCGAGGTCTCTTTCCGAACAAATACACTGGCGTGCTACACCAGAGGCTAGTGATTTGAGTGCAGATTTAAATTCACTCTGATTAAGAGGGTGCTTTTTATGAGCCCCTCAGCGGCTGTCAGGCAGTAGTTTAGGGGTTTTCTTTCTAAGGTTTCTCAAGCTTTACTAGTCTAAAATAGCAGCAGTGTCATTGTCATTTTAAGTCATCATATGTGCTACATGCTAAGTTGCTCAGTCATGTCCGACTCTTTGCAACCCCATGGACTGCAGCCCACCAGGCTCCTCTGTCCATGGGACTCTCCAGGCGAGAATACTGGGGTGGGTTGCCATGTCCTCCTCCAGGGGATCTGCCCGCCCCAGGGATGGAACCTGCATCTCCTGCATTGGCAGGCAGGTTCTTTACCACGATTGTCGCCTTTAAAAATGGTTTTTTGGAGTGCAGCTTGTGGCATGCTGGTTCCCCAACTAGAGGCTGAACCCCTGCCCCCTGCAGTGGAAGCACAGAGTCTTAACCACTGGGCCACCAGGGATGTGAGCCCCACTTTTTGGAGGGAGCTGTCACTCTTTGAAAGGAGCCATCCTGCACACAGCTCTTTGCTGAACACCCTCTTGGGAGAGCTGGCTGATGGTCTGTGATCCAGAGACCCCAGTGTTGACAGGCCCTCCGAGCAGGCGGTATTAGATTAGTCTTCCTACGAGAGGACGCACACACAGAGGAAGCAGCAGGGAATTACTCTTTCTGGTCTGTTTGGAGAGCTTGCAAACGAAATTTGTTTCCTTTTGTCCTTTTCCACTCAGCAAATACCGACTTTGACTCTTGGCTGTGAGTGGGGCTGGAATGAGCGTGGCTAATCTCTCTTTAAGGGCTTTATCTTCTCCAGGGCCAGATCAGCCAAAACTTTCCGCCGTAATCACTGACTGGGACCTGGGGGGGTCCTGACGGCTGAGCTCTCCGAGGCTCACACGGAGCCAGCCAAGAGGGCTCCACACCCAAGACAAAGTAGCCGGCGCACGCTGAGGGCAGCTGGGTAACTTTCGGGTAATTATTTGATCTCAGGCGTGCCAAGGCCGCACTTGAAGCTCAAATTATTCACACGCATAATAGCCAAGCTCTCGGTTCACAGTGGAGGTCTCAGCCGACTATAGAAGGAACGGGGTGATTTTCTGCGAAGTGCGCTGTAGGGCGCTTGGTGAAAGGGCAGCCGAGAGGCGGTGATGCCCACAGATGACCCACGTACTGAGTTTGGGGGGAGAATGATGTGCTTGTCTCCGGGGGAAAGGCGGTTCTCCAGGGCAGAGCCCAGATCTCACAGGACAGGCTGCCCAAGGGACTTTCTAGAAGAAGGTACCTTGTGTGTTTCTCATGGAGGATGAAGACAAGAAGATCTGAGCCTGCAAGGCCCAGGGACTGGGCTTGCGTCCGCACAAAGGGGAGAGGTGCAGATGGCAAAATGCGCAGAAAATGATGGACGCTTCTTGGCGGGGAGAAGCCTTGGAGGGCTTGGCTCGAAGAAGCAGTCGGAGTTGCAGCTGTTTCTGATCTGATGTTTCACCATGCTCTCCCGCTTCCTTCAAATCTTCTAATCACTCTGACACCACGAGTAATCTCGGAGTGCCCTGGTAGTCTAGTGGTTGAGCATCCGCCTGCCAGTGTTCAGGGGACACGGGCGGGTTTGATCCCTGGTCGGGGGGAGAAAAAGGGAGCCTTAAGAACAGATTGGTGTTAAGGATAGATACAGATTCCAGGTCTTGGTTTCAAAAATATCAAGACCTTTCCTCACCTTAGTTTGTATCTGGTTTCTTAGGCCAAACAGGTATGATGGACTGCCACACTTTTTCAGCTTCTGAATCACTTCTTCAGTCATTCAACAGATATTTCTTGAAGACCTAACGTGTGTCAAGCCTTTTGCTCATGTTTCTGTAGAGACAGCCAGTGTATCACCAGCAAAGCTCTTTCCTCCGCCCTTCAGAGAGGGTTCCAGATGATTGTATGATCAATAAAAATGGGAGAACATGGGAAAGATAGTCTTCATAGTGTTTCTGCAAATGGGTTCCTTGATGTCCATGATTTTTTATAAAACCAAGAGAAATACGACCTTTGTCTTTCTTCCCCTCTTTCCCCAGGGAGGTACTGCTGTTGTCCCGTTTTCCAGGTGAGAACACTGAGGTTTCAGGTACTTAAGTAACTTGCCCAAGGTCACACCGTTAAGAGTGGTGATGCCAAGCTTTGAACCTTGGCAGACTGGGAGGCTCCAGATTCCATGCTTGCAACCACCGTGGCCTGTTGGGTCTTCAATTAGTGAACAGGCTCAGGGATCAGGAGGCCAAATCAGAGTCAGACCACAACAGTTTGGACCAGGGCTGAACCAGAACTGCCCGCACATGGGCTGGGTCTCCTTGACCAGTTGCCGTGTCCTCCTGGCTCACACACCTTCACCGAGGCTTTGTGAGAGGCTTTGGAGACAGTGACTTGACGGATCACGCTCTGCATGCAGCTCTTTGAAGGAAAACTGCAGAAGCATCGTGTTTCGGGAAGAGGCTATTGCTGTGTTAGTTGTTAACTAGTAGCTCGCAGAGGACAAGCTGAACCAAACTGCATCACTTTTATGTGAAGCTTGCGGTTGCGGGAGGTGTGGGGGCTGCAGCGTGAGCTGTCGTTATTAATAATAATGATACAGTGTCAGTTCCCATTTCCCAAGAACCTACAGAGAACTAGACGTCCCTTGCTGATGTCTCCCATGCATCATCTGAGTCTCCCCTAAAGCCCTGGAAGGTGGCTGTTGTTCCTCTGCTTCACAGATGAAGAACCAAAGGCTTAGAAGAGTTAAATGACTTACTCGGGGCTACACAGCTTATCAACAGTCCACCCGGCTCTGCCTCCTCAGATTATGCCCTTTCCACTACCTCATTCATGTGTGAAAATGTTTACTGAGCACTCACTGTGTGCCAGCCATTGTTCTCTGGGCTGGGGGATGTTGTGGGGAAAACAGTAGACAGGTCTCTGTTTTCTGGAGTCTACATCGGGCCACGGTGGCCGGCGGAGCCTGGGACCCCCCTCAAGTAAACAAGTTGGAGACCAGGGTCCCTAAGGGGACAGGAAGGCATTGACCCCACGGGGCCCACAGCCTCTGGTGGTGAGGAGTTGGTCAGCCATGTGACTCTAGAGCTGTGGATCCTTCAAGGAGGGTTAATTACTTATTAGCGTTTGTTAAAGCGAAAGTATTGGGCTTCCCTGGAGGCTCAGTGGTAAACAATCCACCTGCAATGCCGAAGACCTGTGTTCGATCCCTGAGGCGGGAAGATCCCCTGGAGGAGGGCATGGCAGCCCACTCCAGTGTTCTCACCTGGAGAGCCCCAGGGACAGAGGAGCCCGTGGGCCACGGTCCACGGGGTGGCAAAGTGTCGGACACGACCGACCGACTGACACACCAAGTGAAGTGAAGGGAACGCTGCTCAGTCGTGTCCGACTCTTCGCGACCCCACGTACCATGTGGTCCACGGGATTCTCCAGGCCAGAATACTGGGGTGGGTAGCCTTCCCCTTGTCCAGGGGATCTTCCCAACCCAGGGCTTGGATCTGAGTCTCCCGCATTGCAGGCGGATTCTTTACCAACTGAGCTATCAGGGAATACACAAAGGGAAAGTACAATTATCCTAACAGATCCAGAATGGGCCATTTTGGAGTTAGGCAGTTTGTAGGATTTGTGTTTGTTTGTTTTTCTAAAAAATATTATTTTTACTTATTTGGCTGTGTGGAGTCTTAGCTGTGGCATGTGGGGTCTAGTTCCCGGACCAGGGAGGGGACCTGGGCCCCTGTGCTGGGAGCGTGGAGTCTTAGCCCTGGATCACCAGGGAAGTCCTGGGCAGTTAGTCGTTTCACGACTCGGGCTGACTTCGGAACAGGCTGCATGCAGAGGGTGGACTGTGTAGCTGATGGGCTAGTGGTCCTGCCTCCTTGCTTTCCTTCTCAACCCACCCAGCCGGCCCCTGGCCCCCACCCTGGCCCCTGGGTCAGGGAGGGAAGCGGATGCCCCCCAGCCTGGCGGCGCCCCTCACTGGTGCTCCTGGGCCGCGTGGATGGCACCAGTGTGCGACCGTCCAGTTGCTCGGGGGGAGCTTAGCGGCTCCGCCACCACTCACGGTAGCCGGTAGCAGCTGCCTTCTCCCATTGTTGCAACGATGCAAATCATACCTACATATTTCCAGGCACTCAGGTCTCCAGCTGAGAACCTCAGAAACGTGCGTGTTTCTGAGCCCTGCGTCCAAACCCTTTTGCTCTTACCCCCGACTGACTCTACCCCAGCTGCCGATGACGCTGGTGGGCCTTTTCTCAGCTGTTCCTTTTGCCACGGCTTCCTGATTTCAGGCCCTGTCTCTGTCCCCTGTGTGTCAGCAATTGCTGACTGAGTACTTCCTGCCTGTAGAGTCTGGTCAGGGTGCGGTCAGGGTCCCTTTAAATGCTAATCTTACAGTGAAACAGCTGGGGCGCAGGAGGAAAGCTGGCCCAAGGTGATATTCCCAGGTCTTGCAGGCTGCTCATCGCAGCGGCCACTTTGCAAGCACAAAATGTATCTTCAGTATGAGGGTATTTGAAGACTTGGGATTTTGAGCCATTTATCAAATGCTATTGCTAGGATGAAATACAGAGCCCATAGCCCCTGTTCTCTAGGATGTACAAGAACCATGGTCCTTGAGAATCATTCCCACTCCAGGAAAAGATAAGGGGTTGTAGATAATTAACATAAAAATGGAGGCATTCATTTTTTCCCCTTCTGATTACAAGTTATTGTTTAATGTTAAAGATAAAGAAAACATTAAAATCCTAACAATTTATAAGTGCTTATCATGGGAAGTTTAAAGTCCCTAATGATCCACCCATTGAAGACATTTTTGTGCATGTATTAACATATCTAATCCTGTTTTACAAAAAAGCAAACTTGATACGTGGTTTGCAATGTACTTTTCTCTCTGAACACCTTTTCCCACAAGTACCATGGTTTGCCTTTTGTTTTTTTTTAACAGCAGTTAGCTTTCATTATGTGAATGAACCAGGAATTAGCTAACTGATCTCTTTTTGATGCACATGGGGTTCTTTTCCTCTAAAATAATTTTCCTCTTTTCTTTTTTTTTTTTTTTTGTAATGCCACATGGCTTTTGGGATCTTAGTTCCGTGACCAGGAACTGAACCTGGTTCTTGGAAGTGAGGGATCTTAGTTCCGTGACCAGGAACTGAACCTGGTTCTTGGAAGTGAGAGTGTGGAGTCCTAAGCACTGGGAATTCTTACAATTTTCCTGTAGTCCAAATAATGCTGAAATAATTCTTGTACACATATATCTTTGCACAACTGTATATTTCTGGACAATGGATGCCTACAAGGAAAATTGCTGAGTCCAAGCCTATGCACATTTTAAACTTCATAGATATTGCTAATATCCCCCTAAAAAGATAGGACCCAGTAATACTCACATCCATTGAATGAGACCGTCTGCTTCTTTACATCTTCACCCACTGGGTTTTTACAGATCTTTTAAATGTCGGAGCTAAATATTTTTCGGGACATTGTCGTTATTTGGTACAATTTGAGTTAATTTTTTAAACGTTCGTTCTCTCTTCTGTCCAGGGACAAATTGTTTAAAAGCACGGTGGTTCCATTTTAGACAGGCATTTCTTTTCATTTGGGGTTTATATCTTCAGGCTTTTGGAAACCTGAAACTAAAGTCTGGTCCCTTCCGGACGTTTTTACGCACCGTTTGCCGTCAGAGCTCACCCGTT
Source organism: Muntiacus reevesi (assembly GCF_963930625.1). NCBI lineage: Eukaryota > Metazoa > Chordata > Mammalia > Artiodactyla > Cervidae > Muntiacus > Muntiacus reevesi. The sequence goes on along the minus strand of NC_089255.1, from coordinate 96,887,393 downwards.
TCCAGGCCCCTGGCCGCACGGTCTTGAATGTGGACGCCTTGGCCTTCTCAGGGCTCCGTAAGGGGAAAGGACTGATTTCCGAGGCCCGAGGTCTCAGCGGGCCAGGGCTGAGGAAGCTTCTTGGGCTGGCTGATTCTTACGCGGAAGCTTTCCATCCAAACGGGCTTCCCCCAGCGGGCTTCCGAACACACATTTCCTAACCCAGATGGCCTCGCCGGCCTGGACACCTGGCTGGGGAGAGGGGGCCGGCACCCCCTGTGTCCGCATTAGTGATGCCCCCGTGACGGCGCCGCCGGCGGTCAGACCGCGCCCCCGCCCCCGCAGGCGAGCTGGGAGGGGGGACGGAGACCCGCCGGGTGCCTGTGCACAGCTCCGCTTGGGCCCCCGCCGGACCAAGGTGGGCAAATTATCCCTCTTTGCGTGGTCAGGGATGGAACCCACGTCCCCCACAGTGGGGTCTCAACCACTGGGGAGCCGGATGCCCTTCTTTGAAAAGCCACATTAGGAAGAAGCAAGATCATCTCGAGAGACAGCGGTGCAGCCGCCTCCTTGTTTTGGACGCCTTCCTCTTGTTTTTCTGCTTTTCTCCCTCCCTGCCCTTTTTAGAAAAACACACCTTTATACCTCTGCTGGAGAGCAAGCACGCGGAGTCCTGCTCTCTCTCCAGCCTGTTCTGGGGGATGACCTGGGATCAGTCATTCACACACTAGTCTGAATGTGGGGTACCAGATTTTGGACACAGCACTAGAGGGAGGAAGAGCCTCGGGTAGGGGCTTCACGGTGTGGCTGCTTCCCACCCTCTGAAATCCCTCCCCAAAATGATCCATTTTCCAGTGTCAGGTGAACTCAGATTAGCCAAGTTAGGAGGAGGAGTAATCCTGCCCTCCTAAGATATCTGAATGATTTTGGCAACTCTGATGAGGTCCCCAACCACCCGTGCTTGAGTGATTATTCCAAACATACACTTTGTGTGGTTTTTTTTTTAAAGGCTGTTTTAATCCATAGAGCATACCCACAACAGCCTTCAAATCTTTTCACCTAGGTAGTGAGTGAATACACGCAACAATAGAGAAGTGAATCTGGAGTGTTATGACAGGCAGGCCGGGATGATGAAGATTTAACTTGGAGGACTGTCACCCTGAAGCTACAATACTTCTCCGGATGAACATGGAGACGTGGCCACACCCGTACATCCTGGCCCGTGCTCAGGCTGACATCTGCATGGTGACATCTACTGACAGGTGACCCGATGCGATGCACGGAAAACATGCCAACCCACAGGCCAGCCCAGGGGAAGCCACGTTCAGTCATAATGTGCTCCAGAAGCCCCATGGCTAGAACTTCGGGCCCAGGGGCAGTACGTGGTGGCTGGTGGTCGTTCTTAGGGTTGGGGTCCCTGTTTGAGGAATTAGATTTCCTGACAACCGAGCAGAATGTTTAGAGCATCGTGTGGCCAGATGGCCTTCGCCTCCCCTCCTGGGATGCCCCCCAGGGCTGGGCTGATGGTGGAGATCTGACTGACTCACGCTGTACCTCCCTGCTTGTCTTCAGCCTCCTGGCATCGGGAGCAAATCCAGAGGCAGCTGAGGTCTGGGGCCGCTCTGAGGTCTTCAGTCAACACTGACTTTTCCCTCTTGCTGTCTTGGCCTTCACTGGTTAGCCTGAGATTTCTACTTGCAGTGGCCTGGGCCTATTGCTCTGAAAGAGACCTTAGAATTCATCCAGCCTGCCCCACAGGTTGCAAACTGGAAAATGGAGACATCGTCTTTAAGCCTGTGGTAGGAGGATGTTGCCTCCAGGCCGTGTGATGTCCCACAGACACCCAGGAAGAGAAGGCTAGCCCGGGGGGACTTCTCGGGCAGGCTCTGTGTTCCAGGTCCCTTTAACAGGCGAGCCTGGAAAGTTATTTCTGTCAGTGGTACAGGGAGCAAAGTTTTAAGAAGAAAAATAGACAGTGTACGTTTTCTCAGCTGGAGAGAGCTTTGGAGGAGAGCCGTTCCTGCCCATCGTCGTCAGAAAAACATGCCGAGGTCCAGAGTGGGTCCCAGGCTTTAAGGCCGACTTATGGCGGGTTGGGTCGGGCTCCAGGAAATTGTAGAAATTTCAGCAAAGGGCGCTAACCAAGACATGGAGGAAGGAGGAGGAGGGAAGGGAATCCTGCCTGTGGGGACAGGACTCCGAGGCACCCGGGAGAAAGTGCAGGTGGCAGCTGAGGGCCCCGGGGGCCCGTGTGGCTCTGTACCTCGGTGGGCAGACGCTGACAGGGATGACTGCGTAGGATGCGCTTGTCTGGCCTGACGCTCCAGGAAGCAGGAATTTAGGAGTCAGTGAAATAATGCATCTTGCAGAACACACTCCATTAAGTCCCGTTGTAGAAGCATTTCTGCCAAGGTTGGGAGAATGTGAGGGCACCATGGAGTGGACTAGAGTGGGGTCCCCTGGGGGCCCCCAGAGGTGGACACAGCCACAAGCAGGTACCTTTCTCCTGCCATCTCCCGGTGGCCCCGTAATGCAAGAGTAGGGAGCGGCAGGGGCCCGTGACTCCTCCGCCCAGTGCGGGTTCAGAGCTGTTGCTCATCCGGGGTAGCAGACGGCGGGCACGGGGCCGTTGGCCCTGCCCCAGCACCCAGCAGCCCCTGCTGTCAGGGTGGCACTGCCAGTGGCTCTGGAACAACGGGACACACCAGAGTGCCGTCTGCGACAGGGGTGCCCTCATCTGCTGCTGTCTCCCCCAGCGGGACCGCCCCGCCCACCTCTGACCACGCCTCCACCTCTGACCGCCCCGCCCACCTCTCTGACCGCCCTGCCCACCTCTGACCACGCCTCCACCTCTGACCGCCCCGCCCACCTCTGACCACGCCTCCCACCTCTGACTGCCCCCACCTCTGACCACGCCTCCCACCTCTGACTGCCCCCACCTCTGACCACGCCTCCCACCTCTGACCGCCCCGCCCACCTCTGACCACGCCTCCCACCTCTGACTGCCCCGCCCACCTCTGATCGCCCCCCCCCCCACCTCTGGTCACCCCCCACCTCTGACCGCCCCGCCCACCTGTGACCACGCCTCCCATCTCTGACTGCCCCTCCCACCTCTGACCACGCCTCCCACCTCTGACTGCCCCCACCTCTGACCACGCCTCCCACCTCTGACCACGCCTCCCACCTCTGACCACGCCTCCACCTCTGACCGCCCCGCCCACCTCTGACCACGCCTCCCACCTCTGACTGCCCCGCCCACCTCTGGTCGCCCCCTCCACCTCTGGTCACCCCCCACCTCTGACCACGCCTCCCATCTCTGACTGCCCCTCCCACCTCTGACTACACCTCCCACCTCTGACTGCCCCACCCACCCCGACCGCCCCGCCCACCTCTGATTGCCCCGCCCACCCCTGAACGCCCCTCCCACCTCTGACCGCCCCGCCCACCTCTGACCACGCCTCCCACCTCTGACCGCCCCGCCCACCTCTGACCACGCCTCCCACCTCTGACCACGCCTCCCACTCCTGACCTCCCCTTCCACCTCTGACCACCCCGCCCACCTCTGACCACACCTCACACCTCTGACTGCCCCCCACCTCTGACCATGCCTCCCACTTCTGACCACGCCTCCCACCTCTGAACGCCCCCTCCCACCCCTGACCTCCCCTCCCACCTCTGACCGCCCCGCCCACCTCTGGTCGCCCCTCCCACCTCTGGTCGCCCCGCCCACCTCTGACCGCCCCGCCCACCTCTGACCACGCCTCCCACCTCTGACCGCCCCGCCCACTTCTGACCACGCCTCCCACCTCTGACCGCCCCCTCCCACCCCTGACCTCCCCTTCCACCTCTGACCGCCCCACCCCCTGGTCTGTTCCCCTTAATTCAAGAAATAGGACTTTCACGCTAACTGGATTTCTTTCGAGCTCCACCTTTCTGTTTCTCCCCATGAAACCCCCTCCCCAAGAGGCCTCCTGATGGCGCGATCCTTTCTGGATGCCGCAGAAGTCCTTGGGTAGCGCTGTCGGGCCCCCGCCGGGAGTTGGCTGAATTGCGTGCACATGGGGAGGTGGGCCTGGCAACGCCACGGCTCCAGAAGAGAAGGCCCAGTGCCCTGGAAGCTGGCCTCCTGCCCCTCAAACGTAGCGACTCCGAATGTCACCTTGGCGTTTCCTTCTCAGACAAATTCTGTCTTGTTAATATCGCAAGAAAACCGGAAACGTGGACGGGGGGTACGTCTGTGTTGATTTCTCAGTCCTCTGATTGACTTGGTGTGTTGACATGCTGAAGGATTAAATCTCTTTCATGGATAAATGTGAACATGGACTTGGAGATTTTTATCTGTTGAGTACTGGAGACCTGTGGTTTATTTTGAGTCAAAGAAAAGAATCTGGACTTCCGTGTTGTGTGAGTGTGTGTGTTAATAGGAAAAGAATATAAGGTAAAGAGTAGTGAATACTTGTGAAGAGCCCTATGAATTTATAAAAAAAAAGATCACAGATGGGTCAAAGGTTTGGAGATATCTTGATAACACTATCCTCAGAAACTAAGGGAGGGGGTGATTTGGGTAAAAGAGCTGTGTTTGATTGTTGAGTCCAAATGTTTATACTTCAGTCCTTCACAAACTTCTCCCTTGAAACACAAGGGAGATGCAGGGGAAAGCCCACCCATTTGAAGAGGGGGAAATGAAGGCAGGGAAGGAAACTGACCTAGTACTGGGTTGGCCAGAAAGTTCGTTGGTGTTTCTTCTATTAACATTTTCTGGAAAAACCTGAACGACCTTTTGGCTATCCCAGTAATTCTGGAACAAAGGTAGGATTTGAATCTAGAGTTTCTTTTATTGAGAATATAAATAATTTTTCCTATTTTTGCTCTGTCTGAAAAGGCCTCCGAGGGAGCCCGTGAATCATGCTGCCCATCACCTGGCATCACGGGCGTCCCGGGCGTCCTGGAGTCCAGCGTGGCGGGGGCGTCCCGGGCGTCCCGGAGTCCAGCGTGGCGGGGGTGGGGAGAGCCCGTGTAGATGCTGGAGCCCTTCATTGCCAAAGAGCTCCTGCTCGCTGTGATCACTGGCCCCGAGGAGAGCGCGGGCTGTGGGCTTTTTGGATCACAAGCCACACAGCTCTGTTTTCACGTCCACAAATGACCTCTACCTGGGGGGTGGGGGGTGGGGAGTGGGGATCAGTTATTCATTTGGAATTTATTTGGCAGTTTTAGATTAGGAAGAACAGAACATTTTCTAAGAGGCAAGTCTTACAAGTGTTTTCTCGAGGTTAGCAGTGTATCTTTAATGTATGCGTGTAATCAAAAAGACATTTGAAAACCACTATGGACATTTACTTTTAACTGCAGATATTTATAGACAAGCTCAGGCAAAACAGACTTGGTGCCAAAGACAGACTGGGTGTGGGTCACTGTGTATATGGAAAGATTGGGTTTTTTGTGCTGTCTCTGAGGAAAGCTCTTGTGTTCCCCGGGGTGTAGGAATGTTTCCTAGTAGAGTATCTGTTTGGATGATTGCCTCAGTCGTGTCTGACTCTTTGTGACCCCATAGACTGTAGCCCACCAGGCTCCTCTGTCCATGAGATTCTCCAGGCAAGAGTACTGGAGTGGGTTGCCATGCCTTCCTTCAGGGGGTCTTCCCGACCTAGGGATTGAACCCTCATAGGTAGTTGACAATTTTCCTTGTGGCAATATTAGCTGCCACACAGTTTTTTTTCAACAGAGAGAATGTTGAAGGGAGGCTGGTGTGGGGTTGCTGGATATTGAATGAACTTCAAATCCAACCCTCAGTTCCTTATTAAAATACCTGTTAAAGGATTCTACAGTTTCCCCTTGGGGCTTCTTCGGTGGCTCATCAGTAAAGAATCCATCTGCAGTGCAGGAGACTCAGGAGATGTGGGTTCCATCCCTGGGGTGGGAAGACCCCCTGGAGAAGGATATGGCCACCCACTCCAGTATTCTTGCCTGGAGGATCCCATGGACAGAGGAGCCTGGCGGGCTACAGTCCATGGGGTTGCAAAGAGTTGGACATGACTGAGTGCACACACATAATACATGTAAAAGCATGGCTTGAGGAAAGAGAGAAAAAGTGAGCAGACCTGGGTTGTGCACCCAGCTCTTATTTATTCATTAAATCCTGGGACTTTGTTTTTTATTTCATCTATTTGCTTATTTTGCGACTTGTGGGATCTTAGTTAGTTCCCCGACCAGGGACTGAACTCCAGGCCCATGGCAGTCAAAGCACAGAGTTCTAACCCCTGGACCTCCAGGGAATTCACCTAGCTCTGTTTAAAAACTTGTGCTGAGCCCTCAAGTGCGTCCGAACACCCTGTGAGCGACTGGACGAGAGGCCTCCGGGGATCTCAGGCCCCGCGTCTCCGAGGACACTGGGGTCTGCGGCGGGCCGGGTGGCCGGAGCGCTCCTGGGGAGTCGCCAGGCCGCTGACGCCCGGGGCGCTGTCGTCTCCAGGGCTGGTCCACTGGCAGCCTGGTGTTGTGCTCAAACTGGGGAAAGAGTTTCTGTATCAGTCATGGGATGATTAAATCACGCACTGCCTCTCACCTGGTGAAAGAAAAGGCAGAGCTGCGGTTGACTGGCACTAGCTCAGCCCAGTGATGCTGCCCCCCGAGAAGACAGGGGCACAGCTCCATGGACTGAGCCTCGCCTGGTGCCAGGTACAGCGGGCAAAGCACTTTGCAGACATGGTCCTACTGAGGCTCCCGACACGTGCCCGGAAGCAGGTATCATCACCCCACTTTGACAGGTGGGGCCCGTGGGTTCAGAAGGCAGGTGAGCAGAGCGGGTGACTCAGGAGAAGAGGCTGAGGTTCCAGCTGGCTCCATGGCCACATCTTTAACCTCCGCCCCGTACTGCCTCCCTCTCTGAGAGGCAAGCTCTACCATAACCATAAGAACAGACGTCTGAGGCCAGGGGAATGGGTGAGCAGGTGAGCAGAGTGCTGGGAAGCTGGGGAATGCAGAGGCTTGAACGGACAGAAGCTGATTTCTGATGAAAAGTGGTGTTTTTTTTTGGCTTGTGGGATTTTAGTCCCCGACCCGGCATCGAACCCGCAACCCTGCATAGAAAGGTGGATTCTTAACCACTAGACCACCAGGGAATTCTCATTTCTGATGAAAGTTGATGCAGAGAAAGCTTCTCTTAGCTGCCTTTTCTAGTGGGCTATACATGAGGAAATTGGGGTCTGGGTGAGTTGAGTGAGAGAGAGAAATAACCACCCTCCGTCTGTGCGCTATAATAACCTTTTCTCCTGCTTGTGATTTGAAATCAAAGGCCAGTGGTTGCACCTTACATACCTGCACCTCCCCAAAAACTGATAACATACCGGGACCTGACCTTTGTTGTTGACTTTTTTCCTTGAAAGAATTTTCCTTGCTGGCTTCTAGCTTTGCTTATTTAGTAGGTATTAAAAGATGATAAGACAAATAGGAGATACCAGGGACACACGGATAGGAAAATTTAAGTTAAAATGAGGATAAGGAATCAATCATTCCGTTTCCACATCAGAGGAGTGTACCGATGTGATAGGTACTACTGTTGACCTTTGAACAGCATGAGTTTGAACTATGTGGGTCTACTTAGATTTTTTTCAGTAGTAAATATAGAACTACAGTACTGCACGACCTGTGGTTGGCCGACCCCACAGATGTGGAGGGATAGCGGATAGGGAGGAATTGTGTGTGGGGGTGAGGCCCGGCGGTAAATTATACTCAGAAAACTGCCAGTTCTTCCTGTCGTGCCTTCAGAAGGCACACACTGGGGTCTGAGCGAATTATTTCCTGCGCACGTGGCCCTCAGGACTGGCCCTACTTTATGAATGACATAGAAGCAGGGAGGTGAGAACGTTGGCACGACCTCTCAAAACCGAACCACTGGTAGAAACGGCGCTCAAACCCAAATTCCTTTCTGCTAACTCACTGGGCCGCTGCTCCACGAAACCACCCTCGGCCGTCGGGAACTGGTGTAAATGCTCTGGCGGCTTCTGTCGTCCGCTCTTCTTTTCTCTAAAGGGCCAGCTGGTAAATAGTTTAGGCTTTGCAGGCTCTATGGTTTCTGTTGGGACAGCTCCTCTCTGCCTAGGTCTTGGGAAAGCAGCCCTTGATGGTACCCTAAACTAATGGCCGGGGCTTTGTTCTAAACGATTTTATTTACAAAAGCAGGGAGTGAGTGGACTGGATCGGCTGGCAGGCTGTAGTCTGCTGTCGAAGGCTCCCTCCTCTTCGTCCCTGATGTTGGGTGGGGAAGTCAAGTGAGCCGTGAGAATCGTTCCGTTTGAACACTTGAGCAGGCTCTGAAGTTGGGTCCGGGCTGTTGTGTAAGTGACGTCCATGGCCGGGAAGACTGGCTGGCGAGGACAGAATTGGGAAGTGCGTGTTCAAGCAATCGACTGGGTACCTGACACGCAGCAGGTGGCCGGTCCTCCCGTGAACAGGGACGCGGTCTCCAGGGAGACATGTTGGGAAGACTCTGGAAAATTCAGGGCATGTGAACCCCTGAGGGAACCAGCCTGGGGGTGTCTTCCACCATGGAGGGGCTTAGTTACGTCATCTGCCAGCCCAGCCAGAATATTCCAGTCTGCCCGCAGCTCTGCCTACAACCCACAGACCGTCTCAGGTCTTCCATCTGGACGTGGACCCAGGGAGGGCCCGATGCCCGCACGCGCCGCGGTGGGCACTCACTCTGCCTGTTCACAGCAGCGGGCCGGGAGTGGTGCCATCCTCCTGCGTCAGCACCCTGGCGCCTCCTGAAGCGTGTCACCAGAGATGACGGATACCTGTCCCCTGAGCGAAACACGTGCGTCTGAAAAGAAAATGGCTTCAACACTAGCTGTTGGGCTTCCCTGGTGTCCAGGGGTGGAGCATCCAGCTTGCGACGCAGGCGACCCCGGTTCGGTCCCTGCTCTGGGAAGACCCCAGATGCTTCGGACAAGCCAAGCGCTTGCACGGCAACCAGTGCGCCCGCGGGCCACAGCCGCTGCAGCCTGCGTGCCCGAGGGCCCAGCTCCGCAGCCGGAGGGGCCTCCGCAGGGAACGGCCCTGCCCTGCACTGCTCAGCAGCCCACTTGTCGCAACTTGAGATCGCTTCCGTAACAGTGAAGACCCAGCACAGTCAAAAAATTAACTAACCAAATCAATAAATAAACTTTTTTAAAAAAGAAAAAAAACCTCTTGCCATCTGTGTGTTCGGCTCCCCTGCGACAGCCCCCCCTAGGAACGTGCATTCTCCAGGGGCAGCCTCCTGCAAACCCTGCTGGGGTTGGCGGGTTTGGTCGTTAAGGTCAGGCAAGTGTGTTCGAGGTCTGCTGTTCTGAGAGGGCGTACTGTTTTCTTTCAGCAGAGACAGCACAGGATCTGGGACCAAGAATAGAAAAGTTTCTCAGCAGATCTTCTGGGAGTTGTAGAAAATATCGAGAAATCCTAATTAATTCCAGGAAAGAGTTTCAATGGCTTCTTGATAGCTTACACTATAAAGAAAGAAAACAAGAAAAGGTTTAGTCGTTCTGCTTGGGAGAAAATGTACCGGTATTAGGCATAGTTAATATAAATAATGAGTGGAATAATTCCTAACGCTGGCTCTTAACTCTTGTTCTGTTAGGATTCTCTTTGTGATTTCCCTTAGAACGGTAAACACTCATACAACGTTTACCCTGTGCCACGCATCCGTGTTGGTGCTTTACAAATATCCCTTTATTCGATCCTCCCTGGCAGCCCTCTGAGGGAGGTAGTATTATACCCCCCTTTTACAGGTGAGGGCAGAAAGGCCCCCAGAGGTGAAAGGGCTTGGCCAGGCCCACAGGTTTGACTGGGGCTGCAAAGCTTGCCTGCTCGCCCAGCCTGCGGTCTGCCTTTTAAGTGGACGTCGTGGCAGTCAAAAGGAAGAGTGCATCCCTTCTAATGGTCCACCGATGCCTAGGACATCTCCATCAATCCTCCAGTGCTTAGCGGGCAAAGGTTTCTAATGCTCACTGTGCGCTGGGCAGGACTCTGTGCTTGGCCTCTCAGACGTGATGCTGGCGGGTGGTGAGGGTGGACAGCAGTGCTGGGTGAACCGGCGCCCCGCTGGGTGACGCTGCCTCCGTGAACTGCCCTCAGCCTGAGAGGCTGACCTGTTTCCCGAAGGTGCACCTGTTCACTCCGCTCCCTGGACAGGGTATCGAGTCAGAACATCTGGGCACTGATTTACAGGGAGAAGCGTCCCTGCCTAGACGTGGTTTGCTGAACTTGGGGATGGGGAAGGGAGGCGCTGGAGGATTTGAACGCATGCCACTGGGGGAACCAGCTGCTCACAGCCAGCCCGCTGGGCTTCTCTGGTGGCTTAGCGGTAAAGAATCTGCCTGCGATGCAGGAGACACGGGTTCGATCCCTTGGGTCCGGAAGACCCCCTGGAGGAGGAAATGGCACCCACTCCAGTGTTCTTGCCTGGGAAATCCCATGGATAGAGGAGCCTGGAGGGCTACAGTCCGTGGGGACGCAAAGAGTTGGACACGACTGAGCGGCTCAGTGACAGCATTGGTCGCTGAGGCCCCAGCCTCGAGGCCGGGGTAACGCTGCCAGTGCTCTGGGTGACCCTAGAGAAAGGTCTCGCCTTTGTGGAGCCTGTAATGAGCCGCTACCCTGGTCCCCTTCCCCTCCGTCAGGCTTCTCTCCCCTTGAGGAAGACCCTGCGTTCTTGAGGTGTGTTAATACAGCCTACCCTGCTGGCTAGGGGCTGGGTGGTCTCTCCCTTTGAGACTAGTGCCTATGTTAGCGGCTCAGTTGTGTCTGATTCTTTGTGACCCTTTGTGACCCCACGGACTGTGGCCCGCCAGGCTCCTCTGCCCATGGGATTCTCCAGGCAAGAACACTGCAGTGGGTTGCCATTCCCTTCTCCAGGGGGTCTTCCTGACCCAGGGATCGAACCCAGGACTCCTGCACTGCAGGGGGATTCTTTACCCTCTGAACCACCAGGGACGCCCCCATCAGTACCAAGTTAGTTTTTTCTGTTCAAGGGGTGGAGGACAGAGCTGTGACCTGCGGGTGACTCCGAGGACCAGATGTGAGCAGCGACACCTGGTTAGGGGCACAGTCAAAGGCCGGGCCCCGCAGGCTTCCCGGGCTCCTCCTGGCTCCCCGGCAGGCCCCTCAGGGACGGTAAATCACGTATGGCTTTTCTGCACCAGCGTTTGTAGCATTAAATGAGCGGTACCCAGGGAGAGCAGACCGGGTCCCATGTGCAGAGGCTGCGGGTGTTTGGCAAAGATGCCTCAGAGCGGGGCAGGCGGACGCGGTGTGTTCTGAGCTGAAGCGGGGTGGCGGGGGGCGGCCCCTGCTCCGGGAGCCCCGGGCGGGCCGGCTGAGGCAGACGGAGGGCTGGAGCTCCCGCGCGCTCTCAGACTTCACTCGGGGCTGTCTCCTCTGCCGTCGGGCCACGCCGGCCCTCTGCCTGAGCCCCCTTCACGCGGTCCTGGGCGCCGGGACCCACTCTGCCTGCATCTGTTTCTCTGCAGTGTAGTCAGCAGCACCTGAGCCGTCAGTAACATCAAAGGAAAGAGCTGGTCACCGACCTGGACGTTGTGGCTGGACGGCGACCCAGTGCAGCGTCCCCCTGAAGCCGTGAACGAGGGCTGCACCCTCAGCTCTCTGCTCCACGGTGTGACATGCTCCCTGTCCCCGAGCCCTCCCAGGAAGCTCCTGCAGCGGCCAGGGGCCGGGGAGGTCCACCGGGATCAGAGTGGGGGCGGGCCGGCCACGAAGCCGAACTGGGCAGGCAGGATGGTCTCCTGGCTCAGAGACTGTTGGGTCGGACTGCCGGGTTCGCTCTCCGCTCTGCCGCCTCTTACTTGAAGGAATCGCTTTTCTTTTTTTCAAGTTTTTGGCTGAGCCACGTGGCATGCAGGTTCTTCATTCCCTGACCAAGGTTTGAAACTGTGCCCCCTGTCACGGTGGAAACAGTGTCTTAATCACTGGGCTGCCTGGGAAGGCCTGTTAGCCGAGTAACCTCTGGCAGGTCATCTTAACCATCTTGGAGCCCAGATCTCTCATCTGTAAAATAAGGATAATAGTACCTGCCTCCAAGAGCTGTTGGCCGTCAGAGGAGATAATCCATGAGAAGCTATGAGCCAGGCACACAGTAGGCACCCAGGGGGCAGATGTAGGCTGTGTGTGGCCTGAAGTCTATTCAATCCGGGCTAGGAGGGAACTTGCAAAAGGATGTGAAATTGCAAGTATGGAACCAGGTATATGTAAGCCTTTTTTTCCAATGATAAAAGAAAACACAAAAAGTGTATGATTACAAAGCTGACATCCTAAACATCATGAAATCAAAACAGTAACATTAACATATGTCTGTGTTACTTCTCTTCCTACAAGTTTTGGACTGTGTACTCCATTTCTTGATGTGATCGTTTCTTCAGTGATTTTGGAATGCCACTTTCTCTCTAGAGACTAGCGAGATCACCTGTCCATTCCTCTGGCATGGTTGGGTCCACTTAAAAAAGTAGTCACAACCTAGAAGTTGAGAGTTTTATGTTTTATTTGGTGGGAATTTTTCAGACTTCAAGCCCAGGAGACAGTATCTTAGGTGACCCTGAGGAAACTCTTAGGAGGAGGTCGGGGGAGGAGTCAGGTTAGACAGAAGTTCATAGCCAGGGACGGGTGGTCTGAACATCGCAGATTATTGTTAATTAAGGAAAATCAGATATCTCAAGTAAAGGAATTTAGCGCCTTTCTATGTATGGAAAGATGGAACAGTCTGGGCTTACTGAAATCATTCCCTTTGTGTGCATCTCAGCTCTGTGGGGCCAGCATCCTTTGATTAGATAGTCACATCCTGAGTTCCTTGCTCACCTTAGGGAGTGGCAGCAGCTGGTGGTGGCAGCCCCAGGGCTGATGGCTCCCCGCTAGCAGGCATTGCTCTTCCTGGGCTCAGAATTCACATGTGAAGGGTCGGAATCCCTGACAGCTGTGACAGCCTTGTTGATTGATACGGCAAGAAATACCCTATTTTGTACTTGGTTGGGATTTGATTTTTATAATTAATAGTTTAGGAAAAAAGCTCATTTTGCTTCAAAACTGGTTGTTGGTAATGTCATGTAAATTTTTAGGATTATTGTCAGATTTGGGGAAAGCTCTTTCAAGTTTCTTTCAACATATGAGCTATAAGGTTTCAGGGCATTTTAAGTGTTTCTGTTCTGTGTCTCATTTAAATATGAAGGATGCCCATTGGACACATTTTTGGGGGCCTTCCTGAACCTTGGATGGGACTTGTGTCACTGAGGGGTGCTGAGGTTTAAGTTTCAATATTTCATGGTAAGTTTTCCTGTAAGTTAACAATAAAATGTTAACTGGATTATATTTTGTTATGTTTATTGACATTTTTTAAATTTTATACTTTCAGATTAACTAAAGAATGAGTTCTCATTGAGACTAAATAGAATCTTAATTAGTTAAATTTTGTGCAACAGTTATTTGTCCAGAATCATTTGTTGTCTGTCTACTTGGATCAGGCTGTGTCATGCTGACCATCGGGAGCCTTCGATGACGTGAAGAAGATGACAGACAGCTCAGTGTATTCATGCAGTAACTACACAATGAGCTAAGCCACTGTGATCATCATCACCTTTCAGTCAGCATCGTTCTGGAAATGGGCACCTGGGGATATAAAGCTCAGATGTTGTCCCTCTGGGAGGTTGACATGGGCTTGGCTTCAAGTCAAACTCTGAGACCTGAGTGGGAGTCATCAGTTCAGTTCAGTTGCTCAGTCATGTCCGACTCTTTGCGACCCCATGGACTGCAGCACGCCAGGCTTCCCTGTCCATCACCAACTCCCAGAGCGTGCTCAGACTCATGTCCATCGAGTTGGTGATGCCATCCAACCATCTCATCCTCTGTCGTCCCCTTCTCCTCCTGCCTTCAGGCTTTCCCAGCATCACGGTCTTTTCCACAATGAGTCAGTTCTTCATATCAGGTGGCCAAAGTACTGGAGCTTCAGCTTCAGCATAAGTCTTTCCAATGAATATTCAGGACTGATCTCCTTTAGGATGGACTAGTTTGATCTCCTTGCAGTCCAAGGGACTCTCAAGAGTCTTCTTCTACACCACAGTTCAAAACCATCAATTCTTCAGCACTCAGCTTTCTTTATAGTCCAACCCTGGCATCCATACATGACTACTGGAAAAACCATAGCTTTGACTAGATGGACGTTTGTTGGCAAAGTAATGTCTCTGCTTTTTAATATGCTATCTAGGTTGGTCATATCTTTCCTTCCAAGCAGCAAGTGTCTTTTAATTTCATGGCTGCAGTCACCATCTGCAGTGATTTTTGGAGCCCCCCAAAATAAAGTCAGCCACTTTTTCCCCATCTATTTGCCATGAAGTGATGGGTTTGGATGCCATGATCTTCAGTTTTTGAGTGTTGAGTTTTAAGCCAACTTTTTCACTCTCCTCTTTCACTTTCATCTAGAGGCTCTTTAGTTCTTCTTCACTTTCTGCCATAAGGGTGGCAGAGGTTGTTGATATTTCTCCTGGCAACCTTGATTCCAACTTGTGCTTCATCCAGCCTGGCATTTCACATAATGTACTCTGCATATAAGTTAAATAAGCAGTGACAATATACAGCCTTGACGTACACCTTTCTCAATTTGGAACCAGTCTGTTGTTCCATGTTCGGTTCTAACTGTTGCTTCTTGACCTGCACATGTATTTCTCAGGAGACAGGTAAGGTGGTCTGGTATTCCCATCTTTTGAAGAATTTTCCACAGTTTGTTGTGATTCACAGAATCAAAGGTTTTGGTGTAGTCAATAAAACGGAAGTAGATGTTTTTCTGGAACTTGCTTGATTTTTCTATGATCCAGCAGATGCTGGCAATTTGCTCTCTGGTTTCTCTGCCTTTTCTAAATCCAGCTTGAATATCTGGAAGTTCTTGGTTCATGTATTGTTGAAGCCTTGCTTGGAGAATTTTGGGCATTACTTTGCTAGTGTGTGAGATGAATGCAATTGTGCAGTAGTTTGAGCATTCTTTGGCATTGCCTTTCTTTGGGATTGGAATGAAAACTGATATTTTCCAGTCTTGTGACCACTGCTGAGTTTTCCAAATTTGCTGGCATATTGAGTGCAGCAAATTTCACAGCGTCATCTCTTAGGACTTGAAATAGCTCAGCTGGAATTCCATCACCTCCACTAGCTTTGTTTCTGGTGATGCTTCCTAAGGCCCACTTGACTTCACATTCCACGATATCTGACTCTAGGTGAGTGATCACACCATTGTGATTATCTGGGTCATGAAGATGTTTTTTGTATAGTTCGTCTGTGTATTCTTGCCACCTCTTCTTAATAACTTCTGCTTCTGTTAGGTTCGTCCTGTTTCTGTCATGGTTCATCTCAACTCTAGATGACACTTGCTTCCCCTCTAGCTATGAATTCTCTATAGTTAATCTCCATTCATGAATTCTGCCTTCATCAATAATGCTCTATTAATGTGGCCAAATTTATACGTTCAGGCATACTTTTCTAAAAGCATTTATGTATTTGGTTGTGTCCGGTCTTTTTGCCTTTTCGTTGTGATCCTGGGGTTCTCGAGGCAAGAATACTGAAGTGGTTTGCCATTTCCTTCTCCAGCGGACCACATTTTGTCAGTCCTGACTAGCAGGAACGTGCCCTTCCACCACTCCACGTAGCTCCGCTGTGGCACAGGCGATCTTCCGTCGTCGCGCGTGGACTCTGGTTGTGACACATGGGCACAGTAGTTGTGGTCATCGAGCTTCGTTGTTCTGTAGCACATGAGATCTTAGTGCCCCAACCAGGAATCGCAGCCACATTCCCTGCATTGCAAGGTGCTTTATTCACCACTGGATCACTGGGGAAATCCCCATTCAGCCATACTTTTTAAATGCTCAATGATAATATTAACTGCATGTTTTTCTCTCAGAACTTTTTATTCCTATCAAGTCCAGCCACTGTTTGGCAAAAAGTAGTGCTTTCTCTGTTTCTTTTTAGTGAAACACAGTTGATTCACAATGTTGTATTAGTTTCAGGCGTACATCACAGTGATTCAGTTATACATATATATTCATAAACATATGGATCTATATCCTTTTTCAGATTCTTTTCCTTTACAGATTATTGTAAAATATTGAGTACAGCTCCCGGTTCTGTATAGTAGTTTCTTGTTCGTTATCTGCTTTATATATATATAGTATAGTACAGTGAAAGTCGCTCAGCTGTGTTTAACTCTGTGCAATCCAACGGACTATGCAGTCCATGGAGTTCTCCAGGCCAGAAGGTGGGTAGCCTTTCCCCCCTCCAGGGGATCTTCCCAACCCAGGGATCAAACCCAAGTCTCCTGCATTCCAGGCAGACTCTTTACCAGCTGAACCACCGTGGAGGCCCAAGAATATTGGAGTGGGGAACCTATCCCTTTTCAAGTGGATCTTCCCAACCCAGGAATTGAACCAGGGTCTCCTACGTACCAGCTGAGCTATGAGGGAAGCCCAGATTGTGTATATATTAATCCCACTCTCCTAGTCTATCCCTCCCCTCCTTTTCCCCTTTGGTATCCATAAGTTTTTTCCTATGTCTGTGCAGTCGATTTCTGTTTGTAAATAGCTTCGTGTTTTTGTTTTTTTTTTAAGATTAGTGTTCTCTATTTTGTAACGGTAAAGACTTGACTCGGGTAGAAGCATCCGTGGACAGGGAGTCAAGAAGTGGGATCCGTCACTAAGTTCGCGTGAGGATGTGGTAGGATGCTTTGGGTTACAGATGACAGGAAATTCAGCTCAGTCAGTGTCCAGACAAAAGAGGACATGTGTTGGCTCCTGCAGTGAGTGCTGGACCTGCCTGGTCTTCAGGACCTGTCCAGTGCCTTTGGAGCTGAGGATGGGGTCAGAATTCGGGGTGCTCTTGGGAAGGCAGAGGAAAATACAACCCAGAGAGGCTATTACCCATGTATGTTCTGACCCGTGACCCTAAGTCACTTCTCCGGGCTTCAGTTGTCCCCATACTTACGGGGCTTGCACATTGCCTAGAGCCCCTGCTCTGCAATAAGAGGAGCCGCTGCAATGAGACGCCCACGACCACAATTAGAGAGTAGCCCCTGCTCCCACAACTAGAGAGAGCACACGGGCAGCAATGAAGACCCGGTGCAGCCATAAATAAATAGCTTTTTTAAAAAAAATAAAATAAATTAGGGGGCTTGTCTGAATCCATGAGTGAAGTCCTTCTTAAGCGTCACCTTTCAGGTTTTATTTATTAATTGGTTTTTGTAGTGAATGACCAAACCTTTTTCAGGCCAGTACTGTAAAGCTGAGCATGTAATCAGTAAACAAATAGCTCTGTTTAGATAAGTCAGGGCAGTCAGTCTTAGTAACGTTCTTCCTACTCAGGAGTTGTAGATTTTCATCTAGAAAAATGGGCAGTGGAGGATGAGAGGGAAGAGCCCCAGAAAATGATTTAGAAACCCTGCTTTTCCTGAGTAAAGCATGCTTTGTCTGTGGCCAGCGTAACTTGGTTGTTCGTTCACAGCAGATCCGGGAAGGTCCAGGCACGGCTTATTTTTTCTCCTCTAACCATTGGAGGCTCAGCTAGGAAGCTGGGATCACAAAGAAGCCACATGTTTTGATTTGGTTTCAGAGGGAGCTGGGGTTGGCAGAAGCGAGAGAGGGGCTCTAAATGGCAGGGGAATCAGATCCTTGTGGATGTTGAGGGTTTCTCAAGACCGAACGCACAGACCTCAACTTTTTACTTCACCCACTTTTTACGGAGCCTTTGGCCAGTCTGGACAGAGATTCCAGCACTGGCCGCAGGTACTTTCAAGAAGTATCTGGGGGTGGTTCCTGAGAGAATGAACTCCTGGGCCTTGGTACCCAACAGTTTGGGACATGGAGGTGACGTGGTGCTGGAGATGGCAGTGGGCTCTGGGAGTGTGTCCCCTTCTCCATCTCTAGTGCGCAAGGCTGGGTGCAGACCCCGGGGACCTGGGGGGCCCAAGACTGCCTTAGCTGGGGAGTCTTACCCTCCCGTGCAGGATATATGGGAAGAAGTACTACTAATCTAATGACTAGTACAGTCGGTATATTTTTCTCGTGGCTGGCTCACTTTGGAACGTATGTATAGAGCTGGCAAAGGTTGATCTGTGCCTTGACTGAATTCCCTGCAATACAGCTTTGGGAAATTAGTTCTGGTGTGGTGGTCAGTGGTGTTTCTAAACTGTGCGGACGATTACTCCCTAACTTTGTTAAAAGAGTTAAAAAATGGTCTCTGGTCAAATGTCTGTGCTTTGGAAGTGTGAGCTTGAAGGAAAACCATCAGCTCCTTCTCCATGCAGTGGGGGTCGTCTGTTGGATTAGAGGAGGTTACGACGAAGACTGGAGATGGGGAGTAGATTGTTCCATGAGCCGCTTGTTGGACATTTTCATAACTGCTGATTCTTTCTGAGGGTCCATCCAAGGGGGAGATGGGGGCAGACTTGGCCTGGCCTCTGGAGTTGTCAACTGTCATATGTTTTTTTCCCCAAAACCTTGTGGTTTATAATTCAGCCAGGAGCACGGTGCTGGCCTGTGACCATGTCACTGGGACTTTTGGTATTTTGTAGACAGGTTTATCATTCATCGAATGATGTCCATTTCTGTGTAGGCATCAGGAGCTAAGTCTGTGGAAGCAGAAAGAGTGTCTATGGTTAGTGGTCCATTTGAAAAATGCTATGCAAAAACCAAATCAGAGAAACCCAAAAACCTCTGACTAAGGAGCTCGAGAGGTAGATTGCAAGCAACAAGCTGTGTTCTGTGAGCCTGGAAATTAGGTCTTGGATACCCTAAATGGGAGAGGTCAGTGATGAGACAGTGGGCTGTGCAGACCAGAGAGACTTGGGGTCTTTGCTTTTCATTCCAGCTCTTAGCGCCAATTATTCGCCACCAGCAAATAACTTCTTTATATTATTCTATTTATTTCATATTTTGACTGTGCTGCACAGCTTGCGGGATCTCCGTTCCCCAACTAAACTGAAGTCGGTCACAGCAGTGAAAGCCCCGAATCCTAACCACCAGGCCACCAGGTACTCCCATCACTTAACTTCTTGACATCTCCATGTCCTCATCTGTGAAAGAGGATGACAGCCCTCCCTGGGAAGGACCATGGAAGAACAAATAAATATAATAAATACTGCCGTTGAAGCTCCAGGCGTGGTGCCTGGCACGTAGGAAGCGCTGGGGAGCTGGTGTTGTTTTGTATGTTGGGTAGTTCTTTGGATCGCAGTAATTGGGTGTTTGGTGTTCACTGTTGTGGCTTTTGTTGTTCAGGTGCCTTGAACATCTTCAGGCAAAACCTACTGTCCTTTGGCCCTCAGGTGAGGAGTGAGGAGCTGTAAGGAGGGCCTCTGGACCAGTGGGTCTCCGTGCTGTCAGACCGGTCACTAGGGAAGGGCCCCATGTGGCTTGGTTTCCCCGCCCTTCCACGGAGGGGTGACAGAAGTCTAGTCAGCGGTGAGCTGTGGAGACACCGAGACTGCACCAGGATGCCGTTTTAGACGTCACCATTCCTTGGGATGGAATCGGGCTTTCACACGTTTGACGCAGACAACGACAGCAAATTTGCAGGAACTCTCATGCACAGAGGACCAAAAGAATGGCTTCCTACCCGACACAGAAGTGTGGGTAAAGTCACACAAACACGAAGAACCCCCAGCCTGCTGTTCGTAGGTGGCAAAGTACTTTGCTATCAATATGGCAGGACTCCTCTTGCTTTGAAAAGAAAAACTTGCTTTGCATTTCAGACAGCGGAAATGGCCGGACCAGTCTTTAGTTCGCGGGCTAGAAACTGAAAACAACGTGAAAGGTTTTCCTTAAATGGAGACACAGCCTGGCCGGGTGTCAGGTTGAAGTTCAAGCCCGGGTCTCAGTTGGCCTTGCACGGGGTGCTTCTCATATGTTATGCAAGCTTCCTCTGCCTAGACCGGGGGATAATTCATTTTTTTTCCCCCTGTAATCTCGAGGTGTGTACAGGGCACGACTGAGCCTCAGACCTTTCTGCTTTCACTTTTGGTTGTTCAGAACCTCCATCTGGTGATATTTGACTATGAGTGTTTTCTGTGGCTTTTCTGTGGCTCCTGTTCAAAGTATTCAAAGCAGTTTAAAAATACATAATGTTCAGCGATCTGACCAAGAACTAATGGAAGTACTTATTTGAGGACTATTTTTGAAAAAGAAAAAAACACAAAAACCTATTAGATTTGAACCTCTTTAACTTTTACTGCGTCTTGGAAATAGATACTAAGATTTTTTTTAAAAAGGTCTGAAAAATACAGGACTTCTTCTCCAGAGTCATAATGCTTGGAGTGGTGACAGTAGCTGCAAACAGCAGAGTTTGTAAAAACAGAAGAGCCAGAATTCTTTATTTAATATTAAACAGGAAACTGAAAGCAGTGTGCAGCAATGTGTTGGGTTTCCAACAAACCTGCTGCTGGGTTTATCTTCACTGAGCAGCCAAAATGAGACATTTCCCCTTTTATTCTTTGAGTTTTCATGAAAATCTCCACCAAAACATGACCACTGGAAGCAGGTTCTGTCTTGTTAGATTTTAAAGCAAGCAGTTTCCACTAGCACCTAGGGAAATTTGGAAGCCAGTTGCCAACCTCTCCGAGAGAGTAAAATGCACTTTTGTTTCGCCTTTGTGCAGGGCTGTCACTCACCCAACATGTGCATCTGAATATTCTTTCCGAAGACCTGGGCTTCATTTTAAGGTCAGCCTTCAATTTCGAGAGAATATAATTTGCTGCTATTTTTAGAGCATCATGATTGCTCGTAATAACTAATGGAAAAAACTCTACAGAGAAATAAATGTGTAACAGCTGTGTCTGCTTAAACTTGATTAAAGGCAGTGAAAAAAAAAAAAGTAAACAGAAGAACGAATGTGACAATGGACGGAGGGAGAGACAAGTGCCGCTCATTGTGAAAAGTTTTACAGACATAACTCGCTCTTCTTTGGAGGCCAGCGGTGTCTGTGTTTAAAGTTTACTTTACTGTTTGTCTTGAGTGGGATCAGTGTTGTAGTGAATAATTTAGAGGCAGCATGAATGAGCTCATTAGTCACCTTTTCAGACTTTAAATGAGTTTTGTGGTTGTCATTACTCGAGCCTTCTGTTCAGCCGCCGAGCAAAATGACAGTTTGGCAGTTGGCTGCCTTGTTGTCGGGCAGCCTGCCCCCCGTTCAGGTCTGCACTGCCTTTGTGTTTCCTTGAAACCTTCCCCTTCTCTCCCTGCACGGCCCTGGGGGCTCTCGTGTTTCAGATGCCTTTTGCACCCCCAGTTTAAATGAGTTTTTCGGGGATTAAAAAAAAAATCTTGCAGTTGCGTCTGCCAGAGAGAATGCCATAGACGGAGTGAGCTTTTTTCCTCCCTAGCAACTCCTGTGTATGATTCCCTTTGTGCTTGGTTTGATCTTCAGGTTCTCCAACAGCAATGAGCTCTGGAGTCCTAGCTGAGCTGGGCTCTCACACGGGGGCAGGCGCTGCAGGCCGGGAGATGTCACTGGAGTCTGGAGGGGAGAGGGGTGTGTCGGAGTCGGTTTTCATCGTTCAAGTCCTCAGCATCCATGTGCTGTGGGTGTGTGTGGTTGAAGAAACTTATTCCAGCAAATCTGCCTGGCTGGATTATCAAGGCCAAAGAGAACCATGTTTTTCCTACAAAGAGGTCGACCAGATGACCTTTCAGGAACCCAGCCAACTGGGAGTCCACACCATTGCTTCTTCCTGAGCTCTACATCCTCCCAGTCCTAGGTCATTAAGAAAAAGTTGAATGGTTGCAGTTGCCTCCTTACCGTGCGCTTGGAGACTTATGGGGGGGGGGGGGCATGGAGCTGGTACATGGGGAGGAGCCTGGGCATGCCAAGAGCAGGTGGGGTTTCTTTGGAACCGATGTCATGATGTTCATCCCTCCCTTTGACCTTGGCCGGGGGAGCCTCCGGAGAGCTCTGGGACTGGACTCCATCTGGAAGTCCAGGGCTCTGTGGCATGCCCACCTTGGCCCTCGATCACCTCTGCTGGCACTCCTGGGCATGGATGCTTGCGTGGGGAGTCTCAGCCAACCGCCTGGACCCCCGTGTTGAGGCCCCTCTGACATTAGCTATGAGCAGCGGGCACCCGTGCCTGCCGTCAGCGGTGTGGGCAGCACCTGCTTCCGGGAGCCACACTGTTAGCCAGCTGGCCCAGCACCGTGTGGGCACAGAGGAAGGATGCTCTGGGCTCCTCTCTGGAAGAAATGCCAATTTAGAAAGGCCGCCTGGTTGTCCAGGGGCCAAATCTTTGGAGCCAGTCAGTCACATGTCTTTGAGTATAGAGAAATGAGGTTTGCACCCACAGAAAGACAGCAATCCATTTGACTCCTTCCCCCCCTCCCTGTTTGGGATGGAACACACACACGCACTCAGGCCTCACACTTTATGGGCACGTTTCGCTTGTATCTGAATCCAATGTTAAAGGCACAAGAGAGGCTATTTTTGGAAGAAGGAGGGTTTTCAAACCTGAAAGTGTCGGTGAACTGTTCTACCCAGTAGAGAAGGGACTTCAGGGTTGGCCGTCGTGATAAACAGTAAGTTGCTTCTCTTTGTCAAAGAGCTTTGTCCAGCAGGGAAATAGGCTGGTAATCGTTTTACTCTATGTCGTGTTCCCCAGGGAGTCCAGAGTTCCCTGGATTTGGAGCTTCTGTGGTACTTTGTTTTAAAAAGACAGTCTCAAGGCAGAAGCATCGATTGCTTTCTTTCACATCCCTCTGAAAAGTAAAGTGAGAGGTTGTTCTTGGCATGGTTAGGACTGTGGCAGACCTAGTCACCGAACGCCGTGAGCCTGTGGTGCTCGGTGTACTCGTGGTACACGCTCTCAAAAATGCCGGCGGCGAAGAGGGCCGATGCTGCTGCTCTTCTTTTACTAATCTGTACAGTTATTAGATGGGCTTCCCAGATGGCTCAGTGGTAAAGAACCCGCCTGCCAATGCCGGAGCCGCGGGTTCGATCCCTGGGTCGGTAAGATCCTCTGGAGAAGGAAATGGCAACGCCCTCTAGTATTCGTGCCTGGAGAATCGCACGGACGAAGGAGCCTGGTGGGCCACAGTTCATGGGGTGGCAAAGAGTTGGTCATGGCTTAGTGACTAAACGACACGGTAAATAGATACCAGTATAAGAGAGGGATAAGAAAAGAGGATTTTTCCCTGAGTGATTGGTGCTTTTGATTACCACTAATGCCACATGCTGTGAGCAGAGAGGAGTGTGAGGCAAGGTGCTTGCCTCTCAAGGCGCGGGGCGTCTGTCTGACACTCGGCAGCTGGCTGACCTGCTGCTCTCTGTCCTAAAGGGACACCGCCCCGTACTCATTAGCACACACACGCTGACCTTTGTCTTGGTGCAACTGGCCCTTTTTCATTCGGTTTAAAAGCTCCCTTTTCCTTCCCCGTCCTGGTCACAAGTCTTCCTCTCTTGCAGCCCACTGCTCCTGGCCTCCACATCCCTGACCCCTAACAGGTTCTTTGAGAACTTGCTGAAATTTCTCTGTAACCACAAAATCAACACTGTGGTGCTCTCCTGGTCTTTCCTGGACACGCGCAGAGTGGCACCGAATTGGAGGCATCCAGCGCACACTCCCCAGCTGAGGGGGAGCCAAGCAGCTCTCCCCTTTCCTGTGTCCGCTTCCCCGCTGTAAACAAGTGTCCTTTGAAATGTCTCTTTGGTGTTATCTGTGTGTTGGTGGCTTTGCTGCTTGAAGCGGTACCGGCTCAGCGTGCTGCAGTGCCGTCTTATGCTCGTAAGCGCTAGGGACCGACTGCCGTCTGAACAAAAGACTAGCTTTTCTTGTGTTTGATAAGCTTTGTTTAGACATGAGTTCTAGTGCTGGTGGCTGTGAGTTCAATGTTAATGAATCAGCATATATATAAATATGTATTTATAGTACATAAGGTATCTTTGAGTGCAATCAGAGAAAATAAGGTAGCATACGGATCAGTTAAAGAACAGGTGGTGACCAGTGACTCGCAGGAACCTAACCCTAGATCTCCTCCAGGAGCAGGGGTGAGTATTTGCTAATTCGGTGTCTAACTGAGTCCTGAGAGTTGACTGTAGCTAAATGGAATCCAGGCGCTCAGAGGGGCAGCCTCTTTTAGGACATGCTTCTGACTGCAGGGAATATTCCCGAAAAAGCAGAAGTAGTTCTGGCCATGCAGAGTGCCTCAGCGCAGCACAGATTTTTCTATTGGGTTTGGAAAAAAACTTAAAAAAAGATGTAACCACATTTGGTCTCGTAGAAGCATAAGTTGTTATAGACCATCCATCTGGAAACGGAGTAAATTCTTAATTCAGGAGTATTTTCCCTCGTCTTTGAACCTATGTAAGAGTTTGTGGGAAATGTTTGATACTCAAAACCAATAAATTGAAAGCTTTCCCCCAGCCAGACAACAGACCCCATTACGCAGGGTATAATATTTGTTATAGTTAGCAATTCTCTTATTTGCTGGGAGCACCAGCCTTTTCAGAAAGGGATCATTTTGTCCCTTCTGATTGAAAAGATCACAAAATGCTTCAATTTGGTGAAAAGCTTTGCCAACGTATCTATTTTCCCCCAAACTCTTACATTATGAAATGTTTGCAAATGGTTTCACACATAGTGTATAAGAATGTGAAAGTGATTCAGAAAAGGGAAAGCTTTGCTTAAAACCACTGGAAAATGCAGCAAGAAGGGAACACGGGAACAGCGGTGAGTGTGGCCTGTGTAATTTAACAGCATACCTCTAATACCTCTAGACTCCTTTTTGGCAGCGTCCAAGTTTCCACAACCTTAAACAATGTGCTAACAAAATTCTCCAGAAAACGCTGTTGCATATTTCAGTGCCTTCACTCAGTACATATTGACTGAGTGTCTTCTGGTGTCAGACACTGGAGTGAGTGCTTGTGAATTGCTGAATAAAATAGGCACGACTCTGGCTTTCAGGGAGCTTATTATCTCATGGGGGTAGGCAGTCTGGTGGGGAAGTTTACTGTCTTGTTTAGGGATCTCCTTAGGATAAATTCCTAGAAGCTGGAAATTGAGTCAGTGGCCATGCTTACTTACATTTTAATTCAGCTCATCAGACGGCCCTCTTAAACAGTTACACCGAGTCATGTCCCTTTGACACCCCCACTGACTTTGGTATGCTTATTCCTTTTAAGTCTGTGCCAATCTGATAGATGAAATGAGCTCTCACAATTGCTTGAATTGGCATTTCTGTGATTTCTTTTTTTTAAACCGAAATTGTGTATCTTTGCATGGGTATATTTCCATTTATGTTTCTCCTCTTGTGAATTTGTCCTTTTTCTCATTAGGGTGATAATTTTCTCATTGAGCTGTAAGAGTTATAGATTTAAAACATTAACCTTTCTTCATATGTATGACAAATGGTTGTCTTTTTATCTTTTTGTCTTTGAACTTGATTCATGACCTCTGGTCCTACACACAAAGTTTGAATTGTTTTGTACTCAAATGTGTCAATATTTTCCTTTTCATTTATTTACTTAACAAAACTAGCTCCAGGCGCCGGACACTCACTGTTGTATGTATTTTATGAGCACCCATTCATTTGATCTTCGTCACAACCCTATGAAGTGGGTCTTGCCTATGTCCTCTATTTCCCCCGCTCCACACTATTTTAAGATGAGAAAACCAGGTGGAGAAAAAGAAGTTCCATACCTTGATTTGATTAAGGTTACCCAGCTAGTATGTGGTGAAATGAGAATACAAACCTCGTCCCAGGCCACTAAGCCACAGCAGTTATGGTCCTGGTATCAGGCTTTGTGTGTGTTTGTTTGTGGTTGCTTCAAAAATGCTCACTGAATCTTCACCATCTTTTTTTTTTCCCCAATATTTATTTATTTGACTGCACAGGGTCTTAGCTATGGCACATGGACTCTCAGTTGAAGCACATGGGATCTAGTTCCCGGACCAGGGATTGAACTTGTGCCCCCTGCATTGGGAGCGTGGAGTCTTAGCCACTGGACCAGCAGGAAAATCCCTAGACTTCCCCATCCTTGAGGGCAAGTACCACATCTTTTATTTCTCCCAGTGCCCTCCATACAGTACTGGGCGCAGTGTAGCTAGATGCTTATGAATAAATACGTTCTGACTGAATGAGGTGACTACATCTGGATTCTGGATCATCAGATCACACTTTTGTTCATGCTCGAAGAGGACCTGACAGGTTCGATATTTCCCCTGTTGCCCCTCGCAGGTGACTTGGTACGCTCCCTCTGGCGCCTGCGCTAATGAACGTCCCTCTCCAAGGTCAGCGGTACTTCCCCTTACTCCACAGCCTCCCTTCCCTCCTCAGATAAGCCTCCTGACGCTCCTTCCTGCTGGAGAAAGTCTAATGACCATTTTCCTAGGCTCCACTCTTCAGAATCTGTCATATAAACACCAAGAACGCACAAGAGGAAAACCCCAAGAGGGGATGCCCGGGAAGCCCAAAGAAAGCTTGATCAGGCCTTTGACACTCACCTAGAGATGGAAAGTCTTCCAGCTGTGATCCTGGGTATCTCTTCCTTCTGCACAGGAGGGAAGGAAGTGAGGAACTATTTTACTATTGCGAATGGCATTTTCACATGCTAACTCAAAGAGACTCAGTCAACCCATGATTAAGGAGCTATCTTTGACCATCATCTCTCCTTCTCCCCTCATATTTAGTCATTTGATGGATTCACTTGGTTCTTCCTTTGAAGCCTCTTGTGCACTCGTTTTTTTTCTAGTCTCCCTGACTGTTCTTGAATTTAGTGGTTCCCAAAGTGTGGTCCTTGAACCAGCAGCAGCACCTGGGAGCTTGTTCAGTTCAGTTTAGTTCAGTTCAGCCGCTCAGTCGTTTCTGACTCTTTTTGACCCCACCAGGCTCCTCTGTCCATGGGATTTCCCAGGCAGGAATACTGGAGTGGGTTGCCATTTTCTTCTCCAGGGGAACTTCCTGACCCCTGTCTTGAAGGGGTTGAACCCAGGTCTCCCGCATTGTAGGCAGATGATTTAGTGTCTGAGGCACCAGGGAAGTCATTAGAAATGTGTTGGGTGCTTATTGTAGAAAATTTGGAAAATATAGACAAATGTGAAAGAAGCAGCCCAAAACAAAAATTATTGCGTAACTCTAACACTCAGAGGGAAACACTATTTTAACATTTTAACATTTTTTTCTTATTAAGAAACATTAAAAAAGATAATCTTTATTCCATTCTGTATGGATTGTGCTCAGTCACTTCAGTTGTGTCCAACTTCGTGTGACCCTATGGGCTATATATAGCCTGCCAAGTTCCTCTGACCGTAGGATTCTACACGCAAGAATATTGGAGTGGGTTGCCATGCCCTCTTCCGAGGATCTACCAGACTCAGGGATCGAACCCAAATCTCTTACATCTCCTGCATTGGCAGGTAGGTTCTTTACCACTAGCACCACCTGGGAAGCCTTTTGTATGGATTATGGATTATATATGGATTATGTATGGATTTTGTGTGGACTTCCTGTAGCTCAGATGGTAAAGAATCTGCCTGCAGTGCGCAAGACCCGGGTGTGATCCCTGGGTCGGGAAGATCCCCTGGAGAAGGGAATGGCAACCCACTCCAGTGTTCTTGCCTGGAGAACCCCATGGACAGAGAGGAGCCTGGCAGGCAACAGTCCACGGGGTCACAGTGAGCTGGGCACGACTGAGCCGTTAACACCCCTACTGTGTGCTTTTGGTCTTCCATTTCTTTCTTTCCTTTCCCCAGTCTTGTTTTGGATCCGTGATCCTATTACTCTTCTTTTTTAAAATCGAAGGATATTTGACCTATAACATGTGTGGGTCTAAGGTGTGCGGCATACTCATTTGGTCCGTTTATACTGAAGCATGATCACCATTATAGCGTTAGCTAATCCCTCTATTGTGTCACATAATGATCATTTCTTCTAGTGTTGGGAATAATTAAGATCTAGTCACTTAGCGGGTTTAATGCTTATGATACAGTTCTGTTGTCTGTAACCACCGTGCCCTTATGAGGGCTCTAGGACTTATTCACCTCCTGGAGGCAAGCTGTTCTTCTTTTTAAGGCGTATTCCTGACAGAGCAACTTCTGGATTCAAAACTACTCAATGAGTTCTTCTCGCCCTCTGATTCCTGCACATAAACTGCTCACCTTCGCATTCAGGGAGTTTTGTGATGGGATGTTTCCACGCTTCTCCGCTAACACGCCTGTTCCGTACGGCGTGGAGACTGTATCCCTGGTACCTAACTACGCCACACGCTCGGTGGGCACCCAGTGTGTTTGCTCAGGGAACGAGTGCATGTTCTGATAGCGTCATCGGCGAGCCATGTACGCGTGCCATTCAATTCTCCTGGCTGAAAATGCAGCTTGTGCTGTGCGCTTTCTCAAGATGCACCCGGCCGTCCGTCCCAGGAGATTCCGACCCACTGGGCGTGGCTCCCCAGGCATTCCTACCTGAGAGGCTCAGGTCTAGAACGTCCCTTCCCCGGTTCAAACACGGGCCTGTGTTTATTAGACAGTCCCCCTTCACAGCCGTCTCCCCTCTCTTCCCGGTCCGTCGTCACAGCTGGTCACACCACACCTTCTGCCTCCGCTGCGAGGAAGGGATGGGCCGGAGGGCAGAGTGACCCGAATCAGGCCAAGCCAGTCAGATTCTTCCCTGGGAAGCCGACGGTGTGGTGGAAGGCGGACGCGGGCGAAGGCAGTGGGTGCTGGCACTCAGGAGGGCCTTTGCCCTTGGTGCCGGCAGCCGTGTGTGGCCCTCGGTGAGCAGAGGAGGCCGGCCTCCGGGAGGAGAGGGGACCAGACACATCGGGGGAAGCAGAGAAGACAGCGAGGTCTCAGAGGGAAGGAGCCGGAGGAAACCGTGCGGCGCCGCCCCGGTTTCCCGCAGCCAGCTGTGCGGCCGGCGCTGACCCAGCCTCCCATTCGGGTACCCTTTTCCCCGGTCAGTTTGAGGATCCTGTTGAGAAGGCCCTCTCTCCAGACCTGCCTCAGACTCCTCCTCATGTCTGAGTGTCCCTCAGGGGACATTCCCTCGGGGATCCCCAGGTGGCACCCGTGGTAAGGAGTCCACCTGCCCATGCAAAAGGTGTGGAGACTCGGGTTTGCTCCCTGGGTCAGGAGGACTCCCCCGGAGGCTGCCATGGCCACCCGCTCCAGGATTCCTGCCTGGACAATCCCACGGACAGAGGAGCCTGGGGGGCTGCAGTCCACGGGGTCGCCAGCGTGGGACACGACTGAGCGACTCAGCCGCGCGCAGGTCTCACACGCGGTGCTCTCCCACTGCATCTCCTCAGTTGTTGCGGCCCCAGGAGGGACCACGGGGCGTTACAGAAGGAATCAGGTTGGCCGAATAACCTGGGATGGGGGAGGGCCCCTACTGGTCCAGGGCAGAGAGGAAAGCGGAGAACACCAAGGCCGGGGCGACCCTCTCCGCAGAGGAGGACCCTGGGGTCCCACGGGGACCGGGCCTGACCGGGCGAGCATCCCAGGGCTCCCGGCCCGGGTGGGGCGCGTCCCAGCGCGCACACAGGACTCTGATTGGGAAACGCGCTCTGAACAGTCCACGTGTCTCTCTCAGACTTGCCAGGCTCTAAGGCTCAAGGGTGTTTCCCGAAAGCTCACGACGGGAATGAGGTCGTTCCTGAGCGAATCTGGCTCCTGACCCGCTTCGTCCGGGAGGGGTCCCACAGCCAGGGGTCTCTGGAGTGACAAGATGGGGAGAGCCCTCTCGGCAAACGTCTGGGTCCCCCCTTCAGACAGAGGGGCCACCGGGCGCACCCGCCCCTCCCTCCGCAGGCGTCACACCTTCTCACGACGGAAGAGCGAGATGAGGAAACAAGCTGGAGAATGGAAGAACCCAGAAGCCGCCAAGGGAAAGAGGCGCGCTTCCCTCCCGGGCTCCGCCCGCCGCTCAGGGCCGCTCCTGGCCCAGAGCTCGCTGGTCTCCAAGTTTTGGTTCACGTCGGCTGGCTGTTCAGACACGGCGCTTGTGCAATAGCCACGTGCTTTCGGCCCTCCCTTCTGAGCGCTGAGCAGGAAGGGGGCCCCGTGGCCTGGGAACACCTGCCGCCCCTGCTTCCCGTAGAGACGTCCGCTTCCACTGTGAGTGCTGCGGGGACTGGCGTGGAAGGGGCGCATCCAGGACGGCTGTTTCTTCCTCTCCAAGCCAGCACCGGCATTGGTGACGGGCAGGGAGGCCTGGCGGGCTGCGGTCCACGGGGTCGCAGAGAGTCGGGCACGACTGAGCGACTGACCTGAGCTGAAGGCAGCACGGGGCTGGACCAGGGTCTCTTGGTTCCTTTGAGGAGCCTCGACTGACAGGCTGATGGAGGTTTGCAGACAAGACTGAGCTCCTGTCCTGTTTCTGGCACCACCTCTGGCCTTTAGCTCGGGACTTGGGATGCACCTAGTTTGCCCCTCTTGCCACAGGCCTTTTGCTTGGTGACTTGGGGTAGACCAAGCGCTCGGTAATTAAAGGGGTGGGGCCGGGCGACCTCCGCTGCCCCGGGCCATCAAGGCTGAATCACCTCCCAGGTGGGTGGGATTTGCCTTCCCAGGCTAAGCAGTAAGGCCTGCTGGTGAGTGTCCTGCTGAAAACTTACCACCCACCATCTTGTAACTTTGAGAAGGGGAATGACTCCTCAGATGGATCGGAGTTTCCTTAAGTCTTTGGAAATTAAAACGTTTCAGGAACCCGTGGGATTTTTCTCCCCCTCTGGCTAAGTTACAAGGTGCTGCAAGCTGGAGGGCCTTCTCACTGGTTTTTCTGCAGTTTTCCAAGCGCTCAAAAGGCCCTGGCCTCTGGTTCAGGTAGACGGGGAGAGGTGGCCGGCAGCGACTGGTGTTTGCCTCTGTAGAGGAGTCGACTGATTTGGTTTCAGGGAGTGGGAGGGGGCGGTGGGAGGCGGGGGGTGCAGTCCTATTTTTATTTATGTCACCACTAGGGTGACCTCTGGGACTCCCCTCTCAGTCCCTCCAAAGGCAGCTGTCTGGCGCGGCTGCAGAGGCGGGTGGCCCACCTTCGGAGGCGCCTGAAGACTCGGAGAGGCGGCCCTGCCAGCTGTCGCTGCGGCTCTCAAGCGCTCTAAACGTGGAGGAGCAGAGCCTTGTTTTCGCTGGAGGCTCAGAAGGCGGTCAGGGAGTTGGGCATAACGCGCCGGAGGCCCCAAGGTTTGGCCCTCAGGACGGGCCTCCGGCTCTGTAACCTGGAATGGCCATATGGCCACCCTCCCTCCCCGGGCCGCCGGGCGCCGGCGGGCAGCCCCGAGGGGCAGCCCCCTGGGCGGGAGGCGGCGGTGCCTTTGTGCCCTTCCTCCCGGGGGCACGGGGCGGCCGCTGGAGGAGGGCCGGGGCGGCCCCGGGAGTCCCGCCAGGGCGCCGGAGTTGGGGAGCAGTGGAATCTCGTCTCCCTCTCGCAAGCCTCGCCCGCATCGTAATTCTTTTTATTTTTACTTTCGAGCCATGTAAGGCGCGCGGATGGGGTAGGAGCGTTCCGGCGACACGTTGCCAGAGGCGCAGCGCCCGCCCGCCCGCGTGGCCAGAGCGCAGGGAAGGGACAGGCCGCGCGCCCCGCCAGCCCCGCCGCCTACGGTCGCGGCTGCTTGGGGTCGCAGAGCCCGCCGCGCCGGCCGCCTCCACCGCCGCGGGCTCGCTGGGGGCCTGCGCTCGCGGTCCGGGCTCTGTGCGCGCCGGGGCAGCGCCGGGGGCGCGAGGACCCGGCCGGCCTTACGCCCGGGGCGCGGGCAGGGGCCGCCCCGGCGGGTCCGCGCCCGGCGCCTCCGGCCGCCGGCGGCCCGGCCCACGTTTTCCGTCTCTCCCGCTCCCTCCGCCCCTGAGCGCGGCCCTCCCCTCCGCTCCCCCCGCCTCCCGCCTGGTCATGTGTCGCCTTTTTTTGTTTGCAGTGGAAACAATTTCTCGCCGCGGCGGAGGCGAGCGGGAGGCGGGACGGGGCGGGGAGAGCGGCGGGCCGGCGGGAGGACGCGCGGCGCGCCCGGCGGAGGCCGCAGGTCCCATGCCGCGCCGCGACCCCCGCGCCCCTGCCGCCCGCACCCGCGGCCGCCCCCCGCCGCCCGCCGCCCCGCGCTCGCAGCGCCGCGCCCGCGCGCCCTCGGCCGGGCCCCCGAGCCATGCCCACCGCGCGCCCGCCAAAGTTTGTGGGCTCCCGCTGAAGGGCCGCGGCGCCCCCGCGCCCCCGCGCCCCGCTCCGGCCAGGTGAGTCCGCGCCCGCGCGGGGTCGGGTCGGCTCGGGGCGCGCGCGCGCTCCGCTCGGGGGGCCGTCCCGGAGGCGGCCGACTCGGGGGCTCCGCAGTCCCCGGGGGCGACGGCCCCGGGGTTGGGGGGGCCCGGCTCGGCGGGGGACACGGGAGCCCCGGAGCCCCGGGGAAGTTGCCGGGTGCTAAGAGGCTCCTGGCCCCGACGTGCGGGCTGTTTTCCCCGGTGCCCCGACTTCCCAAACGAAGCGACGGACTTGGGGTGTCGGCGGGACCCCCGGCGCCACGGGCCGGGGCTGGGGGTGCTGATCAAGGGGAGATCCCAGAAGAGAGACGGGCTCCTAACAAAGGTCCGCCGGCCCCCCCAACTGTGCAAGCCCGGCACCGGCAGAGTCTCCCGAGGACCGAGTCCTGGTCACCTGGGCCCTCTCTGAATCCCCCCGGGCCCCGGAGGAGTTGGGGGGCGACAGGCTTCCCCCGGTGTGTTTCTGGGGCTCGGCGCGGCCGATAAAAGGCTGGTGCCGTCTGACCGGCAGTGAAGGCATGCGGGCTCCCGAGGGCCGGGCCGGCGGGGCGAGGAGCGGTTTCCCCGTCGCCCGGCAACGCCGCTGATGGACGCGGGCCGCCGCCAATCGCCGCGCCCGCAGGTCCCCTGGAAATGTTTTTGACAAGGACCGTCGGCGAGGGAGCAGAGCGCGTGTGCGCGTGCGCGGAGGGGGTGGTTACCGCACACCCCAAACTCGCCACTGCCCTGCTCCGCTTGGGGGGCGGGCGGGAGTGATTTCTCAACTTTTTAAAGTTCGCATTGACCATCTGTTCGGAGCTGGGCCACTCATGCCTTTGTCAGTTATTTGCAGCCCTCTGGCAGTGGGCAAGGATTGAGCCTTTCTGCTGCATTTTCTCCATGAAAAAGGGGGGGGGGGGCAGGATAACGAAACCCAGCAAGTCACAAGCAGGAGGGTGTGCGTGTGCGGAACGTAGCCAATAGCTAACCGAAAAGTTGTAAGGAGGTCAGTGGTGGACATTTGCGGATCCGGCGAGCAGCCTTACTGGCAGCCGATGGAAAATGTTTGCTGAACTGCAGACTCACATGATCTGGATTCTTTCTCTGCGCCCCCTCCCCCCGCCCCTTCTAAAAAATAGTAGGAAAAAAAAAGATTTGGCGAATTATGTCGTTAGAGATCATAATGGAAAACTCCTCAGTGTGGTTTCTGGGAACGGTAGCGGTCAGCAGCTCTTGATGCGGTCGCTGTAAAATGCAGATTTATGGTGGTGCACTTAACAGCTGGCCAGCTTCGGGGTCACCGGAACACAAAGCCCGCGAGCGATCCAGGGGTGCTGAGCCCCGGAACCCTCTCTTCTGGGCAGCGCCGCTTTCCTAAGAAAACCGGATTGCTGGCAGTGTTTGTTTAAAACAAAAGAAAACATGGAGAATGGCATGTTAGTTCGTTTGGGAAGCTACTGACAAGTAAGCAAATTAAAAAGAAAGAGCAGCATGTTGTCATAGCAACAGTGCAATTAAATTACTTTACTGTCAGCCATGATATAATTTTCCTGTTTGGTAGCTCAGGAGACATAAAACTTTTTTCCTCTGGAGCTAAAGTTGACTTCAGCGACTGGGTCTTTTTTTTTTTTTTTTTTTTTCCCCTCCTCTTTTGTACTCCACTGTGTGGATATTCCTTGTTATCAGAAAATTAGGTTATTTGATGAGGGGAGTCCCGTGAAAACTTTGAGCGGACAAGCCTAGCCTTGATTTGTTTACAAAGAAGGTAAAAGCTGTATCAGGCTGGTCTCTGTCTTACCTCCAAATTGAAGACATTATTCTTTACTAGGTATCCTGTACTACTCTGAGTAGCCTCCCTATTTGATTAAAAATATGTTCCCTGTGGATGAACTGGAAGTGTCTGAACTACCTGCTTCCATGGGTGCCTGAAAATTTTTTCCCTTCTAACAGTTGGACATTTCAGGGCAGCTCCAGAGAGCACACCCCCCCCCTCCCCCAGAGCCTTCTGTCTGCAGGCTGTTTGTCCACCTTTGCCTCCCCTTACCCTGCGTCTCCCAGGGGTGGTCGGTGTGGGGGGTGGTACTGCCAGTTCTCAGGTACCTTTGGGTATTCAGTGCCCCACATATGCTTTCTAGAGCTTCCCCAGCTGAAGTGGTGGTTATTTTAGGCGTGGTGTCAGTGAACTTTTGGAGCCATAGAATGATCCCGTCTTTGCTTTTGCTGTGTTGATTTTTTTCTTTTTCTCTTTTTCCTAAACAGCCTGCATGGTGTTACTCAGGGGTGGCTGTGCTTAGTTGCTCAGTCGTGTCTGACTCTTTTGAGGCCTCGTGGGCTGTAGCCCACCAGGCTCCTCTGTCCATGGGGCTCTCCAGGCAGAAATACTGGAGTGGGTTGCCATGCCCTCCTCCAGGGGATGGAACCCAGGTCTCCCACATTGCAGGTGGATTCTTTACTGTCTGAGGCACCAGGGAAGCCCAGGGCTGGGGTGGAGGAGGAAACAGACACCCTTCTTGCACCCAGCACCTTGTGGGAGAGTGGGAGGCCTCTTTCCTTATCTTCCTGTTCTTTCTATCTCATGTTGAGTGCCCGAGGGATGAACGTGCCTTGTCGCTGTTGGGGTCACCCCCCCCCCATTGTCTTTCCTCCTCAGATGTTTTACCCTTGTGCTAGGTTGTTGATAAAAATGGGGGAGGAGCAGAACAGAATTCCTTAGCAGTTTTTGTTGGATTTGCCTTCTCTCTTGAAGCTCCTGGCTGCTCTCCTGACTTTTTGCCCTGATTTTAATTTCAGTGGATGGCTCATCTTCACATTCCTCTTTATTTGCGTGGTGTCTGACAGTGCTCACTTTTTTGTTCAGAGTGTAGTGTCCCAATGAAATTAACTGTGCTTCCTCCTCCACTTTGAATCCACAGAATAATTTGGCATCCCTCTTCAGACTTGCCAAATGTTATTAACGTTGCAGTTTTAGGTCATGACTTGTGGTGGAAAAAAAGAAAAAGTCAAATAGAACACTACTAAAGTGGTTCTCACCAGAGCCAGTTTTAATTCCCAGGCAGTTGTGACGGTCTTCACATGGAAACAGCTGAACGTAACCTGAAACAGCGGGCCTTCACCTTTCAGGTGTGTCTTTATTTTTTTCCCCTGAGAAACGTAAATAGTAAGACCTGTCACCCAAAGTGACCTGGGTTGTGGGTGCACTTATTTTGTGGTGTTTTACTGTGAGGCTCAAAAGAGTTTTGTACATTTTCATGTAAAGCAGGTAAACAGAGGCAAGCAGGAAATCACTGATTTTCCTAGGGTCACGGAGAGAGGCTTCATGGATCGGGAAGAAGGCCTTGTGGAATTTCCCTTTTTGGTTTTTTTAATTATTGCAGTATAGTTGACTTACAGTGTTGCGTTAGTTTCTCGTACAGTGGAGTGGCTTATACGTACTATACATTGGTTTTAACTTTCCTTTCCGTTACAGTTTATCACAGGATGGAATACTGTTCCCTGCGCTGTGATACAGTCGGGCCTTGCCGGCACAGCTGGAGGGATCTCAGTTCCCCAGCCGGGGGTGGAACCTGTAGCTTCTGCAGTGGGAGCGCTGAACGCCACCCCCGGACAGCCGGGGCTCCCCAGGACCTTGTCGTTCGTCCACGCTGGGTGTGGCGGACTCCCAGTCCCCTCTTCCCCTCGCGATCTTCTCAGGACGCAGGAGCCCCTGCAGACGCGGCACGGGCCGGGTCTTGTCCTCGCGGGCCGTCGGTCCCCGGGCTGCGGCTCGGGCGGCTCCGCGCTGGGCTCCGGCGGCTCCGCGCTGCTCCCGGTGGCTCCGCGCTGGGCTCCACGCTGGGCTCCGGCGGCTGTGCGCTGGGCTCCGCGCTGGGCTCCACGCTGGGCTCCGGCGGCTGTGCGCTGGGCTCCGCGCTGGGCTCCGGCGGCTCCGCGCTGCTCCCGGTGGCTCCGCGCTGGGCTCCACGCTGGGCTCCACGCTGGGCTCCACGCTGGGCTCCACGCTGGGCTCCGGCGGCTCCGCACTGGGCTAGGGCGGCTCCGCGCTGGGCTCCGGCGGCTCCGCGCTGCTCCGGCGGCCCGGGGAGGGGGTGTCTCTGCGGGGCAGGGCGCCCGCCGAGCCGGCGGGGCGGGGGCCGCGGCTGCCTCTCTGCCGGCGGGGTCCCCCTCATCTTCTCTGTCTTGTGTGTTTCAGGAGCCTTCACGTAAATGGGTCCAGTCATGCCTCCCAGCAAGAAGCCGGAAAGCTCAGGAATTAGCGTCTCCAGCGGGCTGAGTCCGTGTTACCGGGGCAGCGGCTTCTCCAAGGCCCTCCAGGAAGACGATGACCTGGACTTCGCCCTGCCCGACATCCGCCTAGAGGAGGGGGCCATGGAAGATGAGGAGCTGACCAACCTGAACTGGCTGCACGAGAGCAAGAACCTGCTGAAGAGCTTCGGGGAGTCGGTGCTGCGCAGCGTCAGCCCGGTGCAGGACCCGGACGACGAGCCGCCGCCGTCGCCCGCGCACTCCGACGTGCCCTACGACGCGCGGCAGAACCCCAACTGCAAGCCCCCCTACTCCTTCAGCTGCCTCATATTCATGGCCATCGAGGACTCTCCCACCAAGCGCCTGCCCGTCAAGGATATCTACAACTGGATCTTGGAACACTTTCCGTATTTTGCAAACGCACCTACTGGGTGGAAAAACTCAGTGAGACACAATTTGTCCTTGAATAAATGTTTTAAGAAAGTGGACAAAGAGAGGAGTCAGGTAAGCCTCGGGGACTGGAGCTCAGGTTTTTCTTTTGGAAGTGAAACATGTCTCTCCCTGAACAGAAAATGTTCAGGAATGTGAATTTGTTGTATGGAAGTGGCGGTTGCGTAAACGGAGAACTCGTTCTCATTGCATGTGTTCAGGCGGTTGTCAAGAACTTCCTTTTCCTGCGTTTGGTGTTTCTGAAGCTGGCTTGAGGGCTTCCCACTGGGAGCAGGGTTACAAAACAGTGGTTTGCAGACCTGATGGGTTCTTAGTATGGTCATCCTTCAGCGTGGCTGGGTCCCTTTGGTTTTCAAGACCAAACAAAGGTCTGTGTTCTGAGAGCAGCCATGAACTGTGAGGAGTGTAAATATATATATGTAGGAAAATTGTCACCAAGGGCTAGAGACATGTGGCATTTGTATTCTTTTTGAATATTAACTCAGAGAAAGGCCGTTGGTCTAGGATTCTGGAATAAATACACAGTGGTGGACATTGTGCAGATGACTCGAACATCTTTATATACTGCAGAACAAAGACCCCCAGTGCCCAGGTGACTCTCTTGAAATTCTGGGCTCTGTAAAGTGTTTGACAACTTTGAAATTCCCTCTCAGTGTGGAAAAGTGGGCTGGGAGTAACGTTCTCATTCAAGACTGGCTTTTTAAAAGGTTGAATTTTTGCTTTAAAGCCTTTAAAGCTCGACCCTTGTGATTTGCTAAAGACGTTTTAATAATTTGCTTTATCTTTCTCGTATGGTATATAATAGGTAGATGGAGAAGGCAATTGCACCCCACTCCAGTACTCTTGCCTGGAAAATCCCATGGACAGAGGAGCCTGGTAGGCTGCAGTCCATGGGGTCGTTAAGAGTTGGACACGACTGAGCAACTTCAGTTTCACTTTTCACTTTCATGCATTGGAGAAGGAAATGGCAACCCACTCCAGTGTTCTTGCCTGGAGAATCCCAGGGACGGGGAACCTGGTGGGCTGCCGTCTGTGGGGTCACACAGAGTCAGACACGACTGTAGCAACTTAGCATCAGAAAGAAGGTGTGCTATTAGGGAAATGGTGACCTAGCTTGAAGTTCTGAAAAGTAACGTGTGCGTGCTAAGTCGCTTCAGTCGTGTCTGACTCTCTGAGACCTTGTGGACTGTAGCCTGCCAGGATTCTCTGACCATGGGATTCTCCAGGCAAGAATGCTGGAGTGGGCTGCCATGTCCTCTTCCAGGGGATCTTCCTGACCCAGGGATCAAACCTGCATCTCTCACTTCGGCAGGCGAGTTCTTTGCCACCAGCGCCACCTGGGAAGCCCAAAAAGTAACGTGGCCACGGCTAAGATAACTTGGCGGAAAACCACTCCACCCAGTTTTCACGTTGCCGTGTCCTCCAGCTTTGGCTCCTATGCTAGTGCTGCAGTGTGCAGCGGGTGATTTGCTTTCCTTTTTTTAAAATTTATTTGGCTGCACCAGGTCTTGGCTGCAGGGATCCTGACCGGGGATTGAACCCAGGCCCCCGCCTTGGGAGCTCGGAGTCTTAGCCAGTGGACCATCAGAGAAGTCCCTGATTTCCATTCTTTTTGAGGTTCAGGCTCAGGACCACTCTCGTGTGGGCTCAGCAGCTGCACAGGGTTGGGGCCTTTCATTTCTTCTGTCCTGGGGAACAGGTTTGTGCTTCTAGTAGGATCTTGAGCCCAAGAAGATTCTACTTGCCCAAGTCTGCGGCTGGCCGGGCTGAAGCCCTGCTTCTCCCTGCTGCCCCTGGGCGTGCTTGCCGGCAGCTGCTGTTCACCCAGCGTTTGTGCTGACGGTGGGGTGGGGAGGCGTGCAGGGCCTGAGGAGCGCGTTGCCTAGGAGGAGGAAGCTGTGGACGCTGAGGAGCTTTGCTGCTGACCCGGGAGCAGGTGGCACCTTGTCCAGCGTGCAGGAGTGAACACGCCTGAGCGCCCCGGCCCTCACAGGTCCTCATCCCGTAACTGTAACCGTCACGGGATGCTGGCGCAGTCCCCAGGAGTCCGTCACACTCTCCTCCCGTCCTTATCCCAGAAGGGCCGTCGGGACAGTGACCTCTGGACTCGACTCTGCTGAGTGTTTCCTGATCGTTCCTTGAACTTAGAGAAAGCTCGCTGTTTCCCTATGAAGAACTAAGTCCGTAACCTTAAAAGCTTCCATACAGGTGGCTCCTCTGGAAAGGGAAGGTCTGGACAAGCAATTCCACATCCCAGGTGGCGCTAGTGGTAAGGAAGCCGCCTGCCAATGCAGGAGACATAAGAGATGCAGGTGTGATCCCTGGGTGGGGATGACCCCCGGGAGGAGGGCACGGCAAACCACTCCTGTATTCTCGCCTGGAGAATCGCATGGACGGAGGAGCCTGGCAGGCTACGGTCCTTGGGGTTGCAAAGAGTCGGACACAGCTGAAGCGACTGAGCACGCAGCACGGAGAAGCAGCCACAGGGTCAGAAGGCAGAGAAGACAGCGCTGTCAGGCCCGCCAGGGTCGCACACCCCTGCTGCCGTGATGTGCGGCTTTTAGTCTGGTGTGAAACGATTCTGCGCGTCACCGCACGCCTGGCTTGGCGTGTTTGCTCTCACGCCGGGCCACGTGAAAGTAATTTAGCAAATGCACACTCTGAAATGTTCAATAAGACCAGCTCCACGGCGAGCGGAGGCACTCGGGAGTTATCGTTCATCAGCCTGGGGCCTGACAAGCGGGTGTCCGACGGCTCCGCCCGGCACCCCACCCGGCACCCCCACGCTGCTCTGGGAGCCCGGTTTGCCCGGGGTGACGGCTGTCATGGCTCACGCAGCGCCTGTTGAAAGGGAACGGGTTCGAGGGCTTGGAGGTGGTTAATCCTGTGAGACGCAGTCGGTGCTCCCCGGCTGGCCGGACCTGTACCGACATGCTTCCGATGAGATGCCAGTCGGTTCTGTGGTCGGGAGTTTGTTCCCAGTGTTGCTGATGCTGCAAGAACAGAGTAGGGGTGTGAGCTCCCCGCTTCTCTCCGCTTCCCTCTGGTTCCCCAGGGGCCAGCTGGAGGCTGCCTGGTGAGGGGCAGGCTCCCAGGTGCCCTGAGACACCGGTCCCAGCCCCTTCGCTTGCGAGTGAGTCAGGGAAAGGCGTGTCCCCCACGCTCTGCCTGGTGAAAGCCCCTCGGGCTCGCAGGTAAGCTTGTTTTTCCCCCGGGGATTTTACTTGGATGTAGCTCCCGCGCTGAGGTTCCACTGCAGCCCAGTGGTTACGCGGGTGCCTGAATGCTGGTGAGAAGGATGGCGGGGGCAGGTGGAGCCTTGGTTTGTGTGCACAGGGTTAGCCCTCCCACTTCTGTTCGCTTGTTTAAAGTGCAGGATGACACTTAGGCCAAGATGCACAAGTGTGAGCCTGCAGAATCCGGTGTGATCCTTGTCTCTGCGGCACAGCTGCTTGACCGGGGCTGGAGAGGGGACTCCCTGAAACGCTCCGGAGTCACCTGTGGCTCCTACACACCCACCACTTCTCCTGATTCAGCAGCAGAGACTCTGTTTCAGCAGGATTAAGGCGGGCTGGGGAAAACCAAAATTCTTAATAAGCTTCACATTTCTGATTTCTCCAGATTTGGGAATCCTTGAATCAGATGCCTTTTCGGGTTCTTTCCAATGCAGAGATTTCATCAAGAACATATTCTCATGAATGAGTAAGTTAGGTGTGAATAGTATTTTTTTTTCCCGTTTTATTTCTGATAGGACTTTGAAAGATAGAGGGTTTTTTTTTTTTCTTTCTCCCCGGTCATGGAACATTTCAGACATGTACAGTTCGGAGAAGAGTGTAGTGACTCTGTAACCATCATCACCATTGGCCACACCAGACTCAGTAGTTAACAAGCTGGCCTCCCTTATTCATTCATTTTTGTCTTTCTGTTCTTAAGTAATTTCAAGCAAATCCTATCCCTCATGTCATTTTATTCCGACACGTTTTAGTGTATTTAGGAGTCGTTTCTGTAACCACAATGCCAGTGTCACCTCTAACAAAATGAACAGTTCTTTGGCGTCACCAGATGCCAGGTCTGTTGTTCAGATATTCTTGATGGTTTACAAAATGTTTGTTTGAATCAGGATCCAGACGTCGTTTAAGCGCTGCATTGGGCTCTGGTGCTTCAACCTGTTTTCATCCCCGGCAGACGCCCGGCCCCTTCCTTGTCAAATTGACCCCTCTGCATAATGTGTCTGCTTCATTGGGGTTTTGCATTAAGCTTGTTCCTCCGTCCCCTTGTGCGTCTCCCCTGTGAAATGGAAGTCCGTGCCAAAAGGCTGGATCCCGTTCTGGCTGGTGTGGCCCGCGGGAGTACTTTATGGCTGCGTCTCGTGCCTCCTCACGTCAGGGAGGCTGGCTGACCCACGCCTGGGGGCGCTGAGCCTGAACTGTGGGTTCACGCAGGGTTGGCTGCACTCTCTGCAGAGTCCCCTTCAGCCTTTCGTCTCGCGGTCTCATCCGTGGGTAGCCTTTGCCCAGATCAATTAGGACAGAGGTCCAGAGTCTGGGGTTCCGTTTTGAGTTTCCTAACCACAGATCTAGTTGGAACCACAAGACTGGTGTGTGCTAACCTCTCTGAGTATTTGTAAATGAGACACAGAGCACAGTTTTTTATTTTATATAAACTGGATTATAGTGGCTCAGGTGTGCGTGTTGCTATTTCTGTGCTTTTTCTTGACTTTCCAGTTTAACAAAACATACTGTTGTCATAAGAGGGTTTATAAGGGAAACAGTGTACAGAAGTATATCTATTATATTCAGAGCTTTAAGTACAGTTTTAGCTTATAAATATAAGCAGCTTGTCTTGGTTGAAAGAGGCCTCGATTGGAAGCCAAGACACCTGGTTCGCATTTTGATGCTGGAAGTACATGGCTGCCTGGACCTCAGTTTCCTCAGCTATAGAAGCAGAACTTTATTGTTACTTGGGGCTTCTTAACCTGGGGTCTTTGAATGTCAGAGGCTTTGCAGACAGCCTGAAATTGTTGATGGCAAGTCATGTGACTATGCATTTTCCTAGAAGATGTCAAGATTTTGTTCGATCAGTTTTTTGGTTCTTAGTGGGACTCCTGACCCTGGAAAGGTGAAGAACCACGCGCGTTTTGTAACAACAGTAATGGACTTAGAGAACACCTTATTTGTGCTTTCCCAGTAGCTTATTTCTTCCTCACTACAACCCTATGAGGTAGGCCCTAATTTCATTCTCAAAGTAGATGGTGATTAAGCTCAGAGTGGTTAACGGACTTGCCAGAGGTCACGCAGCTGGTAAGCAGCAGAGCAGGAATTCACGCTAATTCCCTCCAGCTCTGAAGGACATGCACTGACCTTAGCCCCAGTGCTGGACCACGCTTCCTCAGTGTAGAGGCTGGCCGTTGATCTCGGGGTGCTTCCTAAGAGTGTGCTATGAACACCAGTTATAGAGGAACTAAAATAACTCAAATACACCCGAAATTTGCTCTGGGGGTACAGGGTAGAGGAAGATACATATAGAGAATGTTTTTGTGCTTTGACACAGGGCCAACCTTTAAGCAGCTGGAAAGGCGTTGAGTTTGCGCGAAGCACACGGTGCGCGGCCCTCCCAGCTCCTCGCTTCCAGGATCCCTCCCAGGCCCCCTGCCTCCCAGGTCCGCTCCACAGAGGTCTGGCCCAAGTTCAGAGTCCCTTATCCCTGTGTTTGTGCAAATTCTTCCTCCAGTTCCCAGCCCCCTTGATGTTCGCTTTTCCATCCTGGTGGATGAAATTTCTTTTTCAGAAGCAGTTTTGAAAATGCAGCCCCTCCGATGCAGAGCACCCCTCATATAGCAGCACCCCTGTATCACAGTTGCTCTTCTTCCCTCCCCTTGGGGGTGCAGCCGCAGAATCAAGAGCATTTCCTTTCCCCATGACAGTGCCACCGCACCCGTGATGGTCATGTTAGGAAGAAGAAGGGCCTTGACTACCACTGTTATTATTTTGTCGGGGGCAGGGGGGAGGTTGGTGGTAAATGATGCTTTTTTGCTAAACTGCAGTTCGGCCTTGTTGAGTACATTAGTAAAAATTGGGAGTAGTGTTGCGTGGTGGGACATGCAAAAATGAGATGAGGTGTAAAAGATTCTCCTGTGGTCGTCAGGGCAGGCGACAGTCCTGTTTACCTCTGAGCTGGGGCCGCCCTGCAGAGAGCAGGAACACGGCCTCTCTCTCACCAGTGCCTGCTGCCCGGCAGGCTGCTTTCCATGGTCCGTGCGCTCTGTTGCCTTGGAAGGTCGAGACGTTACCGGGGTCTCTGGGGGGCCTGAAGTAAACATCCTCCCGTGTCACAGCCCCTGGAATAGGAAGCACTTCACACCAGCGTCCTCAGGGAGGCCCACAGATCTGTGTCCTGCCTCCCGGCCACGCTGCGCTTTCAGTCCTGCGCATCTGTCCCGTCCAGACCCTGCTCCACCCCCCGCCCCGATTCTTCCAGGTAGACGTGCCTTGGCTGGGGGACGTTTCTGGTGTCTTCCTCTTGCCTCCCTCGTTCATTCAGCAGACTTTGAAAGCAGCTGTTGAGTTCAGAACCAACTGTTCTTGCTAAGTGCTAGGAGGGTA
Source organism: Muntiacus reevesi (assembly GCF_963930625.1). Lineage (NCBI taxonomy): Eukaryota > Metazoa > Chordata > Mammalia > Artiodactyla > Cervidae > Muntiacus > Muntiacus reevesi. The sequence goes on along the minus strand of NC_089255.1, from coordinate 96,843,905 downwards.
CCGGGTTGGGTGAGTGGCTGCGGCCCGCAGAGCCTTCCCGGTCGGGTGGGCCCATCTGCACGGCGCCCTCCGTGCTCACGGAGCGCCCCGGCAGAAGCCGTTCTTCCTGCGCGCTCCTCCTCTCCTGGTCTGTTTCCTGTTTCTCATATCATCGCTCTTCTGGCCCGTCCGTTTCAAGAGGACCCTGCTTCTCTAGTGCCCTAGCGATTCCTCTGCTACTGACCTTGGTGAGGGTCCTTTCAGGTGTTCGGGAAAGCTTGGTTCTTCTGGATCTGAGGACCCCATTAGTGCATCTGCCTAGTATTGCAATGCAGGAGACCCTGGTTCAATCACTGGGTCGGGAAGATCCCCTGGAGGAGGGATGGGCTACTCACTGCAGTGCTCTTGGGCTTCCCTGCTGGCTCAGCTGGTAAAGAATGCACCTGCAGTGCGGGAGACCCGGGTTCCTTCCCTGGGTTGGGAAGGTCCCCTGGAGAAGGGAAAGGCTACCCACTCCAGTGTTCTGGCCTGGAGAACTCCATGGACCGTATAGTCCATGCGGTGGCAAAGAGGTGAAGAGGACTGAGCGACTTTCATTTTCAGCATTGTTTTGCATCCTTTTAGGTAGGGCTTGGTGGTACCCAGGTAAATCTGTGAGATACTTCTTCATTGATGGACTACCTGGATATGCAACCAGCAAGAGAACCTCCCCTGTTGAGCTGAAGAGGCTCCAGGAGTTCCCTCTGAAATCACTTTAGCTGCGGGATAATTCTCTGTGCTAAACAATATAGGAATTTGGCACACCAGTCTCCTCTTGGAAAGTCGTGTGTTTTGGTTTTAGTGATGGGTTGTTGGGATTAATTCATTCCCCCTCGCAGAGCCTTTGAACGTCTTAACGCTCTGAAGCTTTAGCAATATGGTGACAGGTTTTAGATTTTTTAGAAAATCCCCCCTTCTTCTCAATGGACATTTTTGTGGTTGAAACAGATGATGATGAATACATGTGTATATATACACATATGCATTTAAAGGCTGATATGACATTCATTTTGATGATACTGTGTTTATAGGCTGATCTTTCGTTTGTGGATTTCAGCTGTGTGGCCCCCTTGAAGTGTTTAATTCTTGTTCTCCACCCCTGTCGCTGGTAACTTGCTTGTTGTTCCTCTCAGAACACATCCAGCCACCTGGTAAGGATTTTTCTTTCTTCCTCTTCGTCCTGCCGTGTTTCGTTCCCTTTCTTCCCTCCCTCCTCTGTTCTTAGTTGCAGCAGGCTGGCTGGTTTGGGTTTCATGGCTCCACGGCGTGTGGGATCTTAGTTCCCTGGCCAGGAATCGAACCCACGTCCCCTTTTTTGGAAAGGAGATTTTTAACCACTAGGCCAGGGAGGTTCCCAGCCGAGTAAGAATTATCCCCTGGCTGCATTTGCTTTAACACTGGCTTCAAGGGGCTTCCCCGGTGACTCAGACAGTAAAGAATCTGCCTGCACTGCAGGAGACCCAGGTTCAGTCCCTGGACTGGGAGGATCCCCTGGAGAAGGGAATGGCAACCCACTGCAGTATTCTTGCCTGGAGAATGAGAATCCCCGTGGACAGAGGAGCCTCGCGGGCTGCTGCCCATGGGGTCACAGAGAGTCAGACACAGCTGAGTGATTAATACTTTCACTTTCTGGCTTCAGAGTGTTCAGACAGTTGAAATTCACTCCTGTCACTCCTGTGGAATGCCTCTGCCTTCGTAGAACGTCAGTGTCTCATTGCCTGTAATTTCAGGGACTCTGAGCACTTTTTACTTATTTGTTCAGTAGCATTATTTGGTAATATCAAAGGTTAAAGTAAAAACTAAGATTTGGTTTTTGCCTTTTAGAAGCTTACATTCCAGTGAAATAGGAGACATTATACAAACACAGATTTAAACAAGTGTAAACCATTGCAGGTATGAGAAGAGTGCCAGCTCCATAAGTGAGGACGGTCAGGGAGACTTCCCTTCCCCAGAGAGGGCATTTGGAGCTGAGATAAAAGTAGTAATGGGCAGGTTTTGAATATTCCTTCTGGGGGCGGGACACTTGAATAAATCGTTAACAGGCATGAATGGACATGAGGCCTCCAAGGATAGATTAATTAGGTGGAGGTTTGACTATTTCTATTAAAAGACGCTTGCTCCTTGGCAGAAAAGCTATGACCAACCTAGACAGCCTATTAAAAAGCAGAGACATTACTTTGCCAACAAAGGTTCATCTAATCAAAGCTATGGTTTTTCAGTAGTCATGTGTGGATGTGAGAGTTGAACTATAAAGAAAGCTGAGCGCTGAAGAATTGATGCTTTTGAACTGTGGTTATGGAGAAGACTCTTGAGAGTCCCTTGGACTTTAGGGAGATCCAACCAGTCTGTCCTAAAAGAAATCAGTCCTGAGTGTTCATCGGAAGGATTGATGCTTAAGCTGAAGCTCCATTACTTTGACCACCTGATGGGAAGAGCTGACTCATTTGAAAAGACCCTGATGCTGAGAAAGATTGAGGGCAGGAGGAGAAGGGGACGACAGAGGATGAGATAGTTGGATGGCATCACCCACTTGATGGCCATGAGTTTGAATAAGGTCTGGGAGTTGGTGATGGACAGGGAAGCCTGGCATGCTGCAGTCCATGGGGTCACAAAGAGTCGGACACAACTGAGCGACTAAACTGAACTAATCATAAACAGGAACTCCAAAAACTGGTGAATTGAACAAGCTAGAAGTGCATTGCTTTGCCACATAAAGCAGGTCTTGAGGAATTAGACAGAAACCCGCCTTCCATCCAGCTTTCTCTTCTGCTGTTCTCAGTACACTGCATGTTTCTGGTGTCACATCTTCTCATGGCCTAAATGGCTTCTGCTAGCTTGTTCTTTCAGGAAGCAGAAAAGGGTATGCAGGGAGACAAAAGGGAGTCCCACTGAGTAACTAATTTTAAGGAGCTTTTCAGAAACAATCCCCCCTCCACTCTGCTTTCATCTTGTTGGCTAGCTCCTGGCCACATGACCCCTGTTGGCAGCAAAGACGGCTGGGAAATGTAGTCTTTTAGCTGAGGCCATTGCTATCGCAAGGAAAATGCTGAGTCTGTTACTAAGCAAGCATGAGATTTTCTGTCACAGAGGTCTGGACGGTCTCGGAGATGAATGTTGCTGGGCCTAAGGGATGTGTTGGAACAGTTCAGAGAAGAGGAAAGAAATGGGTGATCAGAAAAGGTTATGTAAATAAGTATGAAGAATTGGTGGAGGAGGTAGGGTGCTAAAGGGAAACGTTAAATTGTTCTAGTAACGTAAGTAAAGTGGAGATGATGACCCATTTTTCAGACATTCCATTTATTGGGGTTTTGCTTCCAGATATTCTAGTTAAATTGCATTTAATATCTTCAGAAGAGACAGCTTGATAGAAGTGAAGATGCAGTCATGTGCCAGGTTGATAAGAAGAAAAGCAGGAGAAATACATGGTTGAAGATAGGGAGGGGGGTAAAGTAGTTCTTTTGATAATAGCTCTATGGTTTGCTAGGCGAGGTTACCGACAGTTTCAAAAAGAGAAGGAATTCTTTGATGTGTGTGTGTGTGTGCGTGCGTGTGTTGTGGCGCTGTTTGAGTAGTTTTGCTTGTGAACTTAGCAGGAACACGGGCAGGGTGACTGCAGCTTCTCGGGGGAGAGGGTCTCCGATCCCCCCCCTTCTTGCCCTTGCGTCCCATGGGGCGTGTCGGGCCCCCTCCGGGGCCGGTGCGTTAGAGGTGAGTGCCGCCTTCACTGGCGCTCTGCGCAGGGTCTCATGCAGAGTGGTGACTGTCACCCTCAGGGGACGGGGCCGTAAGTGGCTTCACTGGTGTCAGGAAACAGCTGGCAGGGCGCTCGGACACACGTACTTTGTGTTCAGAAGAGACCCAGTCGTGTGAGCGCTGGCTCCAGTCGTGGTGGTTGTGGAAGCAGAAGAGAAGCACACCCAGCCTCCTGGCATTAGCGGGCCGGCAGCGTGGCTCAGAGCTGGGGTGCAGCGTCTGGCTCAGGACACCCGGAGTGCTCCGTAGAATGCTGTACTCCTTCTAGAATCTTCCCCAGGCGCAGTCATGTAAAGTGAGAAGCTGCGTTTACAGCCGCAGTTCTGAGACGCTACGGAAGCCTTACTCTGCAAGGTGAAAATTAGATTGCATTTCCAAACGGCGCTTCCCTGGTGGCTTAGTGGTAGAGAATCCACATGCCAATGTGGGAGAAGCAAATTTGATCCCTGGGTCAGGAAGATCCCCCTGGAGAAGGAAACGGCAGCCCACTCCCGTATTCTTGCTGGGAAATTCCTTGGACAGACGAGCCTGGCGGGCTGCTGTCCATGGGGTCGCAGAAGAGTTGACACGGCTTAGCGACTAAACAACAGCAACTCAGAAAGAGAAGTAGCGTCAGTCATCTCAGAAGTCTTTTCAGCAGAGTTCAGTCATGCAGTACATGTTCGTGACGTGCCAGGTGCCATTCTGGGTACCGGGGATACAGTGATGACCTGTGATGCATCGCCCCTCGTATTTCTCCTGGATCACCCACCTGGTGGGGGCAGAGAGGGTGACAGGGAGGGCTGTGTGTAACAGTAGATCCATACGTGGACACACGTAGGTAATGATGATACCTGCAGTGAAGACAAACGGGAGAATGGCCTAGAGGGGGTGGGGAGGAGAGCAGAGGCTTCCCGCGGCAGCTGACTGGGCCAGCCTCGAGTAGCAGGAGAGATGCAGGCACGAGAGCCTTGGAGAGAGAAGAGCACATGCAGAGGCCCCGGCAGCGGCTTGAAATGTCCGTGGGCTGAAAGAAGGCCTGTAGGAGGCGTGTCAGGGAGTGGGGATGAAGTGTTCACAGGGACAGGGCCGGGAGCGTCTGCTTGGGGCTTGTCCTCTGGTGCAGGTTAGAGGTGATGGAAGTGATGCTGACTTGGACCAGCAGTGGCGTGTGCCAATGAAGGCCTGAGTGCAAACAGGGCTGGGAAGTGGGCGGCATGGCTGGAGCCAGAAATACTGTTTTGACCATGATGAATTTGAGATGGCTTTTGAACATCTAGGTGGAGCTCTCAAGTCAGAAGTTTGATAACGTGAGTTTCAAGCTTACCGGAGAAGTCAGAGTCGAGGTATAAATCTGGGACACATTAGCGCTTATTTGGTGAAAACTAAAGAGGATTTCTGGATTACCTCTCCTTTAGAGAGGGGCTGAAATCAAGCCTCTATTTTAGTTCTGTTGGAAATTTTATTTCCATTAGTGTTTGACTAGGGAATTCATTTGGGGGTATATTCAGCCTGGTGAATAAAAAACAAAAGAGGTTTATATTTAGAGGGAGAAGTTCAGAATTATTTAAAAAATAACTTACCTGTCGTTAACGGTAGTTACTGCATGCAGTTTTTACAGGCAGAAGAGAATATGACTTCCAAATGCGCTTGGGGCCAGGGACATCTCTGATTTGATGAGAGAAATGCACTCCAGTGAACATTCCTTTTAATAGAGCCCCCTGACCAGGCGGCTCAGTGGTGAAGAATCTGCCTACCATTGCAGGAGATGAGGAGACTCGGGTTCCATCACTGGGTCGGGAAGATCCCCTGGAGAAGGAAACGGCAGCCCACTCCAGTATTCTTGCCTGGAGAATCCCATGGACAGAGGAGCCTGGCGTGGACAGAGGGGCTGGGCTACCGCCAGGCTCTTCTGTCCATGGAGTCGCAAGAGTCAGACGCGTCTTAGCCCCTAACCCACCACCCCATGCCTAACCGTGACTCCTGTGAGTCCCCTGCTCTCTGGTTCCAAGCTCGGGAGAGGGGTTTTTCTTGTATACATGTCTCCAAGTAATGAGGTTTGCAGTGGATCTGGAAAGTAAGCGTTGCTTCAGCCACGGAGTTGCTGGTGTGGAGGTTCCACTGCTCTCAGGGGATGGACAGGCCGACCAGACTGGTCTCGACGCGTGGTGCGGAGCCCTGTAACATCGGGCCGCCTGTGCCGGCCCCGCCCGTGTAAAATCAGCCTTGCTTTAGAGGAGATCGCTGCCCTTCCGGCTTGCAGAAGGAAGGGCTTACCAAGGTAATAAATCAGGCAGAAGTAGCTGCTGTCAGTTGAAATAGATTCTAAGAGAGATCTCCTGGTGGAATTTATTTAGCTTCACTTAAAGGAGAATGTTCTCATCAGGGTACATTTGGTTGCAAGGAAAAGAAAGGCACCCAAGCTGCCTTAAGATAAGGATGCTCAGCCCAAGTCCTCAGCAGCGGTTCCCTGGACCGGTGGAGACGGGCGGTAAAGCATGTCTGGGGTCCGTGGCGATTCACACCGCTCCTTCCGTCTGTGCGGTCTCTTCATCAGCCTGGTTTCCTCCCGGTGGCCCTTGACTCCGCGTCTTCACACCATCGGCTCGCCGAGGCGGTGCTGGCGTGCTTGGCGCCAGCCCTCGTGATGTGATGGCCCCGGTGCCCCGCGGAGCCGGCTCCACCACCCGCGCGCAGTGTCTGTCGTTATTTCAGACACACAGGCCCGTGCTCCCTCCATCAGACGGGTCGGCCCTGGTCCCAGCAGGGGCAGGGTCCCCCGGGTCAAGACAGCAGTTGGGGCCATCCGTTAATCTGGAATGAGTAGTGGGCTTGGACTGGGGCTTGAAACGTGCCTGCAACACGTTTTTTGGAAAGACTTTGGTCTTTGGAAACAATTTTTTGTTAAGATTTTTTTTTTTTAAATGTGAACTGTTTTCAAAGTCTTCATTGAATTTGTTACAATATTGCTTCTGATTTTTTTATATTTTGGATATTTTGGCGGAAGGTGTGTGAGATCTTAACTCCCCAACCTGGGACCGAAAGCAAACTCCCTGCGTTGGAAGGCGAAGTCTTAACCAGGGGACCGCCAGGAAAGTCCCAGGAACATTTTAACAATACAGAGGAAAACAATGAGTAGCCTTGGAGCCCTCCGTGAGTTCTGCTTTCCTGTGCGTCCTCTCAGCATCTCTCTCCTGGATAACAGACTGTCATACCACAGAACTTGGGTACTATGTTGCGCCTCTCTTCGTTAGGGTCTCCATGATGACTTCATCTTTCTCAAATTTTGTTTCCATAGATTTGGGGCTGGTGATTCTCACACTAACAGTGTTCCTTGGTGGCTGCTGCTTCCTGCCAGCCGCCCTCAAATTGCTTGTAATCACAGGGTTGAGTGGTAACTAAAAATGATGAACTCTAGCCTCCAGTTACAGACAGGAGTAAATGTCAGGTATCCAGCACAGGTTGTCTTGATTTTCAAGAACAAGAGATGGGGTAGCGGGTCTTGCTAATAACCATCGTGTACTGCTCCTGTCATCACGCTGAGATTGTTCAAAATGGGAAAAAATGTAATTACTTCCTGCCAGGGACTGGAGATGATGAAAGTCTGGTGGAATAGACTGGGCAGAGGTAAAAAGAGACCAGGGAATTATCGTTTGCCAGTTGCCAAGGGACTGATTGTCCAATGGCCAGAATGGCATGGTTTGGGAATCCGAAGGGGAAAAGGATCCTGGGGGTGAGCAGAGCCGTGGGAGAAATCCTGGAGAGGAGAGGGGATTTCGTTAGCTGGGCGGCCAGGGCTCTGGCTGGTGACAGGGAGAGAGGAGGTCCCTGGAGTCATCAGGGTTAACTTGGACGTGGGGTGGGAATGCATGTGGTGGAAGACTGGGTTTGAAACTGGGAACTGACATGCTCACCCGTCTTGTTGGGAGTCGTTTGTGATTGTGTGAGGCATCGTTATCCATGAGCGTGTAGCTTTCCAGCAGTGGTGCAGCAGACACTGTGTTCGCTTTACAAGTGGGGAGACTGAGGCTCAAAGCAATTCATCAGCTTGCTAAGTGACCCAGCCAGGTGTTTAACCAAGATCTGGGATTTCTGCTTTCCTTTACCCCAGTTGGCTGAAGCAGAGGGCTCCTGTAAGAAAGAGGTTTGCAAGGTTGTAGTTGAGCTGAACGTTGGCTGTAGAATGCCATTCTGAGACGTCTAGACTCCTCTCACAAGGCAGGGGGCAGCCCTTAGACATTTCTGAGGAAACTCATGGCATTTACGAAAATTAAAAAATGAAAGTGAAGTCGCTCAGTCATGTCCTACTCTTTGCGACCCCATGGATTGTAGCCCACAGAATTCTCCAGGCAAGAGTACTGGAGTGGGTTGCCATTTCCTTCTCCCGGGGATCTTCCTGACCCAGGGATCAAACCCAGGTCTCCCACTTTGCAGGCAGAGGCCTTACCTCTGAGCCACCAGGGAAGCCACCAGGGCAGCCTACAGAGCAGGAGGCAAGTCATTCTTGCCTTCGAGGTTTTTGCCGCAGCCCTGTCCTCCGTAGCAGAACTTTCTGCTGCCTGGAAATTTATGGAGAAAAAGACCATGGCCAGCACTGACCAATTTTCCATAGATTTAACTAGCTTGGACCGGATTTGTAAACAAACAAATCAAACAGTCTTCAGCTTATTTTTTGTTTTAAGTGTTTTGCTCTTATTTTTATTTAATGATTCTGTTTTTGCTGACCATTGCCTTGGCACGTTGGCGTCATCACTTCCTACGAGTGACTTGCCCGTGACGGAATTCATAGAGTCTATAGAGGAATGCAGTGAGTGACCCACACCCGGGTGCTGCTCTGTGGGTTTCATCATTTTTTGGTGTCTGGATGGATTTTTCCCTCTTTGAATTTCAAGTGATAACATCTTTTCTCCTTGGGCATTGTCAGTAAACCAGCAATATTAACCCTTTAGTGTTACCTTCTTGGCACTAAGGACCGGTTTCGTGGAAGACAGTTTTCCCATGGATTGGAGTGGGGGGATGGTTTCGAGATGATTCAAATGCACATTTATGGTGCATTTTATTTTGATTCTTATTGCATCAGCTCTACTTCAGATCAGCAGGCATTAAATCCCAGAGTTGGGAACTCCTGACATAGGTGATTTATTTTATCCCTTTGTTCGTTTAGCCACCTTGAGTTCTTGGAATGTGGAGGGAATTGTGCTCGACGCTGTGGGGGACACAGAGCTGTGAGCCTGGGTCCTTGGGTCGCTCAGTCAGTTCAGTCGCTCGGTCTGACTGTTGGCGACCCCATGGACTGCAGCACGCCAGTCCCTGGGGGCACCCTGGTACCTTCCACTGTTCCGATGTTCCAGTCCTTCCGCCAATCTCAGGGCCCTCTGTTTCTGAGACGTCCCTGACACCTCCCTTTCTCAGCTCCATACCCCGTCAGCTGCACGCGTCTGACACCCCTTCTTCTGTAACCCCAGCCGCTCATCTTGATTGTTTGCCGGGTCGTGCCGGAGCTCCCGGTCCCTTCCCACCTCCCATCCGCAAGTCCATTTACACAGGGCTGCCGGCGGGCTCATTAATCCACAGCCCTGTGGGGGCTCCTGTTACCTGAACGGTTTATCTCAGAGTGGCCCTGACCACCGACATAGAGTAATACAGGGTGTTTATAGGAAATGCAGATTTCTGAACTGGAGCCCAGACTTCCTGAGAATTTCTGGTGGTGATGTCTCGGAAGCTGCATTTCAGCACACTCCCCAAATGAGTCTTGACATTTTGAGAAGCAGCATTTAGAGGACCAAGATCAGACTCTTCAGGTGGGCTTATAAAGTCTGCCTTCCTCACACTTTACGTTACGGAAGGTGTTAATGCTGTAGTGTGATGGACTTGAGTGCGCCATGTACCCATCGTGGGGGCCGACACACCACACATGTCATTAGCACTCAGCCTGTCTTGTTTCCTCCGAACCCCGTCTGCCCCTTCTCACCCCCTCGGCCTCAGTGTTTTAAAGCAAATCTCAGGCAACAAATCATCGTCTCTCCAGATATTTCAGAATATATCTCTAAAAGAACTCTCAAACTCACAGAAACACACTCCTCCCCCAAAAACCATTATCACTCTTAAAACAAAATTAACCAAGATTCTTTACTGTATCTAAGAAAGTAAAACTTGCTCAGTCATGTTTGACTCTTTGTGACCCCATGGACTATACAGTCCATGGACTTCTCCAGGCCAGAACACTGGAGTGGGCAGCCTTTCCCTTCTTCAGGGGCTCTTCCCAACCCAGGGACTGAACCCAGGTCTCCTGCACTGCATGCGGATTCTTTACCATCTGAGCCACCAGGGAAGCTGCAATTCAGTTACATATTTTTTCAGATTATTTTCCATTATAGGTTATTATAAGATGTTGAACATAGTTCTCTGTGGTGTATGTAGGACCTTGTTGTTTATTTTATGTATCAGTTCAGTTCAAGTCAGTCGCTCAGTCGTGTCCAACTCTTTGCGACCCCATGAATCGCAGCATGCCAGGCCTCCCTGTCCACCAACTCCCGGAGTCTACCCAAACCCATGTCCGTCGAGTCAGTGATGCCATCCAACTATCTCATCCTCTGTCGTCCCCTTCTCCTCCTGCCCCCAATCCCTCCCAGCATCAGGGCCTTTTCCAGTGAGTCAACTCTTTGCATCAGGTGGCCAAAGTATTGGAGCTTCAGCTTCAGCATCAGTCCTTCCAATGAACACCCAGGACTGATCTCCTTTAGGATGGACTGGTTGGATCTCCTTGCAGTCCAAGGGACTCTCAAGAGTCTTCTACAACACCACAGTTCAAAAGCATCAATTCTTCGGCACTGAGCTTTCTTTATAATCCAACTCTCACATCCATACATGACCACTGGAAAAACCATAGCCTTGACTAGATGGACCTTTGTTGACAAACTAATGTCTCTTTTTTTAAATATGCTAACTAGGTTGGTCATAACTTTCCTTCCAAGGAGTAAGCATCTTTTAATTTCATGGCTGCAGTCATCATCTACAGTGATTTTGGAGCCCAAAAAAATAAAGTCTGACACTGTTTCCACTGTCTCCCCATCTATTTCCCATGAAGTGATGGGACCATATGCCATGATCTTAGTTTTCTGAATGTTGAGCTTTAAGCCAACTTTTTCACTCTCCTCCTTCACTTTCATCAAGAGGCTTTTTAGTTCATCTTGACTTTCTGCCATAAGGGTGGTGTCATCTGCATATCTAAGGTTACTGGTATTTCTCCTGGCATTCTTGATTCCAGCCTGTGCTTCTTCCAGCCCAGCGTTTCTCATGACGTACTCTGCATGTGGTTGTGTGTGTCTGCTGGACCCGAGCTCCTGATTTATCCCTACCCATCTTCTTTTCCCCCTTTGGTAACCAACAGTTTGTTTTCTATGCCTGTGAATCCGTTTCTGTTTTGTAAATAATTTACATTATTTTTTAGACTCCATATAAGTGATATTTGTATATCGTATGTAATATTTGTCTTTGTCTGACTTCACTTAGTATGGTATTCTTCAAGTCCATCCATATTGCTGCAAACAGCAATATTTCATTCTTTTTTTTTGGTATACATATGTCACTCAGTCATGTCTGACTCTTTGCGACCCCATGGACTATACAGTCCATGGAATTCTTCAGGGCAGAATACTGGAGTGGGTAGCCTTTTCTTTCTCCAGGGGATCTTCCCAACCCAGGAATCAAATCAGGGTCTCCCGCATTGCAGGCAGATTCTTTGCCAGCTGACCCACAAGGGAAGTTCAAGAATACTGGGGTGGGTGGCCTATCCCTTCTTCAGTGGATCTCCCTGACCCAGGAATTGAACTGGGGTTTCCTGCATTGCAGGAATTCTTTACCAGCTGAGCTGCTAGGGAAGCCCGTGTGTGTGTGTGTGTGTGTGTGTGTGTGTGTGTGTGTGTGTGTGTACGCGTGCGTGCATATTTGCATATCATATAGCACGTCTTCTTTAACCATTCATCTGTTAATGGACACTTAGGTTCCTTCTGTGTCTTGGCTGCAGTGGACGTCAGGGTGCATGTAACTTTTCAGATTAGATTTTTTGTCTTTTCTGGATACATGCCCAGGAGTGGAGTTGCTGGTATCTCTAGTTTTAATTTTTATTAAGGAGCCTCCATGCAGTTTTCCCCATAGTTTGTGGTGGTTTTATTGAAATACCTTAGAAGAGAATGGCCAAGGTGTAAGCCACAAATTCAAATATTTTAAGATAAATTTAGGTGTATGTTTTTTAAAATTTTGAATATTTACTTTGTGTACCCTGTATAAGTAGCTTTCTCTAGTTAGGAAGGACACTACTTTCAGGTGTTTTTTTTTTTTTTTTTTTTTTTCAGTCTTCTGTAAGACTATGGGCTTGTCCAGATAGCTGCTTCTGTCTACTTTCAGCAGCCAAGAGTTGCCACCCTCTCGTCCAGAATTATCAAAAGGGAGCCACTCTTAGTCCTGCATGTGCTGACCACAGCGTGTTTCCAGTTGGTGGAGAAAGAGGTGGTTCTCGCGGTATGGGAGACTTGACCCCGCCCTGTGAAATTTGCTCATTTGTGAACGACACCCCACAGTCTGGCACTTTTGTTAAAGCCCAGATGTTCTTTGCTGTTGCTGTTCCCTAAATTCTTTAATAAAGATCTCTTCATGGGGATCCTAGAAGATGACAGGGGTTTTATGGAAGAGTCTCAGGTCCCAACAGTGCCAGCGACTTGCTGGAAACTCAGTCTGGTCACAGAGTCCATATCTGCAGCTCTCGCCTCTGTACCATCTCTTCACTTCATTCTTTCCTCAGGACTCTGATTAACTGGAAGTTGACATGCGCTTGAGCTATTATTGCATGCGACTTATTTTCCTTTGTGTGTCTTATTCTGAGTCACTGAATGTACTAAAATTTTCTGTAAGTGATTTATCGTTTTTGTTTGTGACCTTTGAAAATATGCTCAAGCCTATCACATTTTTGTTTCATTAGTTACTCAGAGTGTCCTTGAATTTTACTCTTTTATAAAGTCTGTGGACCCTGTTTCAGGTTACTTGCTCATTAGTATTATAGCCATCAGTGCAATCCACCCAGATCTTTCCTGGTGAGCTGGGACCTGTTTGCTGATACACATATTATGCGTAGAGAAGGCAGAATGCCCGGGAGCAGTGAGAGGTGGAATCGGAGGATTGTGGGAGGATTTTTTTACTTATCCATCTTAAGTCTGCCGTCATTATCTCTGGTTCATTAACTTATTTTACACGTTTTTCCTTCCTCCTTAGAGACCAGTTTATATTGAGGGGAGTTGTTGCTCTGAAATAAATAATAAGGACAAGTTATAACGTAATGGGACCACTCCTGTATGCCGGAAACTTTCTCATAACTCATTCGTTCGTTCAGCAACTGTCGATGTCGTGCTTCTAAACACACTGTGTTTTCCTGGGCCCCAGGAAAGCGGGGATGACTCCAGTCTTGTGGGAGAGATGAGCGTCTAAAGACGTATGTGCCCTCGATGGTCTGTGACATCCACACAAGGCGGGGAGCGGGAGGGGTTCAGCTTGGCTTGTATGTTTGTGAATGAGTAGAGGACCTGTTGCACAGAGAGCGTTAATAAAGCGCTCGGCTGGTGCACGGAGCTCGGAGCTGGATACCCAGAGTTAAGTGGGTCCCTCACCAGCCCTGTGGCCTGGTGCCTGCCTCGCTCCCGACCTGAGACCTCTGCATCCGACAGAGGTCTTTCTCCTGCGGTCCCGTGTCTGCTCCACGAGTCGTCATTCTCCTGTCAGCTGGGCTGGCCGGGATCCATGGCTCCCCAACACTTGCCCCAGGGGACGCTTTTCTGTGTTGTGTTGTTGTTGTTGTTGTTGTTTGTTTTTTTGTGTTTTCTGCACAGCATGTGGGATCTTAGTTCCCTGACAAGGAATCGAACCCGTGCCCCCTGCATTGAACGTGCTGAGCCTCAACCACTGAACCGTCAGAGAAGTTGGCTTTTGTGTGTGGTGTGTGTGTGTCTTTTTTATTTCCCTGGAAGACTCTGTCATCCTCCCCGTCCCGTGCTTTTGTCAGACATGCAGGTTGGCGGCCAGTCCCGGTCGCCACCCTGGGTTGAGGATGAGCACTTGTACCCACAGCGCAGGAGCGTGCACGGCCCCGTGTGTCTCTGGGAGGCAGCCCTGCCCTCACTGGGCTCACTCTGCAGGAGATGCTTCCCACGAGGGAGCCTTGGGCCTGGGATGCGTGTAACCCACAAGCCCTCGCTCCCAGGCAGATCAGAGCTAGGCGACGTCTCCTAGACCGAGACCCCCCCAGCTGTGCTGAGCCGCCTCCCGGGGCTCTCATTCCCCCAGCACAGAGAACGGCGGAGGCTGATTCTTGGTGTGTGCGGGGCTTGGCACCCCTGTGTACCTGGCCAGATCGCTTAGGCCAGGCGTGTCCACGTGGGGCTGATGACTTCCTTCTCTCTGCATGTTTCTCCTGATGATCGATTCTGTCTCCTTTATCAGAGAGCATCTCATGGACTCCCGCAATGTCGGGGCGTGGCGGGCACGTGTCAGCTCCTTCGTCTTTCCTCCCCAGCTTCCTGCCCTGGACCAGTCGTCCCCTCTGGGCTCTCGCTGCCCTTCTGCTGCCTTGTCGCTCCTTTGCATCCAGGAGTTTGGAGAGAGGCATGGACCGCATTTTCTTTTCAGAACTTGCCGAAAGAACCAGCCATGCTGATCCCTTGATGTTGTCACCATCAGCGAGTGTCTTCCCCCTCCCTCTGGACAGGCCTGATGTCTGTGTAGGCGTAATTTATTGCCACATGGTTGTTTTCTTAGCGGTGGTTGAGCTTCATGAAATATAATCCCGGTTGGTCTTTTTTTTGGCCCTGCGCAGAGTGTGTGGCATGCACACTTGGGGCCATGTGTTTGTGAGGTGTGTGGGTTTGCTGGCGAGCCCTGTTCGTGGCCGTCACCTGGCTATGACTGACGCAGGCCCGTTTGGAGATGGCCGTGAAGCTTTGTAGATAACCTGTCCAGAAACGACAGCTTCTTCACGTGGTGCCGTTGTTGGAGTTCCCGTGGTGTCTGCTGTTTGCCTGTCCAGGCGAGTGTTGTGGGCTGAATTGTGCATCTTCAAAAGAGGGGTGGAAGCCCTAACCTTCAGTATCTGTGATGTCATTTGGAAGTAGAATATTTGCAGGTAGAATCAAGGTAAGACGAGGACATACGGGATTAGTGTGGGCTTTAATCCCGTGTAATTGGCGTTGTTTAAGAGGAGGAGAGCCCCGGGAAGAGTGCTGTGTGAGGATGGAGGCAGATGGTGCATGGATGCATCGACCTGTCAGGAAACGCCAGGACTGCCGGCAACACCGGCGCTTAGGAGAGGACACATGGATCATGCTTCTTTCAGAACTTCCGGAAAGAACCAACCCTGCTGATACCTGGATTTTGGACTTCAAGCCAGAACTACGAGAGAATAAATTTCTGTTGTTTCAAGGCGCCCAGATTGTGGCCGCTTTTCACAGCAGCGCTCAGAAACCAATGCGACAGCAAAGAGCAGCAGCAGCGATCTCCGCTCACCTAGCGGCGTGGAAAGCTGTGACCTACCTGGACAGCAAATTAGGAAGAGGAGACATCACTTTGCCGACAAAGGGTCCGTCTAGTCAAGGCTACGGTTTTTCCAGTGGTCATGTGTGGATGTGAGAGTTGGACTATAAAGAAAGCTGAGCACTGAAGAATTGATGCTTTTGAACTGTGATGTTGGAGAAGACTCTTGAGAGTCCCTTGGACTGCAAGGAGATCCAACCAGTCCATCCTAAAGGAGATCAGTCCTGGGTGTTCATTGGAAGGACTGATGCTGAAGCTGAAACTCCAGTACTGTGGCCACCAGATGCGAAGAGCTGACTCATTGGAAAAGACCCTGATGCTGGGAAAGATTGAGGGCAGGAGGAGAAGGGGACGACAGAGGATGAGATGGTTGGACGGCATCACCGACTCGATGGACATGAGTTTCAGTAGACTCCGGGAGTTGGTGATGGACAGGGAGGCCTGGCGTGCTGCAGCCCATGGGGTCGCAAAGAGTCGGACACCACTAAGCACCTGGACCACAATGATGTGAAGAGGTAAACCTAACGAAAGGCACTTAGGGATTGTGCAGTGGGACTGTGTCCTTTTACAGAGCAGGGGATCTGAGGCTGGAGGGGTGCGTGGAGCCCCCCAGTGGGGGCTGCTGATGGATTCGGATCCAGAACCCACACCTCCAGAGCTCAGACCTGTTTTCACTCCTAACACCGCCTACTCGAGGACATATGAAACCTGTCTTCGTTCACATTAAAGAAAAAAGCCAGATTAGGAGGCAGGTGGTTTGTTTGCCTCTTTAGTTTTTGATGAAGAGTGAGGAGACCATGGGTCTCGACGACCACGTGGAGAGAGTTTACAGAGTCCTGGGCATGTTCGCTTCACAGGTTGCAGGCAGACAGCTTGGGACACGAACTGCTGGGATCGGTTCTTCTGGGGCCGTTGCTCGTTTGGCGTGCACTTGAACTTCCTCTCCTCTATCAGGAAGGAATTGTAATGAGCGTCCATTTTACTCCCCTCATTTCTCTCACCTCCCCTCTTTTCTCTGGATGGCAGCCGAAAGGCTTTTCTCGGGACTTCCTTGATGGTCCAGTGGTTGGGAATCTGCCTTCCAATGCAAGGAACGTGGGTTTGATCCCTGGTCAGGGAACTAAGATCCCACTTGCCCCAAACCTGTGTTCCATAGCTAGAGAGCCCGAGTGCTGCAGTGAAGATTACCAGCGCCTGTCCCCCCGCCCCCCCAAATGCAGTATCCTTATTAATATGATTCTGTTTCTTTGTTTTTATCTTAAAAGGCATTTCTCGGTGTTTCTGTTAGGGGAAGGTGTTGTGGGGTGATGGAGCAGAAGGCTCAGCTTTTTAGCTTTATAAACGGAAATCCTAAAAGGCGTCACCCTGTTTTAAACTCACACCACTCATCTTATCCTCTTCAGACCGCACTTCGAGTTCAGAAGGCAGCTCCTTAGAGTAGTGAGAACTTTCCTGGGTTGCCTCTGCCTACTTGGAGGTGTTTGTGGGCCTCAGTCCCCCCCAGCCCTCCAGAGCTGCCCCCTGTCCCGGGCTGTCTGCTGTACCAGGGCTCTCCCTCCGGGGTCCACCCTCACGGCCCCGTGCCCGCGGGAGGCTCTTAGACGCCCTGAGCCCGTGGGACGGCCCTTCCTGCCTGCCGACTGTCTCGAGTTGGTCCCACCAGATGCCACAGCCCTCTGACGTTTCTTACTTAGGGTCTGTCTAAACCTTGAACTGGGAAGGGGCGGCTCTTGTTTGGAGTAATGTGTTCTTCAGCAGAAAAGTACTTTCAACTGAAACGTGGGGTCACCAGGCTCGGTCTGCACAGACCCGAATGGCTGCGTCAGATGGGCCCTTGGTATGAATGCAGAGGGCCAGGCTGCATCCCTGTAGAGTTATTATTACTATTTTCCCTGTAGGATTATTAATGCAGGGCTGCTTTGTTCTGTGTGACTCAGTGTTCGCATGACCTCAGTGTCACTGAGCATCTGAAGGCACTTTTGTCTAGTGTCTTCAGTTTGCCGAGTGTGACAGCATTTTATTTCTGAGCAACAGCTGTCCCCTTGAGCCTGGGCTGCTTTGGGCGCAGGAGGGCTCGCTGGCTGCCCTGGAGTGCCAGGGTCCAGCTGGGGCTGGTGATGGGCAGTCAGGCTGCTCCCTGGGTTCAAAGTGATTCTCCTGAAGTTGGCGTGGGTGCGTGCTGAGTCGCTTCCATCGTGTCCGGCTTTTTGTGACCCCATGGACTGTAGCCTGCCAGGCTTCGCTGTCCGTAGGATTCTCCAGACGATAATCCCAGTGGGTGGCCATGCTCTCCTCCAGGTGAGCTTCCCGACCCAGGGATCGAACCTGTGTCGCTCACGTCTCCAGCATTGGCAGGCGAGTTCTTTACCACTAGCCCCACCTGGGAAGCCCTAAAGTTTACACCCTCCTTAACTGGCCCCAGGAGAGCAGACATAAGTCCATGAAGAGAGTTTCCTGTACCAGTCCTCTTCACCTCTGTGTTAAGCTTTGCATCCGGAGAGGAGAACTTTATGGAATACTACCTCCTAAGTGATAAGGGCAGGAACTCCTGAGAGGGACTGGACTCCTCCTGAGAGGGTCTTGCCTCCCTTATGTGTGGACGGACCACTCTCACAGTATCGCCAGGGAACCAGCAAGGACTTGAGAAGGCTTGCTAGAGATTTGGGGCATACGAGTCGATTCAGTTACTTTGGTGCTTCCTTGTGCCATTTTTATTTCTTTTAATACTATGTATTTTGTTTTGCTAGTCTTCCCCCCCTTAGAATAAAAGCACGCTCGATGATATGAATTCTGTAGTATCTAGCAGAATGATACTGCTTGTCAGTTTGAAGAAAAAGCAAATTGTCTGCTCTGTGGGTTGGGATTTCCTCTTAAAAAAAAAAAAAAAGCAGCTTAGAGAAAATCCCCAAACAGAGTCTCCTGATTGAAAAATATATTAATGGATTTCACGGCTTTATCATTTTCTTAAAGTAACAGTTTTCCTTACTTTTAAAACATATACTATATATATGTAGATATGCTATTGAGACATATGACTGCAAACATTCCATGTGCATAATTTTTTATGGTTTACAAAAGAGCGGGAGGAGGCCATAATTTTATAGAATTGGGTGGTCGGAAAGAGCCTCCTTATTCTTCCTGTCTCCCTTTTTGGCAGTGGGCCAAAGGGCAGGCATCCCGTCTGTGGTCGTGACTGACTGGACCATCT
Source organism: Muntiacus reevesi (assembly GCF_963930625.1). Classification (NCBI taxonomy): domain Eukaryota; kingdom Metazoa; phylum Chordata; class Mammalia; order Artiodactyla; family Cervidae; genus Muntiacus; species Muntiacus reevesi. The sequence goes on along the minus strand of NC_089255.1, from coordinate 96,825,373 downwards.
CTGTGCTGTCTCCACGGCCGGCTCGTTAATGTCATGCATTGATGCCTTCAGACTGCCCTTTGTATGTTGAGTCTGGCTCCCTACACGTCATCCACAAGTGAGCGCTCCTTGCCTGCCAGCCAGCACACTGTCCATTTCGACAGCTTTCCATCCTTGTCTTCATAACACATTTTCGGTGCCTTCATCTGGATTGCTTGTGTTCTTTGCCCTTGTTGTATAAAAATGAAAATTAAAAATTAAAGTGGTTAATAATAAGAGTTATGAAGAGCATAATTCTCTTGAACACATCCATTGAGAAAGAGCTGGAAGTCGCTGGGTGTGACTCTTGGGTCATGATCAGGGAACTGCAGGAGCCCTCGGCTGGGAAGGGAAAGGAGACCATTAAGGAGCCTGTGTGAGATGCCGCAAGTCCGAAAGGTTGGGGGTGCTTGTGCTGGGCTGTGCTTAGCCACTTAGTCCAATTCTCTGTGACCCCATGGACTGTAGCCCACCAGGCTCCTCTGTCTGTGGGATTCTCCAGGCAAGAATCCTGGAGTGGGTTGCCATGCCCTCCTCCAGGGGGTCTTCCTGATCCAGGGATCAAACCCAGGTCTCCCGCATTGCAGGCGGATTCTTTACTGTCTGAGCCAGCAGAGAAGCATAGGGATTTCATAGTCGTTCTTTTCTTGTTTTGTTGTCTTAGGCATTCTGAGAAGGAACACGCCTGTTTGCTGGTGAGGTGGAGGTGGTGACAGAGAAGATTGTGACTTCCTTGTGTTTCGCTTTCAAACCCATTTCAGGCAGGCCTTGCAGATGGGATGAAAAGGATTGCCCTGAACACCCAAACAGAGCTCCTGTAAAGTGCCCGCTGGGCTGCAGCGCTGCCCACAGGAGCCTTTCCAATGACTGCTCCCTCTCATCATGTCAGGACATTCCTCAGTTATCCTGATTTCCCTCCCAAGGCTGCAAGCGTGGTTTCCTGGGACTTTCTCTTTCTGGATCACCTGACTTTGAATCCTCCGATTTTTCTGGGCTCTTTCTGTGAGTGCCTGGCATTACAGAGCAGTCTGGAGCTGGGGCTCTGCCGGCCCTGGTGAGCCAGCTGCCCTCAGAGCCATTTTCCCAGTGTGTGGAATCCATCCCTGTTTCACTCATCTTTACCCTCAAAGATTCTGCCGTCGGCCCCTGGGTCATCTCATTTTTCATTTTTCTGCTTCTCCCCCAAACTGACACCTTCTTAACTGTCAGGTTCCAGCTCTCATGACACCTCTTCCTAGAGGTCTTGCTAAAGCCCACCCACTGGGCTCCATCAGGACTGTCCTCCGGGGAGCGCTTTGCTGCAGGTGCATTTATACCCTTCTTTGTTACTTGTTTGCCATCTGTCTCCTGCAAGTGGAGGACAGCGCCTTGCATAATGGGCTCCGGAAGTTCTGATCAATGAGTCATTGGCGCCCCCATTCTCCTGGTCCTCTCTGATTCCTCTTTTCCTTGGGCCTCCGGACCACACCTAGCTTGTGGCCCTGCCCTCTTTATCCCTGAGTGGCAGGTACAGCCTTTTCCGTCTCCTGGCTCCATCCCCTGCAGTCTGAATACTGTCACCACTGTGTCCTCTGCTCAGGTGTCTTAAGTTCCCAGATCAAAGTAAGTTTTCCCTGACTTTCTAGACCCTTCCCCCTTTTCTAGATCCTTTCTTCACCCATTTCTGTCTTCATGTGGTGGTGTTTCTCTGCACTTAGGCAACACTGGATACTGCTGGTTACCACTTGCTCTTGGAGTCCACAAGGCCTTGGTCCACTGCTTATGCTGTCTTTACCTGGACTTCTATTTTTTTTTTTTTTTAATTTTTAAAATTTTTTCTCCCTTCTGTACAACTCAACCAAGCTCTCTCCTAAGGACTCAGTTTAAAGCCCATCTCCTTAATGGAATCTACTGATCTGATTACACACACACACAGTCTCTCCTCTCTCTGGCCCTTGGCAATTATAGTCTCTGTACGCAGCTTACAATAAACTCTATAACACAGTCTGTCATCTAATGAAATAAGGAGTAGTGCAGATGATTTTCAGGAGCTTGGAGGTTGGAATCAGAGACACCTAGGTATGCATTTTTGTTTAGCCATTTGCCAGATGTGGGTCCTTCAACAAGTTGATTACTGTTAATGAGTGTCATGTCCTCATCTGTGATGTGAGAAGAATAATGCCTTCCTTTACCCGGTTTTTGAAGGATTAAATGATACAGTGATGGTACAACTCCCGGGATATACTGGGTACTCCGTCAATAGTATACCCACAGTCATTTCTCCTGTGCTGGTGCTGTGAACTGAACTGTATCCTCTGTAAGTTCATATCCCCAGTGTGACTGCATTTGGATGCAGAGCTTTTAGGAGGTAAGTAAGGTTATATCATGGGGTCACAAAGAGTTGGACACGACTGAGCGACTGAACTGAACTGAAGGTTATAGATGTCATCAGGCCGCAGTCCTCATCTGATGAGGTCCAGGGCTTTACCAGAAGAGGAAGTTCTCGGTCTGCGCTCGCACACCAGGGGAAGGTCGTGTGAGGTGAAGGACACGTAGGTGATCATCTGTCAGATAGGACGAGAGTCGTTACCAGGAGCTGAGTCAGCCAGCACCTTGCTCTTGGGCCCTCTAGAACCGTGAGAAATAAATTCCTGTTGTTTAAGCCTCCCAGTCAGTGGTATTTTGTGAAAGTAGATCAAGCCGGCTAATAGAGTTGACTTTCTCTCTAATTAGATAACAGTTTGTCGAGCTGATGTTAATTGAGCACTTGTTATGTGTCAGGCATTTTCCCATTTAACCTTTCCGGTCCAATCTCTCTGCTCTCACAGGCCCCTCAGGAGACCGGTTGCATACCGTGTGCTTCCAACAGCCATTTCCGGTTGCTTCCAGCAGCCACTTCCGGTTGCCTCCTTCAGCCACTTCCTGTTGCCGCCTTTGTGTGGTGGCATCTCCTGGTATTGTGCGGTCTGCACCGCTGACCCCGGGCGACCCTGAACGGCGGCCATGGGTTTTCAGAGGCCGAATGATGAGTTAGTTCTGCTGAGTGCCGGGGCCATGCCTTGTGTTTTTCTCTCCGGTGGCACTTAGCAAGTGCTACGTGCACAGGAAGCCATTAAAAAATAATTTTTGGTCGGCTATCCCCCAGACAGTTAGATCACCTACATCTGGGCAAGGAGTGGAGTTTTCCACCCACCTGCAGTCCCCAGTGTGCATCTCCTGGGCTGTCTGCAATCAGTGAGGGCATTTGGTGTGGAGGTGCAGAGCCGGAGAAAGTAAAGGAGAGTCACGTCTTCAGTGTGTGGAGGATATTAAACCTTGGTAAGTCTCCACCTTCAGTTCTCTCATTCTCTTAATGAGTGGAAGTGAGTCTTTGTGAGAATGGCCCTTCTGGAAGTGACTTTACACGTTGGTCATGTAAATAGTTCCTGTCTTCTTCTCCTTTGCTTTCTTCTACTTCCCTGTGAGAACTCAATGTAAGAGACAGAGAGAACGTTAACTAATTTTTTTTCCTGCCTTAGCCTCTGCAATTCAGATAGAAATTTGATTCACTTTCCTCAGGATCCAGATGGCTTTGTTAGTGTTAATTAACCCCTTTTCTCTCAGAAGTTGATATGTTTGGACTTCTGAAAAAAAAATATTAGCCATGTGGAATTTAACTTAGTTCAAGGTGATGGGGCTTGAGATTTTAGATTTCCAGGGCCATGTACATAGACAACGGCATATGTACCTTATCAGCATGACTATAATTTATATTCCTCTTCTTTGTAATAAGGGTTACTATAATCCATGGTAGTGGTAGTGGTTTAGTCACTAAGTCGTGTCCAACTCTTGTGATCCCATGGACTGTCACCCACCAGGCTCTACCGTCCTTGGAATTCTCAGACAAGAATACTGGAGTGTGTTGACATTCCCTTCTCCAGGGGCTCTTCCTGATCCAGGGATAGAACATGTGTCTCCTGCATCACAGCCAGGTTCTTTACTGCTGAGCCACCAGGGAAGCCTGTAATATGTAGAAAACATCTTATAATAAGGCTGTAGAAATGGAAGTCAAAAACAGGCAAACCCTGTAATGAGGGAAAAAGCTCCCAATCCTTTAAGCTGATACATTTGTTTTGATTGAGTGTCCTGACAGCCAAGGCAAAAATGGGAACTCTGCAGGTTACATAATTCTGCTTCTTTGGTCAAATGCCAATTCAGGAGAGAGTCATGATCCTTAGGTGCCAGTTGCTAGAAAGAATATACTGGGGCCTCTTTCTCCAAGGAATGTGAAACCATGCAGCTTACAACACATATACAGCCCTAGCTATAATTAAAGAAGTGATCATGATTTTTGCTCATGCTGTTATGGCTTTATCCTTATCTGTCTCTGGATAACTCCTGTTCATCCTTTAGACCTTAACAAGGGTCACCTCGTCCAGGAAGTCTCCCATGATGCTCTCTGCCCAACCCAAGCTGACTTCCTCTCAGTGGAACCATAATACTGTGGGCATATCTTGATCTCTGTCCCTCCATGTTATTTTATGTTGTCTCATGACTAGGTGTTCCTAGAATTCGTTCCTAAAATTGTGGTAGGTGTGTGCCCAGTGCTCCTGAAAGAAAGTTTATTGATCTAGATTAGAAACACTTTTCTCAGTGGGTGAAACCAGTTTCTGACAGTGAAGGCATTTGGCTGATTTTTAGCGTCTACCTGTAGTAGATGGTAATTGTTTGTGATACAGGAAGTTGTCCATCTAACTGTGTCTGTTGGAAGTGCTGGTTTTCAGGTGTAGGCTTAGGAGACCTGGGTTCTCGTCCTGATGCTTCTGCCAGGTAGAGGTGCAGCTTGTACATTTCACAGACTTGGCTTCTGCATCTGCAAGGTGAGCCTGTTGCATCAGGCCAGGGAGCCCAGAGATGCAGAATTCATCTCCAGCCCCTCATTCCACACCCAGGGTGGGCAGCCCTCTTTGGCCACAATTCTTAACCTGCTGCAGAATGCAGGTGTGAGTTCTTTTTTGTCCTAATGATTCTAAAAAATTCCTTGATTATCTTCGGTCATCACTGTCATGGACCAGAGTATGTTCCCAAGATTTGTGTCCACCTGCAACCTCAGAATACAGTCTTATTAGGAAATAAGTCTTTAGCAGCTGTCACTAGTTAAGATGTCATCTTGGGTTTGAGTGAGCCCCAAATCCAAAGACTGTGTCCTCGTAAAAAGACAGAACACAGACACACAGGGAAGAGAGCTGTGTGATGTTGGAGGCAGAAATGGGAGTGATGTGGCCAAGGACACCAAGGATTGCTGGGAGCCACAAGGCCTGGGAGGAACAAGGAAGGATGTTATTCCCTGGAGCCTTGTGGGGGGATGGTTCTGTCAGATCCTTGATTTCAGACTTCTGGCCTGTGACTTAACATTTCTTTTGTTTTACTTCATGGAGTTTGTGGTCATGACAGATCTTAGAAACTAGCACATTCATCTCATTCTTTTATTTAAAAACCATCCATTGTCTTTGCTCTCTCTGATGCTGGTGTGTTTGCAGTGCTCATCTGTCTAGAGAAGTCTGACCTGTTGGAAGATGCCATCTTGCCAGGTGGTGTATGGCAGAAAGATCCAGACATTTCTCTGACTCTGCATAGAAATTTAGACATTGATAAAAATCCCCCTTTCCAAATCCAGATTGGAAAAGAAGTAAAACTCTCACTGTTTGCAGATGGCATGATCCTCTACATAGAAAATCCTAAAGACTCCACGAGAAAATTACTAGAGCTAATCAATGAATATAGTAAAGTTGCAGGATATAAAATTAAGACACAGAAATTCCTTGCATTCTGATATACTAACAATGAGAAAACAGAGAGATTAAGGAAACAATTCCATTCACCATTGCAATGAAAAGAATAAAATACTTAGGAATAAATCTACTTAAAGAAACAAAAGACCTAAGTATCAGTTCAGTTCAGTTGCTCAGTTGTGTCCAACTCTTTGCGACCCTATGAATCGCAGCACACCAGGCCTCCCTGTCCATCACCAACTCCCAGCGTTTACTCAAACTCACACCGACTCATTGAGTCGGTGATGCCATCCATCCATCTCATCCTCTGTCATCCCCTTCTCCTCCTGCCCCCAATCCCTCCCAGCATCAGGTTCTTTTCCAGTGAGTCAACTCATTGCATGAGGTGGCCAAAGTACTGGAGTTTCAGCTTCAGCATCAGTCCTTCCAATGAACACCCAGGACTGATCTCCTTAAGGATGGACTGGTTGGATCTCCTTGCAGTCCAAGGTACTCTCAAGAGTCTTCTCCAACACCACAGTTCAAAAGCACCAATTTTTCAGCACTCAGCTTTCTTCACAGTCCAATTCTCACATCCATACATGACCACTGGAAAAACCATAGCCTTGACCAGATGGACCTTTGTTGGCAAAGTAATGTCTCTGCTTTTTAATATGCTACCTATGTATAGAAAACTATAAAACACTGATGAAAGAAATCAAAGATGACAGAACTAGATGGAGAAATACACCATGTTCATGGATCAGAAAAATCAGTATAGTGAAAACGAGTATACTACCTAAAGCAATCTATAGATTCAATGCAATCCCTATCAAACTACCAATGGTATTTTTCACAGAACTAGAACAAATAATTTCACAAATTGTATGGAAATACAAAAAACCTCGAATAGCCAAAGCAATCTTGAGAAAGAAGAATGGAACTGGAGGAATCCACCTGCCTGACTTCAGGCTATACTACAAAGCTACAGTCATCAAGACAGTATGGTACTGTCACAAAGACAGAAATATAGATCAATGGAACAAAATAGAAAGCCCAGAGATAAATCCACGTACCTATGGACAACTTCTCTTTGACAAAGTAGGCAAGAATATACAATGGAATAAAGATAATCTCTTTAACAAGTGGTGCTGGGAAAACTGGTCAACCACGTGTAAAAGAATGAAACTAGAACCCTTTCTAACACCATACACAAAAATAAATTCAAAATGGATTAAAGATCTAAACATGAAACCAGAAACTATAAAACTCCTAGAGGAAAACATAGGCAAAACACTCTCTGACATAAATCACAGCAGGATCCTCTATGACCCACCTTCCAGAGTAATGGAATTAAAAGCAAAAATAAACAAATGGGACCCAAATAAACTTAAAAGCTTTTGCACGACAAAGGAAACTATAGGCAAGGTGAAAAAGACAGCCTTCAGAATGGGAGAAAATAATAGCAAATGAAGCAACTGACAAAGAGTTAATCTCAAAAATATACAAGCAGCTCCTGCAGCTCAATTTCAGAAAAAATAAATGACCCAATCAAAAAATGGGCCAAAGAACTAAACAGACATTTCTCCAAAGGGGACATACCGATGGCTAACAAACGCATGAAAAGATGCTCAACATCACTCATTATCAGAGAAATGCAAATCAAAACCACAATGAGGTACCATTACACGCCAGTCAGGATGGCTGCTATCCAAAAGTCTACAAGCAATAAATGCTGGAGAGGGTGTGGAGAAAAGGGAACCCTCTTACACTGTTGGTGGGAATGCAAACTAGTACAGCCACTATGGAGAACAGTGTGGAGATTCCTTAAAAAACTGGAAATAGAACTGCCATATGACCCAGCAATCCCACTCCTGGGCATACACACTGAGGAAACCAGATCTGAAAGAGACACATGCACCCCAATGTTCATCGCAGCACTGTTTATAATAGTCAGGACATGGAAGCAACCTAGATGCCCATCAGCAGACGAATGGATAAGGAAGCTGTGGTACATATACACCATGGAATATTACTCAGCCGGTAAAAAGAATTCGTGTGAACCAGTTCTAATGAGGTGGATGAAACTGGAGCCTATTATACAGCATGAAGTAAGTCAGAAAGAAAAACACCAATATAGTATACTAACTCATATATATAGAATTTAGAAAGATGGTAACAATGATCCTATATACAAGACAGCAAAAGAGACACAGATTCTTTCGGACTCTGTGGGAGAAGGTGAGGGTGGGATGATTTGACAGAATAGGATTGAAACATGTATATTATCATATGTGAAACAGATTGCCAGTCCAGGTTGGATGCATGAGTCAGGGTGCTCAGGGCTGGTGCACTGGGATGACCCAGAGGGATGGGATGGGGAGGGGAGGTGGGAGGGGGGTTCAGGATGGGGAACACATGTACACCCATGACTGATTCATGTCAACGTATGGCAAAACCCACTACAATATTGTAAAGTAATTAGCCTCCAATTAAAATAAATCAATTAGTTAAATTTAAGAAGAAGCCCCCTTTCCCCATTAGTAGGTGGGAGGCTGTGAATCACGTTATATTTTGGGGACATATGTTTAGTTCAGGCTCCCTGAGGTCTTCTGCAAATTACTGAAAGCCTGGCCTGTGCGGGGTGATTCACAGATGGTGCAGGCTCCAGCCAGAACAGAAAGAGACGGGGAGGAAAGCAGCCCTGTGCCAAACACAGAACAGCGCGGGTGTTCCACGCACCTGGGTGCTGAGGGAGCCGTGCCGGATGGCCACCCTCCTGGCTTTCCCACCTGGGGTCCGGAGGACTCCGCCCTCCCACTTGGCAGGTGTGCCTTTCACTTTTGCCTGTCTTGTGCGTTGTGACCTGCAGGCTCTTGTCCACGTTTACCTTGCCTCAGACACTCCCCTTTCTTGGTCCATTGCTTTCCCGTCGTTTAATGATCTCAGTACCCAACCAAGTAGGTAATTGTTGTCACATTTTACAGAGGAGGGGGCTGAGGCTCTGAAGGACAGGAGGTTCCCCGTCCTGTGACTCGCAACTGGTCCAGAATCTGAGGGTGGGGGGAGGTCTGACTCTGACACCATGTCCGCCCAGCCCACCTCACAGAGCATCCATGGGAGGGGTTGCGTGTAACTTGAGCAAACTCAAGCTTCATATGCTTTATCTATTGATTGGGAGAGGAAGCTGGTGGAGCAGGGGAGAGCGTGAGGGAGCAGGGAAGGCCGTGGTGCAGAGGACATTCAGGGAGCCTAACGGGAACACACTGCGAGGCCGGGATGAGGGATGTTTCTGTCCACGCTGGGTGGACAGGAAACACAGGCAAACACAGCAGCATCAGAGCGAGGCTTGGCTCGGGGAGGACTGGTGATGGGGGTAATTACCCAGGCACGAGGAAACAGTGCTAGGTTAGGGGCCGGGGCTTCGGCAGAGGCAGGGAGCGGCTGGACCGGGTTGGCAGCCGTAGGGAAGGGATCAATGATGCCCGAGCGCTTTTCCCGGAGGTGGAGTCCAAGGCTGTGATGACAACTGGGGAACCGAGGAGCAGGCAGGCCAGGAAGAGCGGTGCGAAGAGTCAGGCCTCACATCGGCCTGGAGGAGAGTGTGGTGACGTTGTGTGCTTTCACAGGTGTCAAGGAGGAGATGGTCCGTTGCGGGGTTGGACGGGGGGGCTGTGGGGAAGGTCATGGGTTCTGGTCCGGCCGTGTCGGACTCGGGGCACCATAGGGTCCCCTGGAGAGGACGGCCACGGTCGTCAGCCCATGTGTGGGCAGTGGCGGGCCACGTGGCGCTCTGGAGACAGCAAGAGGGTTGATCAAGGGTCCAGGGGCCTGCTTGTCCCTCACTGAAGCACTTGTGCTGAAGCCCTCCGGGACGGTGTGTGCGGGGCCACTTAGGCCGGGCAGTGCCTGCTCCAGGGTGGGGGTGCTGGGACCTGTAGGACGCACTGGGCTGTTTGCATCGTGCCAGCAGATGTTGTGGGGGGGCTTTAAAGCGTTAAGAGCAGACCTGCAATCCGTGTGGTTTTGTTGGTGGTGACCTTGGTCTGAGGCGTAATCCTCTGAGTCACTTCAGGAGTGCTGGGAATAAGTCCTCTACAGTGGAGGATTGTTACTATTACCGATGACTCCTATTTGTAGATGACAGTTCAGTTACCTTGCTGTTGTCTTCCTGACGATTCTCTGGGAATAGGGCTTTTCTCCTGCAGTTTCTGAGCTTGATCTCCGAGTTCCATACAGAGCTTTAGGGCATCAGGAGCTGGTTTTGCCTCTGGTTCCCCACGGCCAAGCACCTTCACAAGTGACTCTGGAAGGAGTTCCCAGGGCAGCTCCTGGTCCGTGGGGCCCAGGAGGTCGTGACTGACCATGGCTTCAGAAGAGGGGCTGGGACGTTGGGTGCAGCGTGAGAAGCAGGCGATGGTCCTGCTCACAGGTGGAGCGGGGCTGGAGGTGGTGGTGGGGCTGCTGTCCGCGTGGAGTTCTTCCTGAGGTGTTCTCAGGACAGCTGGCCGCGCTGTGACGAGGAGGCGAGGCTCAACTGGAGTCCTTCCGTGTCCCTGGCAGATGTGGACCCTCATAGGGATGAGGAGGTGGTGGTCAGCGATGTGGGAAAATGCATTATTTTCTTAGCTGCAGAGGGCAGGTCAGTCACGTGGGAAAGGTGCTCTCTGGCCATCTGGGCTGAGACCTCTTTCTGCCGGAGTGCAGCTACACTCTGGAGCCTCAACTTTTAATGGAGGTGACATTGTCGCCTTGGCGATGTCTGGAGTCTGGGCGTCACAGCTTGGGGAAGCGGTCCTGCTGGTACCTAGTGCGTGGAGACCAGGGATGTTGCAGAACTTTGTGTAACACACAGAAAGTGAATGTGAAAGTGAAGGTCGCTCAGTCACGTCTGACTGTGACCCCATGGACTATTCAGTCCGTGGGATTCTCCAGGCCAGAATACTAGAGCAGGTAGCCTTTCCCTTCTACAGGGGATCTTCCCGACCCAGGGATGGAACCCAGGTCTCCCGCATCGCAGACGGATTCTTCACCAGCTGAGCCACCAGGGAAGCCCATAACACACAGAACAACCCTGCAACTCAGAACTGCCCTCCCCAAATGCCAGGAGGGCCGAGGTTGAGGAGCCGTGGGCGAGGGCTCCAGGGCGGTCTTTCCATCCCCACCACTGCCTGCCGGGGAGGCCTTGGGACTCCCCCCACAGCCAGGGGGGTCCCAGAGTAGAGGGCAGGTTGGCAGAGGGCTTCATGGCTGCGGGCAGGAGGTGGAGGCAGGTCACGTGCTCTGCCCGCCTGAGTCTGCATCCTTGAAACGTCAAGTGAAGAGTGCCAACCAGGAGATCTCTAAGACCTTATCCAGCTCTCATGTCCCACGACTCTAGAACTGAGTCTCTAGCCTTATAACCTGGCACGATTCAAATATGTGGTCACAAAAATGTGATGTTGTTGTTCATTCAATTATTCGTGTCTGACTCTGTGACCTTGTGAACTGCAGCACGCCAGGCTTCCTTGTCCATCACCATCTCCTGGAGTTTGCTCAGACTCACGTCCATTGAGTCAATGATGCCATTCAGCCATTTCATCCTCCGTCACCCCCTTCAACACCATTTTCTTAGACTTTCTTAGCAGTTTTTATTTGCTTTTTTTGTTTGTTTCTGAAAAGGTAAAAATTGTGTAATAGGAAGTACCTATTTTAAATGTCTTCCCTTAAAGAAGAACTGCACTGACGAACAGGAGAATGTTTCTCTTATTCCAAGGAGAAGTGCATTTAATATCTCTGAAGCAGTTGTGCTTGGTGATGAAAATTCCACGCCTGATGACTTAGGGCAGACAGACGTGTGCATTTGATGTGTCTCTCCCGGGGTTCACTCTGGCTGCAGGGACCGCCCCACACGTGTCTGGCTCTGCAAGGAGCCCTGTGAGTGTACAAGTGATGCCGGGGTGTCTGGGTGCTCCCCAGTGGACGGAGCAGGCGTGAAGTCACCCTGAATAGCCATCTTCACGCCCCTGCCCTGCGCCCACCCTGAAGTATCCCAGGAGCCCTTGGCTTTCTGTATCAGCCGGCGGATGATGTACACGAGGCCATGAAAGCTGTTCCTCAATCTGACTTAGAGTGGTCCTCCTCCTCCTCCTGGGAATCTTCCCTGTGAAACTAGAGCTGCCGTTGCAAGTACCACAGCCCAGGTGGCTTGAAGAGCAGAAAGGCATCTCCTCGCAGTTCTGGAGGCTGGACGTTTGAGATGAAGGTGCTGGCCGAGCCGCTTCCCGCGGGCACCTCTCTCCTCGGCTTGTAGCTGGCTGTCTTCTCCCCGCGTCGTCACACGGCCGTCCCTCTGTGCGGGTCTGTGTCCAGGTTCCTCCTCTTACAAGGACACCAGTCACCCCCTTCATTATAGCTTCAGCGCCGCCTCAAACGCCCGCTCTGCAAGTGCACTCGAGTCCTGAGATACTACGGGTGTGGGCATCAGTGCATTTGTGGGGCTGGAGGCGGAACGCAGTGCACCCGCTTGCGGAGATGTGTGGTGTCCTGTTCTGTCCGGGATCAGACGTTCCAGACTGTGATGCTGTCTCCGCTGCCTCTCCCCGCTTCTTGTGTGATTATTATGAAAAATTTCAGAGACAGAGAAAAGTTGCAAAAATACTACAGTGCTTTCCTGTTACCCGACCTCTTAGAATCAGTCACCGTCAACCTGTTATATCTGCTTCATCGTTCAGCGTAGATCATGTGAGCCATTTAGACAGAAGTTGTAGGTTTCAAAGCATCAGCGTCAATCTGTTAGGAATAAAGAGGCATGAAGATTTTCTGGGTGAGCACACTATTACCACACCTAAGAAACCTTGAAGTAATCCCTACAGCTTCTAATATGTCATTCATATTCAGATTTCTCTAATTTCCACCCCCCCCCCCCGATCTTTTATAACTTGTGTGTGTGTGTGTGTGTGTGTGTGTGTGTGTGTGTGTGTGTGTGTGTCTTTAAATCTTAGGGGAAGGTACAGACATTGCAACTGGATTTTTTTGTCTCTTTAGTCTTTTCCATGCAGAATGATTCTACTGTCTCTGTGCCCCCCCAACCCTGGTTTATTGTTTATTTATTAAAAAAATTTTTAGGAGATCAAGACCAGTTGTCTTAGAATGTGTGAGAATGTCTCACATTCTTAATTTGGCTGCTTGTTTCCTTGTGATGTGGTTCCCCTTGTCCCCGCGTCCCCTGGAAGTCAGATGCACATGCTCGTTCAAGCGGTTGCCGGGCGGTGCCTGGTGCTCCTTACACCGTCAGATCCCAGCAGGCTGTCCCGCTCTCAGTGATGCTGAGTTTGAACACTGACCTGAGGTGGCCTCTCCACTGGATGCTGTGTTTTTCGCTTTGCAATTCACCTGTAATCTATGGGGAGATAATTTGGCACTGTGTGTGTATCCATTGACGATTCTTGCCTGAATTTCTTCACTAGGGAGTTGCAAAATGGTGATTTTTCTAATTCTATCATTAGTTGGCATTACAGTTCCTAAAACAGAAACTGTAATGACCAAGGTGTGGAGAAAAGGATTGGTGAAATAATCACCGCCAATGCTAACAAATACACTTCTTTCTGTGAACAGTGCTGTGGATTCATAGGTTTCTGTTTAGTCAATTATAATCAGTTACAGATGTGCTTTATAATCAGTTACGAATGTTGTTTTAATGCTCAAATTATCCCAAACTTGGCCCGTAGGACCTTTCAACAGGCTTGAACAAGCCTTGTTTAGCCTTTGAGTACTGTCTTGCACAGAAGTGCCTTAGGCTCATTGTATCCTTTGCATTTCCAGACATGGAATCATCCACTTCTCCAACAAAGCTCCAACTCCATTTAGTGGAGAACAGTATTTAGAAACCAAATCTGAGTGCTAGCACTGTGACTCGGCTGTGGTTTTCAGTGGACAGAACTAAGGATAAATAGGATCATGAGTTTATGGATATTTCCCAGTCACTTTTGACTTCAGTGGGTTTCAGTCTTTGATTTTGTTTTCATAACTCTTCCAGTTCAGTTCAGTCATGCAGTCATGTCCGATTCTTTGCGACCCCATGGACTGCAGCACGCCAGGCCTCCCTGTCCATCAGCAACTCCCGGAGCTTACTCAAACTCATGTCCATTGAGTCGGTGATGCCATCCAGCCATCTCATCCTCTGTCATCCCCTTCTTCTCCCGCCTTCAATCTTTCTCAGCATCAGGGTCTTTTCCAGTGAGTCAGTTCTTCGCATCAGGTGGACAAAGTATTGGAGTTTCAGCTTCAGCATAACCCTTTGCTTGGCTCCTAATAACTGTTAATGCTGTTGACATGCATCCTTTTTGCTGAACTCTATGAGACATACAGTTTCAAAGTTATATTGCCTGTTACTATTAGTAATATAATTCTGATGAGAACAGTATTTCTTTTTAGTTCATTTTGTCCTTTGTATATATTCCACTGGAAAGCAGAGCCAGTATTGAGTTCAAAAGCCATGTGGGAGAATTCCTTTCCGTGTCAGATTATACTGCCAAGTGCATCCTCTAGTTAGATTATTTTGTTTGTGTTTGTGTTTTGTTTTGAAGTTATGGTCCTTTTTTTTTTGAATCAACTTTATTGAGGCAAAATTTTATAAATTTGTACAAAAATGCACCCGTTGAAAGTATTTTGACTAATATATATATATACACTTGTGTAACCACCAACTATGGTGGAGATCAGGACATTTTCAAGACCACGAACTATTCGACCCCTTTGAAGCAATCTTCTCTCCCTCCACCCAGACCCTGGGGCAACCACTTTTTTTTTTTTTTCCCAGTAGATTAATTTTACTTTTTCTAGATTTTCTTATGAGTGAAATCATAGAATTGTATACTTTTATTTCTAGCTTCTCTTACTCAGCAAAATGTTTTTGAGATGTAGGTTCCATCCCTGGTTGAGGAACTATTGTGTGTATCAATAACACTTTCCTTTTTCTTGCTGAGTAATATTCCATTTTATGGAGATACATAATCTGTTTATCCAGTCACTAGCAGATGGATTTTGAGTTGATTGCAACTTTTAGGGATCATGAATAAAGCTGCTCTGAATATTCTTGTTCAAGCCTGTGTAGATAGATGCATCCATTTCAGCTGGATAAACATCTAGGAGTGGGTTCACTGGGTCCCATGGAAATGTATGTTTAATTTTATTAGAAAATGCTACACTGTTTTACAAAGTAGTTGTGCTGGTTCACATTCCTCCCAACAGTTCGTATTTCAGTCCTCCACATCCTGACTGCATTTAGCATTGTCAGTGTTCTTTTTTTTATTAATAAATTTATTTATTTGGCTGCATATGATCTTAGTTGTGGCACACAGGGTCTTTGATCTTTAACCAAAGCACGCAAGATCTAGTTCCCTGACCAGGGATCGAACCCTGGCCCTCTGCTTTGGGAGCTCAAAGTTTTAGTCCCTGGACCACCAGGAATGTCCTGAATGTTCTTAATTTTGGCAATTCCCATGGGCAAGTTGTCATATCGTGCGGTTTTTAACTTGCATTGTTCTCCTTTCCATTGAATTTTTATTTTGAATAGCAAAATATTTCTTAGTTCCAAAATTTCTTAGTTCTGATGATAGAATCCTGTGAAAAAGTATATTTAGTGAAGGCTCAAACTTCAGTCCTTCTATGGAAGGCGTGGTTTCAACACTTGGAGAATATGTTGAGCACTTTTGTCTGAGTTGGCACCGAGTCATGAGTAGACACGGAAGTGGACCCACCTTCAGAGAGTTTACATGTTAGCTGGGGGAGAGAGACGTTGATCACGTAGCCTCACAAGCAGATGTTAAATTGTGGCTTTGCTGTGTGTGTGCTGTGTAAGACTGACACAAAGAGACGGCTAAGGCGGTGCTGTCTGGGTTTCATCACGGTTTCCCAAGAAAAAAGACTTTGTTTACTAGTTCCCTCCCTTAATAGTTGTTGCAAAATTTCTCACCTGCTGTAACTCTGGGACCTGTCACAACAGGCTCAACCCTGGGAAAGTAACCAACACCTCACTATTGGAGCCCAGGTCTGCGGAAAAGCCATGATAAGCCTTTGTTTGATTATTTGGTTTTAGATGAAGTTGTTCAGGCTTGTTCCTTACAGAGAACCCTGACTGGGATGGACCTTCAGTGTTTTTAAAAAGTACATTGCTAACACCTGCTTTACATGTAATTTGTTAAAAGCCTTTTTTTAAATTTTGTTTTGGACATTGTGGACATTATGGGCTTCTCTGATGGCTCGGTTGGTAAAGAACCCACCTGCAATGCGGGAGTCCCCGGTTTGATTCCTGGGTGGGGAAGATCCCCTGGAGAAGGGAAAGGCTCCCACTCCAGTATTCTGGCCTAGAGAATCCCATGGACTGTGTAGTCCATGGGATCTCAAAGAGTCGGGCACTGCTGAGTGACTTTCACTTGAACATTGTAGATTCTGACACTGGATTTGAATCATTTCAAATTCATATTTGAAATTTGAATTCTCAGTGATGAAAGAACTAAGATCACTGTTATCAGTGGTCGGTTTTTTCCCCATTGTATCTTGTTGGCTTGTTGGAGAGCCCCACCCCTTGCCCCAAGACAGCTCATAGTTTTTCAGTTTGAAACTTTGGTTTGTGTTTTATTTTCCTGTAGGTCAGCCTGACCTAGTCCAGAACACCAGTGGTTTTCAGGGTGAGGTTGACTTTTAGGACTTAAATTCTTAGAAATCTTGATTTTATATTCTTGTTGTTAGAATTGAATTCATAGCACAGAGCTGTTTTCTACTGTATATTATGTTTTAGCTTAGATGCAGTTTTAATTTGCTGTTCTAAAACTGGAAAGTTCCCAGCAAACACTGTTGTCCTATTTGCAGTTCTTACGCACGGTTAAAGTGACTCTGAAACACAGTAGAAATCATTGATGAGGCGCTTGTAAAGGAATTCTGCAGAGAATATTTTTAGCAACAACATACTTTTCTAATCCTGTAATCGAGTTTTCATGTTGGAAAGCTTGCTTCACTTTTTAAGAAGATGAGTTCTGTGCTTTCAAGGTACACAGTAGAGTAAATCAGGATGGAAGTCTTGTGGCATTTTCCCCTCTGCCGGACGCTGTCCTCTGTGACTTGCAGAAATTGCAAGGAAAGCAACATGCACATATTGTGGCAAGTAGATTCCAAGAGTGAAATTCTAGAGTGGTGGGTTTGGTTTTTATATTTGCCAGTCACTGTCATGGCAGGAGACAGATGGCCCACTCCAGCTGAAGGAACCAAGGGGTATTTAATAAAAGGCTTGTTGGCAGCAGCGGGCAGGGATACAGGAACCCGGCAAGGATGGTGTCCTCCCCCCAGGGGAGTTGGGGGTGGCTGGCTGCCCTGGGGAACTTTTCTCAGGCTCAGGTTCACGGGTGAAGGAGGGGAGAAAGTAGCTGAGGTCGTGGGCCCTCAGTGAGGCCGAGACGTTTGGTAGAGGGGTGCAGCTGACGTGGAGAGAGCTGGGGCGGGGAGGGGGCGCGGTAAGTACCTGCCCGCAGTCTCCGCCCCTCCTCGCCTCTCTCATGGGGGGTGGGGGTGCTCCCTGGAGCTCCGCGGCCCTGGGAGACTGACCGCACGGCCACAGATGTCAGCCTGGCGGGGCTGTGAGCAGAGTGCGGGGGCGCAGCGTGGCCTGCAGGGCGGATGGAGTCTGTCCAGCGCTTCTGGGTGGCCCAGAGTGAGGGGACCAGGGAATACGCACGGGTCCCCACGGCCCCGAGTGCCTGGTGCGTGTGCGCTCAGCCCTGACAGAGGCCAGCGAGGAGCCAGGCTCCCGGTGAGCGGTGGGTCACAGTGCAGAGTGAAGCGTATCAAGGGCCTCTCCTGAATTTAAAATGCCTCCGCGGGGCTCCACGCTTCCCTTGCTGGGGATGTAGGTTCCATCCCTGGTTGAGGAACTAACCGACCCGTCAGACCGCGCTGCACCGCAGGCGGTGTGGTATAGCCAGAAAGCAACAGCAAGGACACCACCTCTGCACAGAGCCCCTGCCTCTTTCCGGCTAGGTTTTAGAGTCTTTGTTTTCCGCGTTTGATAATTACTTTCCTGTCCCTGGAGGCTGGTGTGAAACCCTGGGAGATCCCTCCCAGAGGAGAGCTTTCCTGCTCCCCGGGCTCCCTTTGGGAAAGCAAATGGCAGAGCTGGGCTTTCAACGGGACACACCCCACAACTCTTCTGGGTGCGGAGGGTGTCTCCGACCTGGGGCTCCTGGAGGCCCTCACACAGGTTGGCCACAGCGCAGATGTTGGGAGTGCGCTTCCCACCCGGGAGCCCCTGCCAGCTCTGAGCGGTCCTCAGGGATGCCGCGTTGCGGGAGGAGGTGCTCCTGACATAGGTGATCTTTTTTGTTGTATTTGTTTCAGGGAGCAGTTACACGGTTGAAACACCCCAAAGTACAACATTTCCTTCTGTTGTCTTAAAAGATGGATAACAGCGCCTTAGAGATGCACTAAGTACTTATTCTGTACTTACAAGGACATTGTTTTTGTTGCGTCACCAAGTCGTGTCTGACTCTTTGTGACTCCGTGGACTGCAGCTCTCCAGGCCTCACTTTCCGTCGCCACCTTCCAGAGTTGCTCCAAGTTCATGTCCATTGAACCACTGATGCCATCCAACCATCTCATCTTCTCTCGCCCTCTTCTGCCTTCAGTCTTTCCCAGCATCAGGGTCTTTTCCAATAAGTCGGCTCTTCCCATCAGGTGGCCAAAGGACTTGACTTGTCAGAAATGTAAATCACATCCTCCCTGTGGTGTGTGGACCCCACAGGCCATGTAGACCTTAACTGTGGGTAAGACCTTACCCCAGAGGCTGAGTGTAATTTTGGGCTGTGGTTATGTTGCCAAATAAATCCGGTGTCGATGATTTCCAGCCTGAGGATGTTGGAGTTTAGCTTTTTCTCACCCACTTTAGAGCTTGCCCATCCAACCAAAGCCCTTTCTCTCCTAATTCCCTTTGAGAATTTCTCTAAAGTAGCACACAGTTTTAAGAGTCTCCCTCCTGCCAGGTGAGTTCAGAGACCCGGGACCCCGCCTGGAGGGGAGGGGATGTAAATCCTGACACACCCGTACGCAAGGCGCTGCACTTTGTGGGACGCTGTCTATCTTGGTACAGCCCGTCCTGCAGATCGTCGGACTGCTCTGATGCTCCAGATTTGCAGACGTTTCCAGGAGGCTGGATTTTCTCCTGGAAGCAATATGATTTGTTGGAAAGATGGAGGCAGCTGAGAAGATTGAGGCTGATTCTGCTTCTCACTGATAAGGGTCTAGGGAAGCCCTAGGTTTTCGGAGCCCTTGTTTTCTTGGCCATAAACAGACCTACTCTTCTCACATTGCTTCCCTGGGTTGTTTCAGGACACCTGAGATGCTTCATTGCCCTTTGAAATTTGCTCTGCAAGTGAAGCGGTCATGTTTTGTCTGCTGAGGGTCACGTGCCAGCAACACAAATATAAAATCATGATAATAACAATGGTAACTTTGGACTGTTTTTCATCAGACATGAGCAATAAAAGAACATGAGTGTGTGTATCAGAAAGCATTTGTAGACACACTCCCATTTAAGGGTATACGTCACTTCGTACAGTTGGTGTTCCGCCCAGTTTCTTGTGATTTGATTCAGAAATGTGTGATCTGGGTTTTATGGAAGCTGGCTACCTACCTACGGGTGTTGGTTCATAGACTTTGACTTTGCTAGTGACGTGCACAGCTCCTGAGTCAGACTTAGGCAAGTTAGTTAACTTGCCTGAACGTTCACTTCCTCATCTGTCGGGCCATCCTGCTAGGCACCTCCCAGGTTTGTTGGGAGAATGAGATGAAACAATACATGTGGATGCTAGATCGGCGCTCGGCACCTGGTCAGCTCCTGGTCGGTGTTCACGGTCACGGCCATCACTGTTAGCCCTACGGCAGCTCCGGTGTGGGGGCTGGAGTTGCGTGCGTAGCTTGAGGTCCACGTTGGGCTGACACTTAGGCCAGGTGACTCAGCAAGGTCCTGAGTGTGTTAAAATTTCCTGGGTATAAACTTCCCCTGGGTGATCAAGGGCTGCCTGTTTCTCTAAACCTTAATTAATCATATGGCCAGGTCCAAGTGCCATTGGTAGGGGCCCCAGGGCGTCCCTGGGCAGCGCACCTCGCTTCCCCATATCTCCCCTCCCATGCGGGGAGTTGGGTTGCCAGCCGCAGGAGTCTGGTCTGAGCCCCAGCTCAGGACCAAGGAAGCAGCAGTCAGAGAGGCCTCCCGCACCGTGAGATGAGACGCGGGCTGTCCCCCCACTTCTCTGTCCGATGCAGCGTGATCAGGTGACGCGGAGCTCTTGGCAGGCTCTCTCCGCGGTGTCTGCTTGGCTGTCTTGTCGCCGGGTGTGACTGTCAGTTACTAATGAACCTCCTGGGCTTCTGGTTGACTCTCGAGGGCTGTGCTCCGTGTTCCCGACCTCAGGTCGCAGTGAGTCCACAGCTGAGCGCAGAAGCATCCAGGAGCAGGCGCGCCGTCCCAGGTTGCCCCGTGGGCCTGGACGAATCTCCTGGGTCTCTGTGCTTGTGGCCCCGGTGGACCCCACGGTGACCAGTGCTCCGTGTTGACACTGGCCTCTCCTGGTGACACTCATGCTCTCACCAAGGTGTGGGGCTTGCCGGAGAGATGTGTAGGCATGGAGGTTGGCAGCCCCACCCTGGTGCAGACCTCCCGGGAACACAGTGTGCGAGAACGATAGGATGATGAGGATGAGACGATGATGCGGTTCAGGCTGTCACTTGTCTTTTAAGTACTGCTGATCCTTGGCCAACAGGGGTGTGAACTGCGAGGCTCTAATTATATGCAGATTTTTTTCCGATAAATATGTTGGAAGAAATTTTAGAGATCTGCGACCATTTGAGAAAACTCTCAGATGAACTTCATAGCCTAGGAATATCGGGAAAATTAAGAGACATACAAAATACGTGCTAATTGTATACATGGTTGGTAATTCTGGTCAGCAGTAGACGACTGTGGTTGAGTTCGGGGGCAACAAGACCTGTATGAGGATTTTTGACTGTGTGTGAGGGCTAGGGGTCGGTGCCCCTGCCTTGTTCAGTGGGCCTCAGGGAGACTGAGGCCAGGAGGGCACATTGAGGCGTCAGGTGGCTGTGTGATTTCGGGTGGTTCCTAGGGTCCAGGTCAGCGAGTCTTCCGGGGGACTCTGTTCACTTATGCTCTTCTTCAGCGTTAATCCCAAGACTAGGTCCTTGTCTGACCCGCCTCTCCTCCCCCTCTGCCTTGTGCTTGATCGAACCCATGTCTGTGGACTTCTGGATGAGCCGCCGCTTAGCTGTGGTCATCCTGGACGCCCTCTGCTCCCGGGACCCCGTGGGTTCTGCCCGTGTCTTGACGACACCTACGTAATATCAGAGGAATCTTGAAGGGTCACGTGGTCGTCGTTGCTTGCCCTGGGCCAGGGATGGTTTCTGATTTTATGTTCATAACTGATGCCCCTGCACCAGGGGCCTTTGCAGTTGGGAAGCATGTTTTAAAATTTAGAGGCACTGTAAAGGCAATTTCTCCTTCCAAATGGGCCGGGTTGCCTATAGCAACTCACTGTGGTAAAAACCTGGGCTACCAACCTACGAACTCCCCGCCCCAGGCCCCTTCAGGACCACCAGGGAGAGAAGGGGGTGCAGAGGATGAGAAGGTTGGATAGCATCATTGACTCTGGACATGAACCTGAGCAAACTCCAGGAGGCAGTGAAGTCGGGGAGCCTGGCGTGCTGCAGTCCATGGGGTCGCAGAGAAACGACTCAGTGACTGAACAGCAAGGGAGAGTGGGTGTCTCGTTGGTCCCAAGGCCAGCGGTCACTCTGCGCAAGCCAGCCAACCAGCGGCCAACCCAGCGTGCATGTTCTACCTAGCGGGTCTTTGCGATTGTGTTTTAAAAATAAAAGACCACAACCGTTAAGCTCCAGCCTAGTCCACAGACACCCTGTAAGTGTAACTCTTACCTGGCTGGGCACATTCAACAACTTTTAGTTATGGAAATAAGGTGATCAAATTATATGCCTGCTAGATAAGATCACATTGGAACGTTTAAAAATAGATGAGTAACTGTGGACAACCAGAAGATAAAGCGGCACTCATGGGCCAGTTGAAATGCACCCAAGGGTGTCTCTGTCAGACCCACGTGGGCCCTTGTCACCCTCCATAAAACGTTACTGTGTTAATTGTCATTTGCAGAGTCTGAATCCCTTTTTAAAAAGTAGAAGTACTGGGAAGGGTACAGGTTCAGTCCAGAGCTGGCGCTGGCTCTCAGCTCCTCCCCTCTTCATAGCGTGTTTGTGAGAATTCTTTCCTGGGTCTTGAACTTCTAAAATAACCAAATTTTTGTTTCTGTCAGTGTCCTCAATGGTGAGTTTTATCTCCCCCCTTACCAACGTTAAATCAGTTTGCTTTTTAAGTTGAAAAAAAAAAAAAGGCACGAAAAAGGCAACTTAACGTATGTTCTCCCATGTAGCCTCTTTGCGATTTGCTTATGCAGTTTTAGCTTTAAGGAGGTAGGTGTGATGCAAACAACTGTTATTTTAAAAAAGGAATGTCTCCACATTCCCAGCAACTTTATCACATATTGTCCTTCCCTGTTGTCTTAATATAGCAGGTGACAAATACAACCTTGTAAATTTGCGTGTCTTTGTTTCTTTAATAAAGTTATTAGCAATTATGTGGTTATGGAGAATTTGTTTATCCATAAGTCCTCTCTGTGTGTATGGGGTGGGAAGATAGAGTGGTTTGATGCTACAACATCTTTTGATTTTATTTGAATAGTTATTTTGCTCTTTGAAGTGTTATAGCATGGCTGGTATTACAAGTGTATAAGACCGTCAGCTTTTTCTATTTCCTGTGAGTTTTGGGAGTCTATGAAATTTCTGTAAACTTCTGTGTGTTTGTATTCCTTCTTATCCCGCCTAGGTAGTACTGTGATGTTTGAGGAGTGGAAGAAGAGTTGACCTTCATTTGCTAAATCCGCAAAGGACAGATTGGTGAAATGAATTGGGAAAATCCCAAGGTTTAGTTGGTTAAAAGTGGTAATTTTAAAGATGCCAGTTTGACTTTCAGACTTGAGTATGAGGGTGTGTGTGTGTGTGTGTGTGTGTGTGTGTGTGTGTTCCCTTTTCTTTATCAGAACTTCCCAGTGGTGTGTTTGCCAGGATTTATAATTAAGTGTGTTTTAGGTGTTTTGGTGATCATCTTATTACTGATTGTTGTTAGCTGACTTGCTGTAGACTGCCTCTGGCAATTGGAAAACAGTCATCTGGAGAGCACCAAAAGTAACTCATTTCAGCCCAAACACTTTGCCAGTGTCCACGAGTTGATGTGCTTCAGAATTGCCCTCCCCTTGGCTTCCCCCAACCCCCGTGGGAATCAGTGATGGCGTGGAGGTCGGCATCGCGGTGAGTGACGGAGGAGAGAGTCCTGAAGGGCAGGGGCCACTGGTCACAGACCCCAGGCAACGGGTCGCCTTCTGCCATCCCCCGCCACTCAGCTCCACCCGCCAGGTTTCTCCTGGAGGTGGATTTGGTTTGGGGCAAATCTTGGGGTTGTTTTGATTTTACCTAGGTGTTAATGCAAAGAAGTGATTGATTCTTCCTGCATTGATTCCACACACACACACACGTGCGCTTGTGCACACGCTATTTGTCCACCTTCTCCCGGAGAGATGAAGCCTTTTCCTTGTGTCTAGGAAGTTTCTTCCCCACCTGTGCCACCTCTGTTCCCCCATCTCCATGGATGTTTGGGGAAGGGAGGGGGGTTTTCAGAGACAGCCGAGGAACGCTGTGGAAGAGCCTCAGCAGGGAACTCGTGTCTGAATGCTGTACAAGTGGTGTGTTCATCTTGGGTTCCAGCTTCCCAGCTTCTAGACTACGTCTGTAAAATAATAGCAAGATGGTGCGTGAGTGGAAGAGATCTGTGGATCTGATATTCAGAAGCGCCTTGTCAGCGAGTTGGAAATAGTCAGTGGCTCTGTGTCCAGCATTTGACGCCCCCAAGCTGGGCTGGTGGTGCTGGGGCTGCCCTTCCTGCCTGCGAGACCCCTCCCCAGAGTGAAGCGAGCCTGAGACCCACCGGGCCAGGGTCTTGGGAGAGACTCCTGTCTGGCCCAGGTGCGTCATTTCTCTTTTTCATCCTTCTGTCTGCTTTTGGAAAACAACATGTTTAGAGAGCCAAGTGGGACATTTAAAACACTGCAAGTCATTTGGGAAATCTAAATGTGTGATGTGATTTCTTTAAAAAAAGAAAAAGCTTTCCTCTGGAGTAATTGTGTATTTCATTATGGGAAATGAACAATGATATATCTAGAAACAAATGCCTCGTGATCAGCGTTGTCCTTTCTTTCTTTCCCTCTTTCAGGCACCTGGCTGGTTCTTGAGATCCTTTGCTTAATAGTTTTAAACTTTAAACCCCCTCCCCCACCCCGAAGTCTCTAGATTATAAATTATAGAACATTAGGACAGAGGGGGCTTGGAGTCACTCCCTCACTAACAAACATCTTGAGGTGGAATGGTGTCACTTGTTAGGATAACTTTTCTCTTTTTTCCGGAATCTCCCAAACTCCCCTGTGATGTCCTTTGACCGGGAGGAGAACTGATTCAGCGCCTTGCTCACGCGGAGGGTGGTGGTAGGCACGTTCTGTGTGTTATCGCCTCTGAGCCCAGGGGGACTGGGAGAGGATCGTTTCACCCCTAGCATGTAGGTGCAGGAGTGGCTGTCTCGGAGGACACGTGGTTAACTCCTGGTGACAGTACAGCAGGCTGGCGGTGGAGACAGGGTCCACACAGGCGGACCCCTTGGCTGTGCGACTGCATTCTGGAATGCTCCCAGGAGCCCCGCGTTGCCCGTCATCTGTCAGAGTCTGCGAGGGGTGTGTGCCTCTCACCTTGACAGTCCAGGGAGCCTGGACCTTACAAAGCCAGACCCTGTCCTGGGGCCCTGCTTGGAGAGGGGCAGGAAGGCTGGGAGTGCACAGTGTCCAGGGGCGTCTGGGGGCTCCCGGGGCAGCCTGGGGAGTGGGAGGGGGCGCTGAGCAGGGAGCCTGGCCCAGGGCGGGTCCACGGGAGGAGCTGGCCTGGGTGTGTGTGTGTGTACATGTATACATGTGAGTGTGTGTACATGTTTGTGTGTGCGCACGTGTACTCCGTCGGCTAGCGTGTGTGTGTACATGTATACATGTGAGTGTGTGTACATGTTTGTGTGTGCGCGCACGTGTACTCCGTCGGCTAGCGTGTGTGTGTGTGTGTACATGTATGCATGTGAGTGTGTGTACATGTTTGTGTGTGTGCGCGCACGTGTACTCGTGTACTCCGTTGGCTAGCGTGTGTGTGTGTGTGTGTGTGTGTGTGTGTGTGTGCATGCACGCGCATGTGCACCCCGTTGGCTGGTTCGTGCAGTCTTTTATAGTTGTGTATTTCTCTTCAAAGATGTCTGTTGCGCTCCTCCTCTGTGACAGGAGTTGTCGCAGGAGCTGGAGACACAAGAGACGCCGAGCTGGGCAGGGCCGGGTGCCCGTGGCCTACAGCTGTGCATCGCTGTCTTTCTCTGGACGTTCTGCATGCTAAAAAAGCGGACTCTGCCTTGTATCCTGCCTACAAGGGTTGTTAAATTGTTTGTTTCAGAATGAGGCACGAGGGACCTCCATTCCTTCAGGCCACAGAGTTTCGAACGGGCACGTGACCCACCGAAGTCAGGGTCCGAGCCTCTGGACTGGGGCTGAGGGGGAGTTTTGCGGGAATGGGGAACACGGGACTCTGACAGCATCAGCGCCTGCCCCCTTGCCTCCCCTCCTTGTCTCTCCCTGAGGAGCCCGGCAGGACCCAGGTCGGGAGGAGGAGGCCAAAGGCAGGACCCGTGGGGGGTGGCCCATGGTGGGGGGGTGGCCCGTGGGGACTGCACAGGGCCCGGCGGGAGAGCTCCTCGTCTGCGTGAGCACACCTGGCCATTTCCAGGAGAGGACTTCCCGCTTGTCCCCTGGACCTGGGAAACATTCAGCATGTTGGGCAGAAAGGCCACCTGATGAGCAGTGTCAGCGTCAGGCGCTCCACCTGTAAAGCTCCAGGGGTCTTTGGGGCTGACCGTGTGGACCTTGTCAGTTTCTGTTTCCAGCCTTAGCCCCCAGACCCGGAAAACGGAGGGGCGGCTTTGGAGCCCCTTCCCACGCCCAAGGCCAGTTCCTCCTGCTCAGGGCAGCCATGCCCCGCCCAGCTTCACTCCCTTAATCACCTCCTCCACCCCCAGGGCGCGTGCAGGGCGGGCCTCTCCCCCCAGGAGGTGGCGGGGCTGAGCTCCACGGGGCCGGCCCTCTCCTGGGCAGCACTGGGCGGCCACATGGTCCTGGTACTCAGGGGCGTCCGTGTGCAGAGGAGCGACTGGAGACTTAGCATTGTGGGCCTTCCTCAAGGTCTCACATCCCTCCCGGCGTCACCCCAGTGCCCGGAGCTCTGCTTTGTTCTATTCTGAGCCTTTCGCTTCCACCTCTGCTATCAGACAGTGGAAAACAAATAACCATATGTGATTTTTTTTCCCCCCTGTGGATGAAATTTGCATCATTTCACAATTTGGCAAGCGCTCCTCCATCAGGGCAGGGCCTGCTGCTTTTAGAGCCTGGTGTCAAGGAACCCTGGCTATTTAATATTTTACCATCGTCATCAGGAGAGCAGGATTTGTTGAGCTTTTATGATGTACCACGCACAGGATTATCTCATTTAATCCTTGCAACAGTCCTATGAAGCGGGTGTAATTACAGCCTTTCCAATTTACAGATGAGGAAACTGAAGCCCAGAACACTTAAGTCACTTGCCCAGGGCCACACGGCTGGCAAACCCAGCACAGGGCTTGCTCTGTCTCCCTGGCCCCGTGTCTGTGCCAACGGAGTAAGGGCCACCCCTTGAAAACTCAGCGATCTGCTTCTTGCTGACTTTATGGGTGCTTGATGCGGGCCCAGAACAGAAAAACGAATGTTCTGGGAAGCTAGGAAGGAGATGAGCAGATGGGGAATTGAAGGCACGGATGTGCTAAGTAGCCTGTACTGACACATTCTCAGAGCATGGAGTTCGGAGCCCGTGGGCTGGTTTCGTCTGACTGCTTGTTTTATACATGAGAACCTGAGACCCAGAGAGGGAAGGTGAGCTGGATGCACACAGTGATTTCAGAGAGAGCGGGGTTCTGCGCAGCTCAGCAAACACGTCCTTCTCAGGCACGTAGGCTCACCTGCTGCAGTGAGGGTCCAGCCTGCCTCCCGCCCCTTCCCCGCAGAGCTCTTGGCTTAGACTGCAGATGGCAACCCTCCACACCCAATTCCCTGGAGCGCGGCCCGACTCTCTTAGCCTGGGAAGGCCCCCTTTCCTGGTTTTGGGTTCCTAAAATTATAGGAGTCTGACCCTTGGGTTCAAGGGCAGGAGCTGCAGGGAGGCAGCAGCCACCCGTGGCCTGCGTTTCTGTGAATTAAATGTCCCAGAAGCACAGCCATGCCTGTGGTTGTTTTCGTCCTGCAGCGGCGGAGGTGAGTAGTTGCGACAGAGACTGTCCGCCTACGAAGACTAAGATATTTATTTTGATCCTTTAAGAAAATGTTTACCAGTGCCGGCTGCAGAGGAATCTGTTGATGGGCAACCTCTAAAGCCAGACCACCTCCAGCCCGCCTTTCTGTGTCCGATCCGCCTTTGCTAAGGTCGGGGTCAGTTCAGTGACAGCGGAAGGGAGTGGCGTCAGTCCTCAGTCAGCAGCCCTTCACCCATGGGCGTCTCAGAGGCTCTGCTCACACGGTCCTCTCCCCCGTCTCCCCAGGCCAGCCCCATCCCAGGCTCTGACCCACTTACTCGAATCAAGCCTTTATTTGTCTCTCTTCTTCACCTGCCACGTCTCATCCATCAGCGGTCGCGCCGCTCCTCCCGAGGACTCCCGCAGCCGCGCTCCCTCCCCTCCCCCATCACCTCACAGGCCCGCCTCCCTCCCCTCCCCCATCACCCCACAGGCCCTCCTCCCTCCCCTCCCCCATCACCCCACAGGCCCTCCTCCCTCCCCTCCCCCATCACCCCACAGGCCCGCCTCCCTCCCCTCCCCCATCACCCCACAGGCCCGCCTCCCTCCCCTCCCCCATCACCTCACAGGCCCGCCTCCCTCCCCTCCCCCATCACCTCACAGGCCCGCCTCCCTCCCCTCCCCCATCACCTCACAGACCCGCCTCCCTCCCCTCCCCCATCACCTCACAGGCCCTCCTCCCTCCCCTCCCCCATCACCTCACAGACCCTCCTCCCTCCCCTCCCCCATCACCTCACAGGCCCTTCTCCCTCCCCTCCCCCATCACCTCACAGGCCCGCCTCCCTCCCCTCCCCCATCACCTCACAGGCCCGCCTCCCTCCCCTCCCCCATCACCTCACAGGCCCTTCTCCCTCCCCTCCCCCATCACCTCACAGGCCCGCCTCCCTCCCCTCCCCCATCACCTCACAGGCCCGCCTCCCTCCCCTCCCCCATCACCTCACAGGCCCGCCTCCCTCCCCTCCCCCATCACCTCACAGGCCCGCCTCCCTCCCCTCCCCCATCACCTCACAGGCCCTCCTCCCTCCCCTCCCCCACCACCTCACAGGCCCGCCTCCCTCCCCTCCCCCATCACCTCACAGGCCCTCCTCCCTCCCCTCCCCCATCACCTCACAGGCCCGCCTCCCTCCCCTCCCCCATCACCCCACAGGCCCGCCTCCCTCCCCTCCCCCATCACCCCACAGGCCCTCCTCCCTCCCCTCCCCCATCACCCCACAGGCCCTCCTCCCTCCCCTCCCCCATCACCTCACAGGCCCTCCTCCCTCCCCTCCCCCATCACCTCACAGGCCCGCCTGCCTCCCCTCCCCCATCACCTCACAGGCCCGCCTCCCTCCCCTCCCCCATCACCTCACAGGCCCGCCTCCCTCCCCTGCCCCATCACCTCACAGGCCCTCCTCCCTCCCCTCCCCCATCACCTCACAGGCCCGCCTCCCTCCCCTCCCCCATCACCTCACAGGCCCGCCTCCCTCCCCTCCCCCATCACCTCACAGGCCCGCCTCCCTCCCCTGCCCCACCACCTCACAGGCCCTCTCCAGGCCGCTCTGCTTCCTTCTGTTCACACCTGGCGCGGGCAGGTCTCCCAGCCCACCGCCCTCTGTTCCTGACCGCGGGCTCCGCGGTCTGTCCTGCTCTTCCACATGAACACCTTGACCTCCTGTCTTCTGCCCCCTCCAGGACCCCCGCTTCGAGGGAGCAGTGGTCTTTCTGTGTTGTCTTGTCTTCGGTAAGGTACCCCATGGTGCCTGGCACGCGGTGGGTACCATACGGGTGAGGAGGCGGAGGGCTGTGGGCGCCGCGGGGAGCACCCACGGAATTGGCATTTCAGGAACGCGCAACGGGGTTGTTCGGGCCCGACCGGTACACACACTGACGAGTTTGAATGGGTAACCAAGAAGGAGCTAGCGTACAGTGCCGGGAACTCTGCTCCGAATCATCTAAGCGTCTAACTGCGAAAGGAAAATGACAGAGACGCGTGCAGAGGTGTGACTGAGCTGCTTTGCTGTACACCTGAACCTAGCAGGCATCGTCCATCAGCTGTGCTCCGATAGAAACGAAAAGTTTAGCAAAGGGGACTGCTTCAGACTCGCCACCAACGGTGAATCTTGCCCTGTGGGTCTTGCCCCTTTGGCCCCTTCCCCCTGCATACTGGGTGCCACGTGTGTGGCGTCCTCCAGCACTGCTGCAAGAGGGCTTCTCCCTCAGAAGTGACGAGGACCCTTGTTCTAGAACCATGTTTGTTTCCCACCCTCTTTGGACCCAGAGCCCACTAAGCATGCGTGCTAAGTCGCTTCCATTGTGTCCGACTCTTTGCAACCCCACGGACTGTAGCCCACCAGGCTCCTCTGTCCATGGGGTTCTCCAGGCAAGAATGCTGGAGTGGGCTGCCATGCCCTCCTCCAGGGCATCTTCCCGACCCAGGGATCGAACCCGCGTCTGGATTGGCAGGCAGATTCCTTACCGCTCGTGCCACCTGGGAGGCCCAGTTATAGTACCTGCGTGCCCCATCAATGTCGCGTGGCCCACGTTTGTAAACCGCGTTTAAAGTACGGTCCTTACCTTACCGACACACAGCCCAGCAAAGAGACCCCCGGTGAAGGCCGGATGCTGGGCTGCGGGACTCGGGAGACACTCGTGGGCTGCCGGGGGCGGTGCCAGGCCCTGACCTCTCAGGGAAAAACAGGTCATCTCGAAGTCGGGTTGAAGATTAAATTGATGTTTTTCTTCTCTTTCTCTCTTGTTTTTAGCCTTTCTCACTAGTCATTTCTTTCTGCAATATAGCTTCTCCTGGTGTACCTTTCCTGTTATGTACTGGTGTTTTTATTGCTAACAAGGGATTGTCTGCTAATTCTCCAGGTGCTTTTTAATTAAACCAACTTGGCTTCATCCGTGTGCTTTCATTCCTTTTTTCTTTTACTTTGCACATTAGTTTTCTCAAACTATGTATGTATGTGTTTGTGTGCGTAAGAAAGCTCTTCCTTGACAGACTTTTTTTTTGTCTTAAATATGTATTTTATATGAAATATATATCATATATAAATGTTTTACATATATTTATATTTATGTTGTATTTGTAATATTTATATAAATGTTAATATAAATATGTTGCTGCTACTTTGCTCAATTGTATCCAACTCTGTGTGACCCCATGGTCTGTAGCCTGCCAGGCTCCACTATCCATGGAATTCTCCAGACAGGAATCCTGGAGTGGGTTGCCGTTTCCTACTCTAGGGGATCTTCCCGACCCAGGGATTGAGCCCACGTCCCTAGCATCTGCTGCACTGGCAGGCAGATTCTTTACCGCTGTAAATATTATTTATAAATATATATATAAATATTTTTAAAGAGGTAAATGGATCTATGGATAGAGATCTTGCTTCCCTTATTGTTTTGAATTCGTTAACATTTAATGGTGCATGGTCCTCTGTTATTATGGTAAAAAAATCCACATTGGAACTTTAGATGAGATGCATATAATTCTAAAAACCCTGACTCTCAAACTTATTACACAACTCTAATCAAATTACATCCTTTTCTCTCCTGTGAGGGGCATTAAATGTAATTTTTCCTGGCTGAATAAACTTGAACTTTCTCTGCTCTGCATATTTTCATGTTAAAAGTTTTTAAGTCCACCTTCTTACTATTCTGAGCTGTTGCATGAGACCAAGGAGAATGCTTGCAAATCAGACACGGGGCCAGTCTCCCCCGCTCCTGCCAAGCTCTGCCTGCAGCTCTCTCTCTGGTGGAAAAGCACTGGAGGGGTTAGAGGGATCCTGGGCATCCCCGTGTGTGTATCCTGAAGACGCTTTTTAGGCTCATTTCTTTCCTCTCTGAAAATTTTGCATATAAGATACTGAAATTAGCGTCTGGTCTGTGCAGATCTATCCCTGTTCCCGGCCGCGCTCACTGTAAAATGCAGAACTGATCAAGGTAGGGACCATGATGGCCCCAGGAGCAGGCCTGCAGCGAACAGATGCTGTGAGCACGTGCTGACCACGCTTGGAGGTGAACCTCAGCCTGACGATCATTGTGCAGAGACCTGGGCAGAAGGAGACTTCTAGCAGGGGGTCAGAACTGGCCTCCAGGGCCAGGAGACAAGTAACATGGAGTGAGGGGTGATGGAATGAAGGAGGCCTTAGAAAGTGGGAAGCTCTCCAGAGGGCCCTTGCTGAGCCCGTGCAAAGGCGTCGGGGGCAGGCTGCTGCTTGTTCCTCATGGGCCGGGTTCGTTTACCTGCAGCCCCGTCCGCTGCCTCGGCTGGAACCTGGTGCTGCCTCATGTTGGGAACATCAGATACGGAAAGCGTTGCCCGGCCGGCTTCACCTCTGTGCTTCTGTTGAAACGGAATTGTCCTTGACCCCTCCACTGTTTACTGAGTGCCAGTGAGGAAGCCAGGACTTTCTGGGGGACCCTTGTTTGCCCAAGGCCACGCAGGGAGCTTCTGGCCTTAGGGCTGCGTTCTCACTAAAGCTCCTCCGGCCTCTGCTACCGGGATGGCTTACCTTGCGGACCGCCTCTCCCACCCCAGTCCTGCGGTGTTTTTCCCGTTTTCTTCTGGTAAATAATAGTGTGGTATAATCCACAAGATACCAGGGGTCGGGAGAAACCGCATTCTTGGCTCCTTGTTATTTCCCTTCATTTCTTTGTCATATTTCTAGTCCCTGTAAGATTAAACGGCTCCACCCTGAAAACCACCTTGATGAAAACAAAAGCTCCCATGTGGTTCCCAGAACCGAGATAATCTCCCTGCGGAAATGTCTGGGCTGCACGTGGGCGCTGGCCCTCCATCCAGAGGCCCAGGGCCTTGTCTTCAAGGGGATCAGAAAGCAGTCCCACGGGCACAGCTGGTTTTCCAAGGACAGGGTGGAAGGGCCAGGTCTGGTCTTTTGGTGGCCTGCCTGACTTACCCGGAAGTGTCATTGCTCAGAAGTGAACTCTTCTGGGCTTGAAAATGTGTGCATGGAGGGAAAGGCCACGTAAGGATACTGAACTTTCCAAAGTTGAAATCATTCATGTCTTCAAACATCCGGCTGATTAAACTGGGAGCTTTGGTGTCTAGCCCGGGCAGGTTGGCCCGGCTGGGACTGTGGTGGGGGGTCAGGCCTGCCCCTGTGGTGGGGGAGGTCGGAGGCTTTGAGCATCTGCCTTTGCTCAGCGCACTGGTGCTGCTGAGCCTAGAGAACGTGAATGGGTTCTGTGAATATGTTGGTAAGTAAGCCATTTGGTCGACTGGTGACTGAACGACACATTTTTAAAAGTTCTTTATAAAGATTTTGGGAATAACTTATATTTAGTGCTCCTTCTAAGGGATTTTCTTGGGCTTTTTTTTTCTCCTGCCTAATAGCTAAATGATTTTCTTGTTTGCTTTCTAGATCTTTCTGTAGTACAATAGTTGTGAAAATTAGAGGGTCCGTTGGCTTGAACCGTGGGGCGGGTGTGGGTTTATATAATTTGACTTCTTTTCTTTCCAAATCAGTAAATATTTACACATGACCTTATCAAACAGCTTGGGTACATTTGGTCACTTGAAAGGGGAGCAGCCAGTCCCAGCGGGTCTCAGAGGCGAGGCTTCCATGTGTTTTATAAAATGCTGGGCTCAGAACACAAGCCTCCAACTGAAAGTGGGCCTGAGACTGAGTCCTCTGCTTTCCATGGAACCAGTTTGATAAGATTTGCATTTTTATAAAGTTTATGACTTCTGAAGATTGAGGTCTAGATCCAGAATTGAGTAATCATAAAAATAAACACTGGATTCTGCTTAAAGACTGACCACTGCCACCTGAGATCTTTTTGTTTCCTGGGGACGGTCATTACAGAATTCTTTTGTAAGCAGGAAAAAAACAAGTGGATTACTTTTCTGTTTTTGTAACGTGGCACCAATGTAACATGGTTTGAAAAATCTAGCTCTTGAATTTTCAAAGCAGAAACGGAGTTTTGAGGGTGTCTCTACCCTCTGCTTCTCTCAACCCTTAATAGCTGACAAATTTGAAACTCACTTTTTTAAAGAGAATACATGTTTTTCAAAGTTGACACTGAAACATAATAAGGTGACCGAGGGTTTTGGTATGTAGGATCTGAACATGACAATATTGTAGCAACCTCACCTGGAAATAACATTCATTTTGTCAAACTTAACGTGAGTGCACGGAAGTGCGCAGCATGCTGTTTAAAGGTCAAGAGTGCCGGAGTTAAGGGTGGCAGACGGTTAACAGAGAAGCAAGAGGCTTTAAGGAAAATAAGCTGCAGTGATGAGAGCCACGCATCTACTTGTGCCGTGCTGAGCCGCTCGGTCGTGTCCGACTCTGCGACCCCATGCGCTGCAGCCCGCCAGGCTCCCCTCTCCACGCGGTTCTCCAGGCAAGAATCCTGGAGTGCGTTGCCAGGCCCTCCTCCAGGGGGTCTTCCCCACCTGGAGGATGGGGACTATCCTGGAGACCAGGGATCGGAACCCTGGTCTCCCACAGTGCAGGCGGGCTCTTCACCGTCTGAGCCACCGGGGCAGCCCGCATCTACTTACTGCACAGTAACCGCTGTCTCTGTATTAATAACTCTTTAATTTTGATTTTCTTTGCAGAGTATCGGGAAAGGGTCATTGTGGTGCATAGACCCAGAGTATAGACAAAATCTAATTCAGGCTTTGAAAAAGACACCTTATCACCCACACTCGAATGTGTTCAATACACCTCCCGCCTCTCCTCAGGCATATCAAAGGTAAGCCATTCAGACTTTTGTTTTCAAGTTCCTTTTTGTCTGTTTTTTGGTCTACTGAAGTTGTATTGTTTTAAGACAGGCACTAATAGACTCTATGGCTTTAAAAATAACTGTAGAAAATGAGAAAGAAGTTAAGTATTCTTGGCGGCATTACCCGTTGTTGTCTTTTCTGCAACCTTACCGCGTCTGCTGCTTGGGAGGAAGGCGTCTCCTTCTGGAAGGCTCCGTGGTGGGTGAAATAACGTCTCCCTGGGTAGAGACATTTGCACAGGAAAGTTGACAGCCTCAGCGTCAGAGCGCGTGCTGCTTTGTAGGGATGGGAGTCCAGGAAGGAGTCTGATAAGCAATGTCTGCCTTCCCCTCCTCTGAGGGAGAGTGTCTCCAGTTGTTTGAGGGAAGGACGCCCTGAGTTGTTGCCATTCCCCGTCTCCATGTGGACGGTGCCCCGGGCGATCGTTTTGTTTTGGTTCCTTGGTGTTTGCCTCTTCGAGGAAAACAGCAAAGGACCATAGAGACTTGGACTGCTCCTCGCATGCCCCTTTGTTTTCAGACAGTGAGGTCATGGGTGCCGTTTTTACAGAGATGGAATAGGAGGGGAGGTTATGCAACCTGTCACTTAAAAAAAAAAATTGGTTCATGTTAGAGTCTATAAAAGTAGCCATGTAACATGGAACCAGTTCTTAAAATGGGTTTTCTCTTGCGTAGTGCTTGGGTTAGACATCTGTCCCTCAGTGCTACCCAGAGAGTGTTTTTTTTTCTTTTTTTTTTTTCTTTAATGTGTAGAGATGTTTCCCTTGTCACCACCCAGTTAGGAGACGTGAGCCTTGGGCTCCACGATTGTACCCACGAGGAACGGTGTGAATTCATAGATGGCCGTGGTTTCACAGCCAGCGTCGTTACAGACTCTTTCCCTGGACTGAGGGAGCACAGAGTGGTCCTGTGAAACAGCGTTGATGAAGTTCTTGTGCATCTTGGTGGAGAGGCATTCCATCACAGGCCCTGGACAATCAGTCTTCAGCAAGAGACGGAGAGGAACAGCTGGGCTCTCTGAGAAGACTGCTGTATGTCTGCCTTTGCTAGGCGATTAGCGTGATGGTAGCCATGGCAACTGCAGCATCTCCATAGTAACGCGTAGCTGAGACAGGTGCAGTTGCATCACAAGGCTGTTTGTTGCCTGGCAAAAGGACAGGCCGTTAGTACTTAGATATACGCTGTTGCCTTAGAAACAAATAAGCCTACCTAGCAACTACAGTTGGTTTGAAAGATTTGGGGGGGAGAAAAAAGATTGTAGCCGCTTTTGTCTATGTTCATAAAAATCAGTGGAAGCATACTTTATTGGAAATGACAACTTGAGGTCATATAGCTGTAGGAGATGAAATGGGATTTTCCAAACCAGCCCAGCCAACACTGTAGAAATGTCCAAAAGGGCAGAGCCATATGCTTGGTTTTTTTCCTTGTGGCCGTAGCCCCTCCTGAAATGGGAGGAAGCTGGGACTGGAGTGGAGACTGGCCTGATACACGAGGTTCATGGGGGAGAGGAGGGCCCTCATTATTAGACTAATTCCCAGGTTCTCATATTCCTTTTGTCATTCTGCTCCCCTCACCCTCCAAACCCCCACAGCAAACCCTTCACTTTGCTCCCAGCTTGTATCTCGGAAGTATTTCATATCCTTTTGCTTCTAAGAAGTTAAGAACATAAGTATTATTCTCTGGGTCATATCGTGGGTTCATTTAGACCAGTACTTTGTTGCCAAATGCGACCCCAGGGGAAGCACAGTAATTACTGAATAATTTGAAGGATTATGGTAGGGCTCTGGGGGTTACAAGAGGAATGCATACTCGGGGGAGAGGCTCTACGTGCTGGCCTAAGCTTAATGACTGCATTTGATTTTTTAACATAGGCGTAAAAACGCAGACCAACTGGAACTTGTGTGATGAAGATAATTTCCAAACAAAAATGCGCCAGATCCCAATCTGTCACATCCAGTTCCTCTTCTCCCAGATGACTGAGGAGGAGGAAAAGTTTCCATCTCTGCCCACACCAGGGCTTAGATTTCACCTTCATAAAGGTTCCTGGATGTGGGGTGAGAAGACATCCCAGGCTCTAGCCTGCCTCTTCCCTGGCTTAAGTGTGTAAGAACAAGTCACCTTCTCTTTCCTGGGGACTGCGGTCCCTTCATCTGAAAGTCAAGAGCTGGCTCCGCTGTCCTCTCGCGTGGAAGGTTGTACTAAGGGTCCAAAGTGCTGGAGGGCTGGACAGTATCTGTGCAGCCGAGGGAGATGTGTTCGGTTCCGTTTTAAAGCCTTAGGCCGCTTGCGGACGTGACTTGGGGAAGATGCAAGAGGGACTTAGCGAGTGGTTAAACAGGGGCCACCCGTGATGACTTGACGTGGTCTGGCTGGGTCCTCTGTGACGCGGGGGACCGTCCACCCCGCGGGGTGCACTGCAGGGCACCTGGGAAGCACCTGGGTCTCCCGAGCTGGTCCTCAGCATCTGAAGTGGTGACTGTGCTGGACGGGCGGTTACTGCTCAGACTTGGAGGCGCGCTGGGTGCTCTGCAGCGAGCGGCAGGGGGCTGGAAACTCTGCAGGGAGGACGAAGCATCTGAAAGCGCTGCCCCCCCAACCTTGCCCAGGTCCAGATAGAGCGCTGAAGGTCGCCACGCCAAGCCTCGTGCCTCTGTTTTCCAGGGTCCGCATTCAGATGCTTGTGAGAAGCATCACCCTGACCTCTGCCTTCATCTCCAGGGTCGTGCGCCTTGTCCTTCCCGTGTGCTGTGTCCACGTCTCCCCTTTTTGTAAGGACATCGGTTATCCTGGATTCAGGGACACCCTTTTCAGTATGATGCAATCATTACGTCTCCGATGACTCTGTTCCCAAATGGGGTCACGTTTTGAGGTACTCGTAACCAAGACTTTAACGTGAAACTTTTCTGTGGGGTGGGGGTTGAATACACAGTTCACCCCCTAACAGCTCTTAAGTAAGGCATCTCACTGATAAAAACACGGCAAAGCAGAAAGTTAAGGAAGTGTTCGGAAAACAAGGATGTCGTAGGTCTACCCGAATTTGCCCCAGTAGCCAAAGCTGAGACAACTCAAACAAGAAATAAATAGCATAGCATTGGGGTTTTAACCCCAAATATGAAATCCGTATGTGTGAATCCACACTATAATGGATTCATAGTGGACTATATAAGTCACATATATTTATATTTGAGCATATAAATAAATGCTCAAATAAATGAGAGTAGACACAAGTTTCCCTTATGGAAGAATCGTAAGTAATTTATGTAGATATTTGTCCGTCCAAGGAATTGGAGCTTTAACTCTGCCTTTTGAGTGGCTGCCGTTGGTGACTTACTCCCAAAGAGCAGTGTCTGGAAATGGGGCTGGAAAAGGAGGTTTCCGGTGAGAAGGCCTGGCGGTTGCTACGTTGGCCAGGTGATCAAGGCTAACACCGTCTGTGATGTAAAGCTGACAGCATGCACCTTTCCTACAACGTCGAGAAGTTGTCACCCCACCTTTGTTGTCCTCCTCCTCAGCATCCGTAACTCCAGTGTAATCGGAGAAAGGTGCCAGGCAGGGTTTTGTCCCCAGGGGGGAGGCGGTGGAGACATCCTTCGGAACACCCGATCAGCTGGCTTTACAGGTGTTGGGTCATCAAAAACAAGGCGAGTCTGAGAAAAGCTGCTACAGGTCAGGGGAGGCCACAAGGACATGGGATCTCTTGGATAGGTTCCTGGGCTTCCCACGGGGCACAGGTGGTAAAGAACCTGCCTGCCAATGCAGGAGACATAAGAGACGCAAGTTCGACCCCTGGGTCAGGAAGATCCCCTGGAGGAGGACATGGCAACCCACTCTAGTATTCTTGTCTGGAGAATCCCACTGACAGAGGAGCCTGGCGGGCTACAGTCCTTGGGATCACAAAGAGTCATGCATGGCTAAGGATAGTTTCCTGGAACAGGAAAAAGACATTAGGGGAAAACTAGTGAAATAGGAATAATGTGTGTAGTTCAGTTCAGTTCAGTTGCTCAGTCAGGTCTGACTCTTTGCAACCCCATGGACTGAAGCAAGCCAGGCCTCCCTGTCCATCACCAACGCCCGGAGCTTGCTCAACCTCATGTCCATTGAGTCAGTGATGCCTCCAACCATCCCATCCTCTCTCGTCCCCTTCTCCTCCCGCCTTTCTTTCCCAACATCAGGGTCTTTTCCAGTGAGTCGGCTCTTCGCATCAGGTGGCCAGAGTACTGACACTTCAGCATCAGTCCTGCCGATGCACACCCAGGCCCGACCTCCTGTGGGGTGGGCTGGTTGCCGCTGCTTGCAGTGATGGTGATACACCTGTGTGGGTTCCTCAGTTGTGACGAGTGTTCCGCAGTGACCTACGGTGTTAACTGCAGGCAGGCCGAGTGTAGGGCTGAGAACTCTCGGTGCTGTCTCTGCAGCTTTGCTGTTAAAGAGAAGGCAGTCCCCAGATCACAGCCTGGTTGAGTCGGCCGGCTTTGTGTCCACGCCCTTTCCGTCACGATGGAGGGTAGAAAGCACAGCAGTTCGCCCGACCCATTTGGAGTCACTGTCACCATCACGACGAGACATCTGGAGAGCTGACATCAGGGCTTCTACCTCGTTCTCCCCAGCATCTGCTGGGCTGTACAAGGGGCTTCTCTGTAGGTTCTCGGAACTTTATTTCCACGAATGGTCCTCAGCTGTGCTTGGGAAGGGTCCCCGAGGCCTAGCGGCCCACGCAGTTCAGCTTCCTTCTTTTCCCAGCTTTTGCCAGCATGATGTTCAGACTACACCTGGAAGGAGGAGGGGAGAAGGTGCATTTGGGTTTCTTGCTTCATACTTCTTCCAGAAAGTTCTTCTTATCTATTTTCATGGTTTTGTTGCCTCTGCCCCTCTTTCATTCAAGAAATAAGGATTTCTTGTTAAAGGATATGCGTATTTTAATGTTTTTGATATAAAGATCGCCAAATTGCCTTCTGATTTTAAACTCTGTTCCAGTCTACACTCCCGCCAACTTTTTAGGACTTTTCCCCTTTGCTAATCTTTCTCCATGTCTGATGGTTAGATAAACAGTTCCCCAGTGGGTGACCTCGGTTTTAAGATTTTGTTTCTTTAGAGTGTGGGGCCCTTGAACTTTACAGTCCTCGATTCATGCCCTGTAAATAGTGAATGTTCCATAGCAGTGTTTATAACAACACGTTGTTCTCAGAAGTTATCTATAGGATCTTATGTAGCATTTTCCCTGGGATAGGGACCCATCCAAAATCAGATTACAGAAAAAAAACAAATGTTTTAATCATCTCTCACCATAGGTGGGAACAGGTTTTACAGTGAATCAAACAGTATGATTTGTAGAGTTTCCTGGATGATTTTTTTTTTTTCCAGAGAAAGGAAATTTAATCAAATATGCCTAATTTGAGAGTCAGAGCTACTATAGGTTTATGCTTCCTTTGAACTTCCAAGGAAATCTGAGCAACTTTTATGCCAGTGGTCCACGTGATGGGCAAGCCATGCTTGGGCTTTAGACGAGTGTAAATCCCTGTTGAGAGGACTTCTGTTCCCCAATGCACCTTTCATTTTCTGTTTAAATATCTTCACTTTAAAAATAATGACGACATATTTTATGTTCTGTGTAAAGTGTTACAGCCTCTGTAACATGTACAGAGTTACAAAAACCTACAGGACATTTGAAGGCTTCGCAGGTGGCTCAATGGTAAAGATTCCACCTGCAATGCAGGAGATGCAGGAGTCGTGGGTTCTATCCCCTGGTCAGGAAGAGTCCCTGGAGGAGGAAATGGCTACCCACTCAGTATTCTTGCCGGGAAAATCCCATGGACAGAGGAGCCTGGTGGACTCGATTTAGCTACTGAGCACGCACGACACTTTTATTTGCTGATCTAGGTCTGAAGGTTTTTTATCTGGGTGATTTTGATGTTTACAGAATCAAAACATTCCAAGGAAGTTTCTATTGCTCTCAGCTAATTTTTTTTTAAATAAAGAAAATTCCAAACATTTAAGCTTATAATTTAGCTCCTTAAGTTTCTTTTTGCTTCTTCAGAACAGTTAAATGAGTCGCAGAAGATATGTTAATGGCCTCTCCGAAGATTTTGGCCTTTTGGATGTTGAGGGTCTGAATGAAAAGGGCTGGTTTTAGTGCTGACTCAGCAAAAAGATGATTTTTTTTTTTTTTTTTTCCAATCCTGCCTGCTGCCCTATTCATGTGCTTTGAGCTTATTCTTTATAATCTTTTAAAAAATGCCTACATAGCAGAGTAATACTGCTAAGGATATAGAAGTTGTAGAGAGCGGTCAGTGCATGTTTGAATCAAGGGCATCATTAGTGATTCCTCACCAGGTCAGGAAGCTTTGGCTGAAGGAGAGACGTGGTGATGGCAGATGGGAGATGGCCTTGGGAGGAGGTGGGAAACGGAAGGTGTTTAGGGAGCTCATCCTTTTAGACAATTAGAAGATTAGAAAATCCTTAGAATGTTAAGCTTATTAACATGCCCATGTTAATTCCCTCACTAAAATGCTGAATTTGCACACAGCAAGGAATAGCTTATTCATTGCTTGGAGAACATCCAGTAATTTAGCTTATAAGACATCTTTCATTCCAGTTATTTGAAGTGATGTGCATTTGATTGATGGCAGAACTGCAGAGTCACAAAATAAAATCAGTGTTAACTGTTGAAGGAGTTTAATTGTTAGATGGTTGTGTCATTGCAACTTTTAAGTCAGGCATAAGGAATGAATGTGAGAGTTTAGTAGCGTCATTATTATACATTACACTCCTTATATTTACTTGTAAGCAGTGTATTTGATGGAAACCATAAATATCTTTTTAAAAGCTCCTCAGAGTCAATACACTTATTTGTGTAAGTGTAATTAAAAATGGTGAGGTAGTAGCTATTTTGAAAGCATATGCATTGAACTGTAACTGTGTGCTTAATTTTTTAAAGAATATTAAATTTAAAAAATCAGTATGAAGCTTTATTGTGCTAAATATGTAGAAGGATGTGCTAAATTACTGTGACAAAATGAACAGGGGGTTGAATGACAAGACTTTCTAATAATAGTACTTCGTTTCGTTAAAAAGAGAAGGGTCATAGAAAAGGCTTAAAATGATAGGAATTCACTCATATGTAAAAAACAAAGCTCATTACAGTGTGAACTTTAAAAATCCATTAGTTAGCTATAATTTTATTTTTGTATCAAATCATATTATCTGTTGTTGACTTCCATTCTGTTTTCTGAGTTGGTCTCAGAATATTTTTAATATCAGCATTTTGCCTGCAGGGTGCTGTCCGTTGTATATTTCATCCTCATTCCATCCAACACGATTTTATTTAAATAGAAAATAGTCTGTTATCTTTCAGCTCTTACGTACCAGGTGTATTGCATGAATATTGTGCCCAGTCATCCAATTTCATTCTGTTTTCACACTCACTTTGAAAGTTGAATGTTTAAGCAGCCAGGCTGATTATATCAGTGTTACTCGGGTGCAGAGTGAAACTCATGGCCCAGAGAGCCAAGCTGAGCCCTTTTCCATCCTCTGAACTCTTGGGGTGCCCTCTGCCCGTGGTTGGTCTTCTGCCAGCAGAAGTGTTTGCTTCTCTTGAAATCTACTAGTGATACATTCCTGTTGATCTAAATCCACAGATGATAGATAATAAAGAGGTTCTGTGTCTTTAATGCCTGGTCAGAAAGTTGAAGTGCGGATGGGCTCTCTAGGAGTCTGGGGTCTTGACCAGTTTGCTTCCTGTTTATTTGCGTCTCCAAACAGCCAGGGGAAGAGCTGGAGGATCCCTGGTCCCGCATCTGAGGCTTTGTCGGGAGACGGAGATGCGTGCACGAGGGGCTGACCTGCACTGTGCGTGCTTTGCAGCCCCCTCACCTTCTCAGAGGGAGAGACATCGATCTGCATGTTGGAAATATGAAAGAGCTTTCAAAGCCGCATGAAATCAATGATGTACACTGTGAAAGAACAGACCGCACGCTCTTTGTTTTGCAGCGGTGTAAAACGGGCAAGTTTTTCATCAGAATAGAAGATTAAAAGCAACCACTGCTCCGTCTAGGACTCCCCTTTCTCCACCTTCTGTCTATGCTGAATACTCCTGGATTCTATAGACTAAAAGGGAAGGGGGTGAGGAGTAGAGGCGTAATTAGATCAGACTTTGGAGCCCACCATTCTTAAAAGATTTGACGACCGTAGAAGGGGGGAAGAATTCTTGTACTGTGAGTACATTATGCTGTGAATTATGTTGGTCAGAGGTATACTGTAGGTAGTTTTAGGAAGATGAGTGCCGGGGTCCAGCCTCGGCAGGACCCAGGGGGTACCCTCAGGATGAACGGCATCAGCGAGAGAGAGAGAGAGAAGACATGTGAGACCAACCTTGATAGGGCCAAGTCTGCGAGGGAGAGAGAGAGAAAGAGAGAGAGAGAGAGAGCCCAGACGGGCGGTGCAGCAGAGTCTGGCAGGGTCTGGCCATGCTTTATTTTTTACCATGGCTTTTATACCCTAAGTTAGTACATTTCTAAGGGGAAGATAGTTTGACATTACGTCAGCTTGTCCTTCACGAAACCAGGGTGTTTTCTGCATACTTCTTTGTTTATGAGGGTCTTGTACATTATCTTCTGGCCTTGGGGCCCATTAACATTTTATGCAGGTCAGGTGAATGTAAACCTATTTTCTGTTTCTATGGTGACCTTAACCGAAAGGTAGCCGTCTCATAGGGCAACAGTGCAGAGTAGAAGTATAACCTTGTTAACATAAAAATTAATCCTTCTGCAGAAGTTGTCAGTTGAGTTTATCTAAGAAGTTTACCCCACACTGACTCTGTGACTTTGGTGAGGCAGCCTCTGCCTCGCACTCCTGGCTGACAATTAACAACCATCTCATTGTTACCACACTAGGGCTAAGCTCTTATTTTTCTAGATCTTTAACTATATTAACAATGGTTTCCATAACACAACCTTAGCACATTAAGAGTAAAAACACAGCAAGCAAATGTTAACCCAATAACCACTTTTAGAATAATTTTTCTTATGTTTTCTAATAGGATTTCCTCACTCCCCGAAGGGCTCTATGTCTGTTAGGGCCTTTATATGATCAGGTTCTCTATGCTATTTTATGATTAGGGTATTATAAGCAGTCATGCATATTAGTACCAAGGGCATAGACGCATCTGCCAAACAAACTAAAATACCAGCAAAGGAGTTTAAATTAAAACACTCCTTTCACCCTGGATAATCTCATAAAATACCACCACCCAGGAAACTTACTGATTAAAGTTCTAAATTGATTCTTATTTGGAAAGAGATGGGGGGAGGCCTTCTGCCTGTGTCACAGAAATTAGGGAGTAGTCTATTGAAGCAAGCATCAGAAAGACAGATATCATCTTTAAGGTGAGCGCAGGGGGCAGCTTTTCGGAATCCCTGAAAACCTGATCTGCCTTGCCTGTCAGGCTTTCTTCTCGTGACCTTGTCATGGGTGGGATCTTGTGTGCCGGCTCCCGGCAGATGAGTGTTTTATTATGTCAGTAAAAGATGAGAACAAGTGGTGTGAAGATCAGTAACTCCCACTTTCACTGTGGACCGGTCTTCACTGGGACATTTCTGACCATGTGGGCGGGGGACTCCAAGATACAGAGAAAAGTGGTGAGGCTGGCAAGGGAATCCAGGTGGCACTGTGATGGAGCTGGGAATGTGTGAGCTGGAGAAGACACCATCCGAAGGTCAGCCTGCCAGTCGTCTTCAGCTTC
Source organism: Muntiacus reevesi (assembly GCF_963930625.1). NCBI lineage: Eukaryota > Metazoa > Chordata > Mammalia > Artiodactyla > Cervidae > Muntiacus > Muntiacus reevesi. The sequence goes on along the minus strand of NC_089255.1, from coordinate 96,781,596 downwards.
CCCTGGGAGGGATTTGGTTCCACTGGGTTGAAGTTACAGGAAAAAAGATTCAGGCTCAACTAAAGAAAGATCTCCCCCACAGAACAGCATCTAATGATGCCAGACACATACCAGGAGCTGGCTGAACGTTTGGGTAGATGGGCAGCTGAGTGGGTGAGTGAACGTTTGGGTAGATGGGCAGCTGAGTTGGGTGAACGTTTGGGTAGATGGGCAGCTGAGTTGGGTGAACGTTTGAGTAGATGAGCAGCTGAGTTGGGTGAACGTTTGGGTAGATGGGCAGCTGAGTGGGTGAACGTTTGGGTAGATGGGCAGCTGAGTTGGGTGAAAGTTTGGGTAGATGGGCAGCTGAGTTGGGTGAACGTTTGGGTAGATGGGCAGCTGAGTGGGTGGTGAACGTTTGGGTAGATCGGCAGCTGTGTTGGGTGAAGGTTTGGGTAGATGGGCAGCTGTGTTGGGTGAACGTTTGGGTAGATGGGCAGCTGAGTTGGGTGAATGTTTGGGTAGATGGGCAGCTGTGTTGGGTGACGTTTGGGGAGATGGGCAGCTGAGTTGGGTGAACGTTTGGGTAGATGGGCAGCTGAGTTGGGTGAATGTTTGGGTAGATGGGCAGCTGAGTTGGGTGAACGTTTGGGTAGATGGGCAGCTGAGTTGGGTGAATGTTTGGGTAGATGGGCAGCTGAGTTGGGTGAACGTTTGGGTAGATGGGCAGCTGAGTTGGGTGAACGTTTGGGTAGATGGGCAGCTGAGTGGGTGGTGAACGTTTGGGTAGATGGGCAGCTGAGTTGGGTGAACGTTTGGGTAGATGGGCAGCTGAGTTGGGTGAACGTTTGGGTAGATGGGCAGCTGAGTGGGTGGTGAACGTTTGGGTAGATGGGCAGCTGAGTTGGGTGAACGTTTGGGTAGATGGGCAGCTGAGTTGGGTGAATGTTTGGGTAGATGAGCAGCTGAGTTGGGTGAATGTTTGGGTAGATGGGCAGCTGAGTTGGGTGAACGTTTGGGTAGATGAGCAGCTGAGTTGGGTGAACGTTTGGGTAGATGGGCAGCTGAGTTGGGTGAACGTTTGGGTAGATGGGCAGCTGAGTGGGTGGTGAACGTTTGGGTAGATCGGCAGCTGTGTTGGGTGAAGGTTTGGGTAGATGGGCAGCTGTGTTGGGTGAATGTTTGGGTAGATGGGCAGCTGTGTTGGGTGAACGTTTGGGTAGATGGGCAGCTGAGTTGGGTGAACGTTTGGGTAGATGGGCAGCTGAGTTGGGTGAACGTTTGGGTAGATGGGCAGCTGAGTGGGTGGTGAATGTTTGGGTAGATGGGCAGCTGAGTGGGTGAACGTTTGGGTAGATGGGCAGCTGAGTTGGGTGAATGTTTGGGTAGATGGGCAGCTGAGTTGGGTGAACGTTTGGGTAGATGGGCAGCTGAGTTGGGTGAATGTTTGGGTAGATGAGCAGCTGAGTTGGGTGAACGTTTGGGTAGATGGGCAGCTGAGTTGGGTGAACGTTTGGGTAGATGGGCAGCTGAGTTGGGTGAACGTTTGGGTAGATGGGCAGCTGAGTGGGTGGTGAACGTTTGGGTAGATGGGCAGCTGAGTGGGTGAACGTTTGGGTAGATGGGCAGCTGAGTGGGTGAACGTTTGGGTAGATGGGCAGCTGAGTTGGGTGAATGTTTGGGTAGATGGGCAGCTGAGTTGGGTGAACGTTTGGGTAGATGGGCAGCTGAGTTGGGTGAACGTTTGGGTAGATGGGCAGCTGAGTTGGGTGAACGTTTGGGTAGATGGGCAGCTGAGTGGGTGGTGAACGTTTGGGTAGATGGGCAGCTGAGTGGGTGAACGTTTGGGTAGATGGGCAGCTGTGTTGGGTGAATGTTTGGGTAGATGGGCAGCTGTGTTGGGTGAATGTTTGGGTAGATGGGCAGCTGAGTTGGGTGAATGTTTGAGTAGATGGGCAGCTGAGTGGGTGGTGAACGTTTGGGTAGATGGGCAGCTGAGTTGGGTGAACGTTTGGGTAGATGGGCAGCTGAGTTGGGTGAACGTTTGGGTAGATGGGCAGCTGAGTGGGTGGTGAACGTTTGGGTAGATGGGCAGCTGAGTTGGGTGAATGTTTGGGTAGATGGGCAGCTGTGTTGGGTGAACGTTTGGGTAGATGGGCAGCTGAGTTGGGTGAACGTTTGGGTAGATGGGCAGCTGAGTTGGGTGAACATTTGGGTAGATGGGCAGCTGAGTTGGGTGAACGTTTGGGTAGATGGGCAGCTGAGTGGGTGGTGAACGTTTGGGTAGATGGGCAGCTGAGTTGGGTGAACGTTTGGGTAGATGGGCAGCTGAGTTGGGTGAACATTTGGGTAGATGAGCAGCTGAGTTGGGTGAATGTTTGGGTAGATGGGCAGCTGAGTGGGTGAACGTTTGGGTAGATGGGCAGCTGAGTTGGGTGAATGTTTGGGTAGATGGGTAGCTGAGTTGGGTGAATGTTTGGGTAGATGGGCAGCTGAGTTGGGTGAACGTTTGGGTAGATGGGCAGCTGTGTTGGGTGAATGTTTGGGTAGATGGGCAGCTGAGTTGGGTGAACGTTTGGGTAGATGGGCAGCTGAGTTGGGTGAACGTTTGGGTAGATGGGCAGCTGTGTTGGGTGAATGTTTGGGTAGATGGGCAGCTGAGTTGGGTGAATGTTTGGGTAGATGGGTAGCTGAGTGGGTGAACGTTTGGGTAGATGGGCAGCTGAGTGGGTGGGTGAACGTTTGGGTAGATGGGCAGCTGAGTGGATGGTGAACGTTTGGGTAGATGGGCAGCTGAGTGGGTGGGTGAACGTTTGGGTAGATGGGCAGCTGAGTGGGTGGTGAACGTTTGGGTAGATGGGCAGCTGAGTTGGGTGAATGTTTGGGTAGATGGGCAGCTGAGTTGGGTGAACGTTTGGGTAGATGGGCAGGTGAGTGGGTGGTGAACGTTTGGGTAGATGGGCAGCTGAGTGGGTGGTGAACGTTTGGGTAGATGGGCAGCTGAGTGGGTGGTGAACGTTTGGGTAGATGGGCAGCTGAGTTGGGTGAACGTTTGGGTAGATGGGCAGCTGAGTTGGGTGAACGTTTGGGTAGATGGGCAGCTGTGTTGGGTGAATGTTTGGGTAGATGGGCAGCTGAGTTGGGTGAATGTTTGAGTAGATGGGCAGCTGAGTGGGTGGTGAACGTTTGGGTAGATGGGCAGCTGAGTTGGGTGAACGTTTGGGTAGATGGGCAGCTGAGTGGGTGGTGAACGTTTGGGTAGATGGGCAGCTGAGTGGGTGAACGTTTGGGTAGATGGGCAGCTGTGTTGGGTGAATGTTTGGGTAGATGGGCAGCTGAGTTGGGTGAACGTTTGGGTAGATGGGCAGCTGAGTTGGGTGAACATTTGGGTAGATGGGCAGCTGAGTTGGGTGAATGTTTGGGTAGATGGGCAGCTGAGTTGGGTGAATGTTTGGGTAGATGGGCAGCTGAGTTGGGTGAACGTTTGGGTAGATGGGCAGCTGAGTGGGTGGTGAACGTTTGGGTAGATGGGCAGCTGAGTTGGGTGAACGTTTGGGTAGATGGGCAGCTGAGTGGGTGGTGAACGTTTGGGTAGATGGGCAGCTGAGTTGGGTGAACGTTTGGGTAGATGGGCAGCTGAGTTGGGTGAACATTTGGGTAGATGAGCAGCTGAGTTGGGTGAATGTTTGGGTAGATGGGCAGCTGAGTGGGTGAACGTTTGGGTAGATGGGCAGCTGAGTTGGGTGAACGTTTGGGTAGATGGGCAGCTGAGTGGGTGGTGAACGTTTGGGTAGATGGGCAGCTGAGTGGGTGAACGTTTGGGTAGATGGGCAGCTGTGTTGGGTGAATGTTTGGGTAGATGGGCAGCTGTGTTGGGTGAATGTTTGGGTAGATGGGCAGCTGTGTTGGGTGAATGTTTGGGTAGATGGGCAGCTGAGTTGGGTGAACGTTTGGGTAGATGGGCAGCTGAGTTGGGTGAACGTTTGGGTAGATGGGCAGCTGAGTGGGTGGTGAACGTTTGGGTAGATGGGCAGCTGAGTTGGGTGAACGTTTGGGTAGATGGGCAGCTGAGTTGGGTGAACGTTTGGGTAGATGGGCAGCTGAGTGGGTGGTGAACGTTTGGGTAGATGGGCAGCTGAGTGGGTGAACGTTTGGGTAGATGGGCAGCTGAGTTGGGTGAACGTTTGGGTAGATGGGCAGCTGAGTGGGTGGTGAACGTTTGGGTAGATGGGCAGCTGAGTGGGTGAACGTTTGGGTAGATGGGCAGCTGTGTTGGGTGAATGTTTGGGTAGATGGGCAGCTGTATTGGGTGAATGTTTGGGTAGATGGGCAGCTGAGTTGGGTGAATGTTTGAGTAGATGGGCAGCTGAGTGGGTGGTGAACGTTTGGGTAGATGGGCAGCTGAGTTGGGTGAACGTTTGGGTAGATGGGCAGCTGAGTTGGGTGAACGTTTGGGTAGATGGGCAGCTGAGTGGGTGGTGAACGTTTGGGTAGATGGGCAGCTGAGTTGGGTGAACGTTTGGGTAGATGGGCAGCTGTGTTGGGTGAACGTTTGGGTAGATGGGCAGCTGAGTTGGGTGAACGTTTGGGTAGATGAGCAGCTGAGTGGGTGGTGAACGTTTGGGTAGATGGGCAGCTGAGTTGGGTGAACGTTTGGGTAGATGGGCAGCTGAGTTGGGTGAACGTTTGGGTAGATGGGCAGCTGTGTTGGGTGAACGTTTGGGTAGATGGGCAGCTGAGTTGGGTGAACGTTTGGGTAGATGGGCAGCTGAGTTGGGTGAACGTTTGGGTAGATGGGCAGCTGAGTTGGGTGAACGTTTGGGTAGATGGGCAGCTGAGTTGGGTGAACGTTTGGGTAGATGGGCAGCTGAGTGGGTGGTGAACGTTTGGGTAGATGGGCAGCTGAGTTGGGTGAACGTTTGGGTAGATGGGCAGCTGTGTTGGGTGAACGTTTGGGTAGATGGGCAGCTGAGTTGGGTGAACGTTTGGGTAGATGAGCAGCTGAGTGGGTGGTGAACGTTTGGGTAGATGGGCAGCTGAGTTGGGTGAACGTTTGGGTAGATGGGCAGCTGAGTTGGGTGAACGTTTGGGTAGATGGGCAGCTGTGTTGGGTGAACGTTTGGGTAGATGGGCAGCTGAGTTGGGTGAACGTTTGGGTAGATGGGCAGCTGAGTTGGGTGAACGTTTGGGTAGATGGGCAGCTGTGTTGGGTGAACGTTTGGGTAGATGGGCAGCTGAGTTGGGTGAACGTTTGGGTAGATGAGCAGCTGAGTTGGGTGAATGTTTGGGTAGATGGGCAGCTGAGTGGGTGAACGTTTGGGTAGATGGGCAGCTGAGTTGGGTGAATGTTTGGGTAGATGGGTAGCTGAGTTGGGTGAATGTTTGGGTAGATGGGCAGCTCAGTGGGTGGTGAACGTTTGGGTGGATGGGCAGCTGAGTTGGGTGAACGTTTGGGTAGATGGGCAGCTGAGTGGGTGGGTGAACGTTTGGGTAGATGGGCAGCTGAGTGGATGGTGAACGTTTGGGTAGATGGGCAGCTGAGTGGGTGGTGAACGTTTGGGTAGATGGGCAGCTGAGTTGGGTGAATGTTTGGGTAGATGGGCAGCTGAGTTGGGTGAACGTTTGGGTAGATGGTCAGCTGAGTGGGTGGTGAACGTTTGGGAAGATGGGCAGCTGAGTGGGTGGTGAACGTTTTGGTAGATGGGCAGCTGAGTTGGGTGAACGTTTGGGTAGATGGGCAGCTGAGTGGGTGAACGTTTGGGTAGATGGGCAGCTGAGTGGGTGGGTGAACGTTTGGGTACATGGTCAGCTGAGTGGGTGAACGTTTGGGTAGATGGGCAGCTGAGTGGGTGGTGAACCTTTGGGTAGATGGGCAGCTGAGTTGGGTGAACGTTTGGGTAGATGGGCAGCTGACTGGGTGAACGTTTGGGTAGATGGGCAGCTGCGTGGGTGGTGAACGTTTGGGTAGATGGGCAGCTGAGCGGGTGGGTGAACGTTTGGGTAGATGGGCAGCTGAGTGGGTGGGTGAACGTTTGGGTAGATGGGCAGCTGAGTGGGTGGTGAACGTTTGGGTACATGGTCAGCTGAGTGGGTGGTGCATGTTTGGGTAGTGCACAGACCAGCTGCCCTTGGGGTGCTAGTCCCGTTGAGATGACCAGCTGCCAGCATCCCTCGAGGAGACAGACTTATTGCCGGGAGAGCGGCACGGTCATCCCTTTCGGCCTTCGTGGTCTGTTTCTGGGTCTGCTGAGCCGCAAGCGCAGGAGAGGGATGAAGTGTCTGATGTTTATAGTTCTCCAAGCCCGCTGTGTAGGCTGGAAACAAAACACAGGAAAGACAGGCACAGCTTTGTTACTCAGAAATGAGAGGTCAGATTCTTCCTCTTGAGATTGTTAAGGCCAGATCTCAAGGCCATAATGGGACTAATTTAGTTACTGTGCACTCTGCGTCGCCCGGCTCTTTGATTCCTGCCCTGTAATTACCTTTGTTGTTTTAGTGACACTTCTTTGCATTTCCTTCCGTGGGAAGAGAATTATCACTGAGATGTTTTGCCAAGCAGAAGATCATTCCCAAAAGCTGTCCGTCAAATCAGGCAGACCTTCCCCCGTTTACCTACCCAGTGGAGGAGAGCCGCACCCAGCCTTTCTGTCCGGCTCTGTGGACATGCCAAAGCCGTTCTTTCCTCCGTGGCGTCCCTTGTTGTGGGCCAGCCTCTCCTCGAGTTCTTACCCTTTTGATTTCTTCCGAGAGAGCCGCGTCGCGGTATCTGTCAGACCATCTCTGAGACTCCGCAGGCTGCGTGGAAGGTGCTGGCGGAGTGTGAGGAGCACGGGAATCCCACATTAACTTCTAATGCTTGCTGGTTTCTCATCCATCTGGTGACACGTGTTTTAATCCTTATCTGCTTAGGTTGAGTTGCTTAATCACGGTTGTCTAAGTTGGGACATGTTCATGGTGTGTTTATCTACATTTAAGTGGAAAGTTTTGTTCAAAGTCTGCTAGCCACCCATGTCTCTCTAACAAATTTAGTTACCCCCCCATGACCCCCCTTCCCCAAGTTTGGCAAGAATGAAAGTGAATGGGAGAAAAAAAGCATTCAGAGGAAACAGGAGAATTTTAGCGGCTCTCTACTCCTCCAATGATAAAGAGAGCTAAGTTAAGTATCTTAGGATTCTTTTGAGCTAGAAATTGATGCCCCCCTTTTTTCCCTTTTCTGCTTGTAGAGAAATTGAGGAACATAAAGAGATTCCCCCTCTTTTAAACTTCCCAGCAGAAAACCACTGGCGGTGGTTGTTCTGATGGGCTCTGGTAAGTTCCCCAGGCCAGCAGACCCCCGCCTAGCCTCACGGTGGTCCTGCAGGCAGATGGATGGGTACAGCAGCTGTGATGACCTCAGAAGGAAGAGGCAAGTTTGGAACAGCAGTGAGAAGACACAAAAACAGAAAAGATTTAAAGAGCTGAAGGCCTCTGGGTGCGGTACCTCTCCTCCTGTCCGCCTCCTGCCCCACAGTAGACCAGAAACCAGATGAGACGCCCCATCTTTGCTGAGCCTCGCTGCCTCTGACCACGTCTGTCTGCCGCCCTGGGCCTCAGAGTGCCTGCCTCTGTGCAGGAACCCAGCCTGCAAACCCCACCTGCCCGCCCCCAGGCCCCCTGCAGCTCCTGTAGGTGGTCCTGAAAGCTCAGCTCCTCTGCACACTGGCACCAGAATTAGGGGTGAAGAGAGGCAGAGTTTGGGGTGCAGTTGAGAGGGTAGCTCTGTTGCTTTGCCTGGTGAATGGGGACTCAGTGGGCTGATGCCCACAAAACCAAGCGTCCCAGCTTGGGGAAGACAGTGGAAAGTTTTAGAGTAAATGCGGGCGTAATCAGCTCGTGGACATTTCTTCTGATGGGTTGGGGGTGAGGTCAGTAGGAGTCGGCATCGTCAGCTTTCAGGCTCAGGTGGTCTGGGGTCTACATGCTTGTGGGCAGCGCACCGTAACTTTTCCCACCGGGAGGAGGTGTCAGTATCCGCGAAGCTGGGACGCCGTGTGTGCCCCTTGACAGGGAGGCAGGGCCTTGCCCTCGCCCCTGCCCTTCCCTAATGAACGACCGCCGAAATCTGCGCGGTAGAACTCAGCGACGGTCACGGAGGCTGGGTGAAGACCGTTTCCTGTGATCCAGAAAGGGGAGGCACGGAGACGTGTACCCAGGAGCCCCCCAGGGCCTGCTGGCATCACAGGCTGACCGCCAGCAGACCGGGCCTGGAGCAAGTCCCAGCTCCTCTCAGCAGGAGCTGCCAGCCAGAACCTTGCCTGGGCCACTCACTAGCTATGTGATCTTGGCCAAGTGACCTGAAATCTCTGGGTAACTTCCATGTTGCCACTCCTATTGTGACATCAGAACAGCTATCTCAGGGTGCCATGTGTATTAAATGAAGTAAAAGGCTGTATCAGATGCGTTTGTGCCTGGGCCGTGGAAAATCAATGCATTTAAATATCTCCTTCCCCACCATTCAAGACTCTCTCTTGATAATTGTATGGTCTTGTTTTTGCACCCGCTGTATACCAGTTTGGCCCCCTGTATTCTGGTTTGCATAGTAAGACATCTTTTTATATTTTCTCTTCCATAACTTCCACTAGATTTAAGATCTGTGAAAACCAGGATCCTCTGAGAGTTCTCTTCCCCTGTGGTTTCACCCTGCATACAGGTGTTATTCAATAGACATTTATCAATGTTTGCCCTTGGAAAGCAGGCTTCCCAGCTGACTCAGTGGTAAAGACCCTGCCTGCCAAGCAGGAGACCTGGGTTCCATCCCTGGGTTGGGAAGATCCCCTGGAGAAGGAAATGGCAACCCGCTCCAGTGTTCTTGCCGGGATAAACCCATGGACAGAGGAGCCTGGTGGGCTACAGTCCAGGGGGTTGCAGAGTTGGACACAGCTGAGTGGCTGAACAGCAGCAGCAGCCCTTGGAAAGCAGAGCCCAGACGGAAACTCGCGCCAGGAGTGTGGCTGGAGCTGCTCGGGGATGCTGGAGGAAGTGCCTGACCGCCCGCCTTCTCTTCACCGGCAGGAGCAGGGGGCCTGTACCCCCTTCCTCGGGGTCGTCTAGCTGGTTCGCACAGGGGCTGTTTCTGGCCTTCGTCTCCTCCCACGTCTGTCTGCCCAGGCCCGGGTGTACACAGGCCCAGGCCCTGTCACACAGCCTGACTCTTTGGACCGGGTCGTTTATTGAAGCCTAAGAGACCCATCGGGCGACGCTGGGACGGGAGGGTCATAAACTCCAGGCCGTTGACTCCAGAGCACCAGATACCGTCAGCTGCCACAGAAAATGCAAATGCGCGTTAGATGGTGCCAGCCAGGAATCGCACCCGCTTTGTCCCGCTCATCATTCCTTTGAAAAGAAGCCTCCCTCTGCTCCTTGCTGAAAGGCAGTCTCTGCCGAACACTTGCTGCAGAACAGAGCCCTTGAAAGGTAAAGCGCTCGGCTCCCCCTTCCCTCCTCGTAGTGGGAAAAGTTCTCCCCGCGGCCGGCCAAAGCACGCCGTTGTGCGTCTTCTCCACCAGATACCTAATCCGGGCTCAAACCTCTTGGCAGCAGCTCGTTAGCCTTCTCCCCCTATGTTCCTTTCTTCTCTGGTGAGAAGAGAATGCGTCTCCTCCCTCCTCCAGGTCTTGCTTCTTCCTCCCAGGAAATCTCAGTGTTTCCTTTTAATCCCTCAAGAAGAGAGTTACCCAAATGGTGTCCCTCCCTACCTGCTGAAAGACGATCTTCATTCTTTGTGCTTGAAAAAAATCTGTGTTCAGAACTCACAAATGTGTGATGCCACAGGCTTGACGCTAAGGACCCCTCACTTAAACAAGGCCTCCTCCAGGCTCTGAAGTGGGCTGTTCTCTTTTTTCTTCTTCTTCTTCTCCCAGTGTTTATTGTTACTTATCTATTTGGCTGCTCCGGTTCTTAGTTGCAGCATGTGGGATCTAATGTTCCCTGGCCAAGGGTCGAACCTGGGCCCCCTGCATTGGCAGTGAGGGGTTTTAGCCACTGAACCACCAGGATAGTTCTGGGCTGCCGTTGAGAAAGCCAGGGTTAGGCACATGGTGATTCGGATGGAATTTTATTCAAGCAAGACCTTTGAAGTTCCCTCTTCCTGACCCCCCCTTACCCTTCCCCCTTAGATGCGGAAATAGTCTGTCGTTACTGTTGTTGAAGTTATAGATAAACCAACCTGAATTTCTCTAATAAAACTGTCTGATGCGGAGTGAATCAAAAATCTCTTTCCACCTGATATTCCAAAATTCTACCAAATGAACTATGTAATGAATGTAAGCTCTTTAGCGCTATAGGATTACAGGCAGACCTTGGAGTTAGAGCGTATTTGGTTCCAGACCACTGTAATAAAGGGAGACGGGCGGTAAAGAGAGTCGTGGGAATTTCTTGGTTTCCCAGTGCACATAAAAGTTAGATTTACACCTTACTGAATTCTGTCAAGTGTGCCTTAAGGGTGGTGTCACCTGCATATCTGAGGTTATTGATATTTCTCCCAGCAATCTTGATTCCAGCTTGTGCTTCCTACAGCCCAGCGTTTCTCATGATGTACTCTGCATGTAAGTTAAATAAGCAGGGTGACAATATACAACCTTGACGTACTCCTTTTCCTATTTGGAACCAGCCTGCTTTTCCATGTCCAGTTCTAACTGTTGCTTCCTGACCTGCATACAGGTTTCTCAAGAGTCAGGTCAAGTGGTCTGGTATTCCCATCTCTTTCAGAATTTTCCACAGTTTATTGTGATCCACACAGTCAAAGACTTTGGCCTAGTCAATAAAGCAGAAGTAGATGTTTTTCTGCAACTCTTGCTTTTTCAATGACCCAGCAGCAGATGACACCACCCTTATGGCAGAAAGTGAAGAGGAACTAAAGAGCCTCTTGATGAAAGTGAAAGAGGACAGTGAAAAAGTTGGCTTAGAGCTCAACATTCAGAAAACTAAGATCATGGCATCCGGTCCCATCACTTAATGGCAAATAGATGGGGAAACAGTGGAAACAGTGGCTGACTTTATTTTGGGGGGCTCCAAAATCACTGCAGATGGTGATTGCAGCCATGAAATTAAAAGACGCTTACTCCTTGGAAGGAAAGTTATGACCAACCTAGATAGCATATTAAAAAGCAGAGACATTACTTTGCCAACAAAGGTTCATCTAGTCAAGGCTATGGTTTTTCCAGTCGTCATGTATGGATGTGAGAGTTGGACTGTGAAGAAAGCTGAGCGCCAAAGAATTGATGCTTTTGAACTGTGGTATTGGAGAAGACTCTTGAGAGTCCCTTGGACTGCAAGGAGATCCAACCAGTCCATCCTAAAGAAAGTCAGTCCTGAATATTCATCAGAAGGACTGTTGCTGAAGCTAAAATGCCAATACTTTGGCCACCTGATGCAAAGAACTGACTCGTTTGAAAAGACCCTGATGCTGAGAAAGATTGAGGGCAGGAGGAGGAGACGACAGAGGATGAAATGGCTGGATGGCATCACTGACTCAATGGACATGGGTTTGAGTAAACTCCAGGAGTTGGTTGATGGACAGGGAAGCCTGGTGTGCTGAAGTTCATGGGGTTGCAAAGTGTTGGACACGACTGAGCGACTGAACTGAATCAAATGTGCAATAGCATGATTTCTAAAAACATAATGTATGTACCTCAGCTTAAAAGTACTTTGATTAAAAATACTTTTATCTGAGTCCGAGTGAGTCATAGTATTAGCATCAAGGATCACAGAAATAATAATCATAAGAAAGTTTGAAATATGGTGAGAAATACCAAAATGTGATACAGAGATACAAAATGAACAAATGTTTTTGAAAAAGCAGCACCGACTTGCTCAATGCAGGGTTGCCACAAGCCTTCAATCTGTAAAAAGAAGATGCAGTTATTTGCAAAGTGCAGTAAAGTGAAGCATAGTAGAATGAAGTAGGCCAGTATAAAGAACTTAAAATTTGTTTGTCGCTCCTGCGTTGAATCCTAAACCATTCTGGCTTTTGGGTGGGAAGCAGAAACCCCAACACTTATTGAAGACCTACTAGGCACCGGGCTTAGCGTAGCAGACACCATAGGTGCAGCCTGTCTTCAGTCTCTGAGACTGAAGTTATCCCTGTTTCCATTTTAGAGAACTGGGGAGACGCGGGCAGTCCTCTGCCTGCACGTGGCCGGCCGGCCAGCTCCCCGTGGCGGGGCTGAGACCGGAGCCTACCGGCTCCCTCTTCTGACTCCTTAGCCGGACGTCTGCCCGCCTTCGCTTGGCACCGTGTGCTCACGAGTGTCTGAAGGGACGGGCTCCAGTGTCTGAGTCAGGGGGGTGGGCCTGGGGGGGAGGCCGGCACAGCGCTTCTTAAAAGGCACGTTCGGGTTCCTGGCGTAAGGAGGCGGGTGCCCGGGGCGTGAGAGCCGCTGGAGCCCCTCCAGGAGAGGAGCGCGGGAGCAGGGACCCAGGGCAGCGGGAGCGAGGCCCCAGGCGTGGTGGGGAGCGGGGCAGAGAGCGGCTGCCAGGCGTGCGCGACAGGGGGCGTGCGGGACAGGGGGCGTGCGTGACGGGGGGGGCGTGCGCGACGGGGGGCGTGCGTGACGGGGGGCGTGCGCGACGGGGGGCGTGCGTGACGGGGGGCGGGCGTGCGTGATGGGGGGCGTGCGTGACGAGGGCGTGCGCGACGGGGGGCGTGCGTGAGCACGTGTGCGCATGCGCACTTGTATAAGGGTCGCCTCTGTTTCAGACAGAACAGAAAAGTAAATGTAAACATGGGCGTGGGGGAGAGTCGTACAATATTTTCTCAAACCTGATTTGAGTTTTATGTTTTTGGAGATATATTTATACTGACCGTTTACCAAGAAGAAAGAAATCCCAAGTTCTCAATATTGAAGGACTTGCCTTGTTCACAGACTGCTCTCAGAACCAGGGTTTGGTTTTGTTTTTTTCCTCTAAGCCTGCTTGAATACTCTGTCATCTTTGGAAATAAATGGCCCCACCATCTTTCTAATCATGTTCTATGCGCAGTCTTTTAAAAAGATATGTTTGTAGGGAGAACTGAAAATAGCTTGCCACCTTTTGGGGTTTAGTATGGTTTTTTGATCACTGTTAAACCAATATATTTTGTTGACAGTCTTTAAAAAAAAAAAAAAGCTCTATAATCATTGACCCGAACCTCCAGTATGCATGAACTGAGTAAATATTTGTGAAATCAAATGAAATAAATATAATTAGCATCCTTTATTTGACATTGAAGTCATAAAATGGATTAAAGACGCAGAGTTAACTTCATTGCATTAAGGCATGAGGAAGTGAAGATTCTTCCGAAAATACCTGGCTAATTCTGGTTGGGCCACATATATGCAAATTAAACTGTAAATAACGCTGCAAGTAGTGCTGTGAGAGCGTATAGTTGCTAAAGGCGAGGCTCGGGTTATAGGAACCCGTGAGGCTCTGCTGGTCCTTCTGGCTTGTGACATCTCTGGATCAGCGTTAAGGGAACAAAGGATGGGGTGTCAGAATCACTAGAGGAAATTCTGTTTTATTTTAATTTTTGCAGCTTGGAGGGTAGTGGATTTTACCGCGTGGGTTCGTTTCTGCCGTACAGCAGAGTCAGCCGGCCGTGGGCGCATCGGCCCCTTTCCTCCCGGGCCTGCCTCCCACCCGCGAGGTTAGCCCGGGGCGGTGAGCTGAGCCCCTGCGCCGCGCCCTGCAGCCTCCGCCCGTCGCTCTCCACCTGGGGTGTATAGTCAGGGCCACTCCCCTTTGTCCCACCCTCTGCTCCCATCCTCCTGTGTCCAAACGTCAGTTTCTGTCTCTGTCACTAGAGGAAATTTTAAAACATTTGTTTTGGATCTTGATGGTGGGGGGAGCTGTGTGTGTTGGGGCGACTTTTTACCATTTGCTTTGAATATGAAACTTCTCTCAAAAATAATTATTTTCTCTAAAATGTTTATGTGAATATAAGAATGATGTGACTCTGGTTAGTCAGGTATACTACTACTGTGGGGGTGTTTACCTGCTAGGAAACACGCAACAGGAAGATCGTGCTGAGAATTGCTGTCCTAGTGATAGAAAGTTGGGGCAGAAAAGAACCTAAAATCGCCCCGTTTGGTTTCCCCAAATGGATCCTCCAGTGAACAGGGATGTTAGGACTTCCCTTTTGAATATGTGTGGGGTTTTCCATGGTCAATAGATTTTGGGAAATGTAGCTCATGATAACTTTTGTTGTGAGCTGGTTCAGATGTTCCCCATGCTTTATTAAACAGATGCTTTTTGGTGGGTGGGGGGGCACACATACCAACATATTCCAAGGAAACCAATTTGGCAAAAAGTAATCTAAAATAAGAGTGTTTCAAAGCATGAGTTGCCACTTGCTAATGGGTTTTGAAATCAATGTAGGGGCTTACAACCATTCTTTCTTTCTTTTTTTAATGAAAAATAATGGAATAGAGTAAAATAGAAATAGCAGAATGGGTTGCACATAGAGTAAATGTTATCCTGTGAAACTTTTGTTTCAGTATGTATGTGGGTTTGTGTGAACTTAGTCATAGTGAAAAGTCTATTTCTTACTATAGCTGATCTCCAAAAATATTTTGGAGATCACGGGTCTAATTCAGTTCCTCCGTTTCATAAGTGAAAACACTGACATCTCTGTGGGTCTCAAGAGCACGTGGCGAGTTGGTGGCAGACAGAATTCTCATCTTCCTCTTTCTCCTACACCAGTGCTCCCCCAAATCTGGAAATCATCCTGTTTAAAAGAATCACTGGTGAAAATAACCCGAATGTCCTTCAGAGACGCAGGGGTGAACACAGTAAAGGTTGTGTGTACAGTGAAGTATTATTTGGCCCTTAAGAGGAGTGATGTTCTGATACGTGCTACAATGTGGGTGAGCCTTGAGGACATTATGTTAAGAGAGAGAAACCAGACCGCAAAGGACAGATACGATGCCACCTACAGGGGTCCCCAGAGTAGGTGAACTCCTAGAGACAGAAAGTAGCTGAGGGGTTCTGATACCAGGCAGGGCCCTGTGGGGCTCCTGGGCACAAGGCCTTTCTCTGCCCCTCTCCTCCGATTGCAGGAAACGGCCTTCCTTCCTCCATGACCTTCCCTGGGCTCCAGTGTGCAGATTCGAGCTGCTGTTAGGGATGGGCGAGGGCGTGGGGGCGGGGGGCGGGGGGTGGGGGTGGGACACAGTCCAGGGCAGCCTCGGGGCCAGGTGTTGTTTCCCTGTCAGTGGATACACACACACCGAGACACACACACACACCAGTATCTCTGGGCTGTTGCCAACGCTGCAACCCTCTCCAGGTGGGAGGAGTTAATGACTGACAGTGGTGGGCCGCCCACAAGCACGTAGACCCCAGACCAGTCGGACCTGAAGGTCCATGATGCCCACTGCTACTCACCCTCACCACCAGTGCGTCAGCAGAATGTCCATGAGCTGCCCATGCCCTCTTTGAACCATCACCGTAAAACTTCTCACTCTCCTCTGCAAGTTGGGACACACGGTTTTGAGGGCGTTAGCCTGTTGCGGCCCCCTTTGCCTGGCAAAGTAATAAAGCTAGTGAAAGTCGCTCGGTCGTGTCGGACTCTTTGCGACCCCATGGATCATACAGTCCATGGAGTTCTCCAGGCCAGAACACTGGAGTGGGTAGCCGTTCCCTTCTCAAGGGGATCTTCCCAACCCAGGGTTCAAACCCAGGTCTCCCCCACTGCAGGCGGATTCTTTACCAGCCGAGCAGCCAGGGAAGCCTACTCTGTCCTCCCTCACCCACAGCTCTCTCCAAGATTCTATTCGGCACCAGTGTATAGAGAAGCTGAGCGTTCCGCATCAGTTCGCCGGGCTTGAGATGAGGGGATTAGCCAGAAGGTATGATAGTAAACTAGTCTGGGTGCAGAGTTTCTGTTTGGAATGAGGAAAAACTTCTGGAAACGGTGGTGATGGTTGCACGACTATGGGAATGTGCTCGGTGCATGAATTGTACACCAAAAAATGGTCACCGTGGCATACTTTGTTACTTGTGTGTTATCACCATAATAAATGAAGAGAATCCAGCCACAAAATAGTGATAATGATGTGTGTGTGCTAAGTTGCTTCAGTCATGTCCCACTCTGTGTGACCCCTGGACTGTGGCCCGCCAGGCTCCTCTGTCCATGGGATTCTCCCGGCAGGAAGACTGGAGTGGGTTCCTGTGCCCTCCTCCAGGGGGTCTTCTCGACCCAGGGATGGGACCCGCATCATTGGCAGGCGGGTTCTTTACCACCAACGCCAGCTGGGAAGCCGAGCAGCAGAGCATGCCTTTTGCACAGACCTTGTCTTGCTCTCTGATGACTATTCCTGCCTTGGGCCCTCCCCTCGCAGGCCTGGGTTCTGAGGAGTCTCAGGCCACCCGGGCAGGCTTCCTGCACGTAGGATCCCTGGAGCAGAGTGTCCACACGTGGCCTTGATGCGAGAGCCCCGGCAGGTGATGACTGCCAGCATTTCCCAGGTGCTGCGTTTTACGGCTGAGAGCCTCACTCTGCAGATGACCTTCTCTGTGCTAACAGCTCCAGTTTTCCACCTGCTGCATTTGGATAAACCCGCAATTCATGTTTGGAAGGCCGAGCAGAGACGTATTTTATGGTTCTCCTCTTGGCTTCTACCCTCTCACCAGTTGGTCTTTAGCCCCAGCCCCCTGACACACGGCCCGTTCTCCTGCCCTCTTCCCTCCTCCTTACAAGCCCAGCAGCCTTGCTGCAGACGCCCACCAGCCGCCGGCAGGGTTCCCACCACCTCCATTCTCCCTCTGGCTTCACACATTTGGGGATGAGAATCAGAAGCCTCGGGGTGAAGGGGAAAGAGAGCAGGGATGGCTGGATGGACAGTGGGTGCATGATTCTTTCTCGGAGCCAAGAAGGTTTCTGCAGCGCCCAGTGCGGGCCGACTTCCGCCCGTAAAAGTCGCGGGACACGGGAGTCACCCATCGGCTCTGTTCCCGGAGACGTGGGCAGTTTCTTCCCGGCAGGCAGGCACCCTTTGCTTCCTGTCTTGCCACCGATGTTGACGGTCAGCAGGCCTGTGCCACTGCGACCCTGTCAGAAGCTCTGCGGCCCTTGGGTCAGCATCCACAAGAAGGGAGACCGGGAGAAAATGCCTCTGCGTTTAGCTGGTGAAGGTACTTAACTTGGTTTACTGGGAGCTAAGGAAGTACTTCAGAAATAGTTTATTAATACTTTTTTCACATTTATTTGGCTGTACCAGGTCCTAGTTGCAGCATGTGGGATCTCTAGTTGCGGCACGTGGAATCTGGTTCCCTGACCAAAGGTCGAACCCAGGCCCCTGCATTGAGAGTGCAGAGTCTTAGCCCCTGGACGACGAGAGAAGCCCCTGTAGTTTATCATGTCACCTGAAATTTGTCATGAGTGAGGCTGATAGAATCTCCCTGAATTGGAGGAATAAATACATCATGACATTAACCTCAAAACTCAGCACAGCCTTGTGACTTGAGATCAAATGCAGGGTTTCTCTGCCTTGACCCTGTTGATGTTTGGAGCCAGAGAATTCTTGGTTGTGAGGGGCTGTTCTGTGGGTTGTAGGACGGTTTGCCACATCCCTCCCCACCACCCGCTAGCTGCCAGTACCAACCCCGCTCCTCAAACTTGTGATGATCAGAAGTGTCTCCAGAGATTGTCCTCTGTCCCCTGGGGGTCCAGATGGCCCCTGGCTGAGAGCCGTTTGCAGCCAGGGTCTGCTGTGTTCTGAGTTTTAGGCCTTGAGAACTTCGTCAGTTGTTATTCTGGAAATCATAGGAAGGGGCTTGGGCTTTGTTGTTGTTGTTGTTAGAGTCCTACCTTGTTCATGTAGAACTCCAGTCTTTAAAGTCTGTGACCAGGGTCACCAATTGAGACATTCATACTGAGCATTGGTGTCGGGTTAGCAGTGGGCTCAGCTGAATCCATTACCCACGTCATAGGCTTGCACTGTGGTGGGTATTTGGTTATGATTTGCGGACTGAGTTTGAGCAAGCTCCGGGAGTTGGTGGTGGACAGGGAGGCCGGGCGTGCTGCAGTCCGTGGGGTGGCAAAGACTCGGACAGGACCCAGTGACTGACTGAGCCGGGGACTGAGTCGTACCTGATTCTGCCAGTCACGCGGCCGAGCGGTGTGAGCACGTGAGTTACTCCCTGTCCCGTCTTTCCCCCTCCACGTCTAAGTGGAGGATGAGACCTGCCCTTCTTTTTGTTAAACGGCCCTGATGTGGCCAGTTCATCTGCTGCACTCACCTCACGGGGTGGTTGTTTGGAAACATGGAATTTTCTTCAAGGTTTCGTTCCCTGTTCCAGAACCCAGATGGATTTCCAGTTTCCATCTTTCACAAAGCAAAACATCCATTTACTCGCCCTGGGCTGGGTGAGCTGGAATGTTGGTTAATCAGTCACCCACTGCTCCTGGAGCTCCCGCGGGCCACGCTTTCTGCAAGTTTCTCCTGATGCTCTGATGACTACGCTGCCTTCCTGCCACCCTCTAGTCTGAAAGGTGGGCTTACCCTCAGTCTACCGCAGCATGAGAATTGCCTTCTGTGACCTGTGTGAAGTGCAATGGTTTAAGCTTCCTGCCTGTTTTGAAGCTCTTCCCAAGACTGGAGAACTGTGGTGATGATTATTTTGGAAGGTACCAGAATGTACTCTGCAAGAGTGCTGTTCTGGGAGTCTGGAGACCTGGCTTTTTTTAAAATGTTGACAGTGGTCCGTGCACCCTTTCCCAAGTCACTTCCTCTTTCTGGTTCTCATTTCCTGAATTTGTAAACTGATGTATATAGGCTGGATCATCTCTGAGGTTCATTCTGACTCCAGCAGTCCATGCTTATTATAGTAATAATTGTATTAGAATTATTAAACAACTCTTATGTTTTAGAGCTAGAACCCTCACGATCAGCCAGCCTGTGTGAGGAGGCTCTGTTGTGTGTTTTTACAATGGGTTCCCTGCTCACTGTGCCTGGTGGGGAGACTTGCACTAGTCTGGTGAGCTCAGAGGCCTTTCAGCATTAGAGGCACCACATAAGGGGTAAACCAGAAGTCCGAAAGATCAAGACACAAGTCTTGCCTTTAAGCTCCATGGGCAAGATGCTATCTCTAAACAGACCCATCAATTTCAGAAGACTTCTTTCCACAGGGATTTGTTTTTGGAGGAGGGCGGAGGAGTGCCTAGATGCCGTGTACCCATGCATCTGAAGCTGTTGATACGTTTCCTGTCCAGTTTAAGCCTTGTCTCCACACCTGTCATTTCTAATTCGTATAAGCTTCATCTCCAGCATTCCAGGGTTGATCAGCTCAAAGGTGCTGTAGCCAAGCTCCCAGCAAGGGATACCCAGTCAAGGATAATATCTCTCGGCATATATAATGGGAGAGAAATACTCAGAGCATCCTTTTCTTTCTTCAGAACAACTCTGCGTATATACCTTTCAGTTGTAGTCTTGCAGGTAAAATCTCACTTTCTCCAAGAAACCACATTTTGAACTCTCACCACACATCAGAATAAAGATCCTGGATCACCTGGATGACACTTGGCAGATATTGCGTTATAGTGTGGTCCTTGTGTAGTCAATAAAGCAGAAATAGATGTTTTTCTGGAACTCTCTTGCTTTTTCGATGATCCACCGGATATTGGCAATTTGATCTCTGGTTCCTGTGCCTTTTCTAAAACGAACTTGAACATCTGGAAGTTCTTGGTTCACGTATTGCTGAAAGCCTGGCTTGGAGAATTTTGAGCATTAGTTTACTAGCGTGTGAGATGAGTGCAATTGTGCGGTAGTTCGAGCATTCTTTGGGATTGCCTTTCTTAGGGATTGGGATGAAAACAGACCTTTTTCAGTCCTGTGGCCACTGCTGAGTTTTCCAAATTTGCTGGCATATTGAGTGCAGCACTTTCTGATTACGCCAAAGCCTTCGACTGTGTGGATCACAATAAACTGTGGAAAATTCTGAAGGAGATGGGAATACCAGACCACCTGACCTGCCTCTTGAAAAACCTGTATGCAGGTCAGGAAGCAACAGTTAGAACTGGACATGGGACAACAGACTGGTTCCAAATAGGAAAAGGAGTATGTCAGGACTGTATATTGTCACCCTGCTTATTTAATTTATATGCAGAGTATATCATGAGAAATGCTGGGCTGGATGAAGCACAAGCTGGAATCAAGATTGCCAGGAGAAATATCAATAACCTCAGATATGCAGATGACACCACCCTTATGGCAGAGAGTGAAGAGGAGCTAAAAGGCTTCTTGATGAAAGTGAAAGAGGAGAGTGAAAAAGTTGGCTTAAAGCTTAACATTCAGAAAACTAAGATCATGGCATCTGGTCCCATCCCCTCATGGGAAATAGATGGGGAGACAGTGGAAACAGTGTCAGATTTTATTTTGGGGGGAGGCTCCAAAATGACTGCAGATGGTGACTGCAGCCATGAAATTTAAAGAAACTTACTCCTTGGAAGGAAAGTTATGACCAACCTAGACAGCATATTAAAAAGGAGACATTACTTTGCCAGCAAAGTTCGTCTGGTGAAGGCTATGGTTTTTCCAGTGGTCATGTATGGATGTGAGAGTTGGACTGTGAAGAAAGCTGAGTGCTGAAGAATTGATGCTTTTGAACTGTAGTGTTGGAGAAGACTCTTCAGAGTCCCTTGGACTGCAAGGAGATCCAACCAGTCCATCCTAAAGGATATCAGTCCTGGGTGTTCATTGGAAGGACTGATGCTGCAGCTGAAACTCTAATACTTTGGCCACCTGATGTGAAGAGTTGACTCATTGGAAAAGACCCTGATGCTGGGAGGGATTGGGGGCAGGAGGAGAAGGGGACAACAGAGGATGAGACGGCTGGATGGCATCACCGACTCGATGGACATGAGTTTGAGTAAACTCCGGGAGTTTGTGATGGACAGGGAGGCCTGGCGTCCTGCGGTTCATGGGGTCGTGGAGACTCGGACACGACTGAGTGACTGAACTGAACTGTGGTCCTTGTGTACTTGTGTGTACTTGTGTGATTTCTCTTAAAAGACTGTAATGGTCTTCCAGACGCTTGATTGTATTTAACCACCTGGAAAGACCCTGCAGCCCGGGGCAGGCTGTGTGTGCATTAGACACTGGTGAGCGTAGGTGGAATGAATGGGCGGATCACAGTGTCAGGAGCTGGGAAGCACTCCATAAATAGTTGGTAGAACTGGACCAAATGGTAAGTGCTTAAGCATGTCACCGTTCTCTAAAGTCTTTCTGCTTTGTGCATTTATTTGGGTTAGAAAACAAGTTGAAGCTGTGTGTCCCTACTGAAGAGCGATTGGTGGCTCCTGGTTTGTGTGAGGAGACAGAGAGCTCAGCTGTGTTACAGCTCTGAATCTTGTTTTTTTTTTAAGCAGTGTTTACTATTTCTGGCCATTATGTACACTAGTATAAAAATTTAATTAGCTCCTTTCTTTTCAGTTAATTATTACAGCCCTGTTTGTTTGCTCTCTCGATAGAACCTGTGTTGTGGGAACCAGAGAGATCAATTTTCTATCAGAAAATTCATTACTTTTGAGTCACGTCCAGCGCGCCTGCAAGTGTATGTGCCACTTGGGGTAACTTTTCCGGCCGCTCGAGAGGGTCGTGGATGGGGAAGCGAGCCTGGCCAGTGTTCAGTTTAGTTACTGTCCTTCTTAGGGCGGTCCGTGCACCAAAGTTAAAAGGCTGTGCAGGGCCTCCCTGGTGGCCCAGTGGTGAGGAATCCGCCTGCCAGCGCAGGAGATGCGGGTTCGTTCCCTGGTCCGGGAAGAGCCCGCGTGGCCCCGAGCCGCTGAGCCCGTCAGCCACAGCTGCCGCCTGTGCCTGACCCTGGGGAACTGCAATCGCTGAGCCCACAGGCCCCAGCTCCTGCAGCTGAGACGCCCGAGAGCCCGTGCTCGGCAGCGGGAGAAGCCGCTGCAGTGTGAGCCCCAAAACCGCAGCTGGAGAGTAGCCCCCGCTCGCCGTAGCTCGAGAAAGCCTGCACAGCAGCGGGGACCCAGCACAGCCAGAAACAAGCGAAAGTTAACTGTAAATAAACAAGTGAAAGGCTGTGTCACTCCTGAGATTAAACATATGCATGGGTCTTATTCATTCCTCATTCTTTAGCATTTTCTTAAGAATTGAGAGTTGAAATTAGGGATTGCTCAGAAACAAGATGGCAGAGTGGAAGGACGTGTGCTCATCTACTCCGGCGAGAACTCAAAGTTGCAACTAACCGCTGAACAACCATCGGCAGGAGAATGCTGGC